>NC_091282.1:1214267408-1214585741 GCF_032444005.1 Ranitomeya imitator | reverse complement strand
ACAGAGGCAGTAATCAGGCTGGTCAGGTCGGGTGGGCGTGTTCACAGCGCTCTTTTCTTCCCCAGCTTTCCGTTGGTGGCGTAGTGGTGTGCGCATGTCCAAGGTCCGAATTCCCTGCGCCCACGTGAAGACACAGAGCGCGATCTGCGCTGTCATCCCTTTCATCGGTGGGGGCGGCCATCTTCCTGGGGCCGCGCGTGCGCAGATGGAGTGCTCTGCTGCACGGGGTTTCAGGAAAATGGTCGCGGGATGCCGCGCGTGCGCACAAGAGATCGCGGCGGCCATTTTCCCAAAGCCGAGATGCAAAACCTCTTCACGTGGGCGCAGGGAATTCGGACCTTGGACTTGGAATCAGGGTACACTACATACACTATAGTAACGCACAGCGCAGGCCCTATTTAACAGTATTTATAGCTCAATCTGAAAAAACGGGGTGACAGGTTCCCTTTAAGGCTGGACTTGAGTCTTCAGGGGAATCTGTCATCAGGTTTTTGCCACTTAACCTGAGAGTAGAAGATTTTTGGCCCAGAAACAATGATTCCAGGGACATGTCATTCGCTGGGGTGCTTGCTGTACTTTTGATAAAATCACAGTTTTATCATCTGGAGAAAAATATTAACATTTGAGAGTCCTCAAGTTATCGAGACTTCTCAGATCTCTTCATCAGGCAGAGCACAACAAAATCTGAAGAGTCCCATATTTATACACGGAAAAAAGATATATTTTTCCTGTATCAGCAGATTACCACTAGTAGAAAAAATATATTCCAGCATCCAAATCTTCATACGAACACTCTTTATTGAGATAAAGCATCGGGGGTCCAGAACCGCCTCCAACAAGAAAATGCGTTTCAGACCCCTGTCTGTATTCATAGCATCCATCTAATACTGTGAATTGGTGAGCATCTTATGACATATCCAGAAATGTACATGATCCAACAGAACCAACCATGGAAAAGGAACAGCACCAATCGTGGGGAAAAAAGGAACAGGACCAATCACGGGAAACAGGAACAGGACCAATCACGGGAAAAAGGAACAGGTCCAATCATGGGAAATAAGGAACAGGACCAATTACGGAAAAAAGGAACATGACCAATCACAGGAAATAAAGAACAGGACCAATCACGGGAAATACGGAACCGGACCAATCACGGAAAATAAGGAATAGGATCAATCACAGGACATAAGGAACAGGACCAATCAGCAGAAAAAAGCAACAAGACCATTGACGATAAAAGGAACAGGACCAATCACAAAAAAAGGAACAGAAAAAAGGAACAAGACCAATCATGAAAAAAAGGAACTGGATCAATCTGGGGAAAAAGGAACAAGACCATTTATGAAAAAAGGAACAGGACCAATCATATTTACTCCCTACAGACTAGATCGCCTTTGGGCATAAATATTAGTCAGTACATCATCTACTGCTATGATTAAATGTTTTTCTTTTCCCTGTATTAATATATGCTTCTTATTTTCTATATCAGGGTATTATCATTGTCGTTCATGTCTTAATACATTTGTGTTATTTACCTATTTTTAACCGACCATGCCCTTCCGTTTCCATGATAGGTCCTGTTTTTGATCCCTGTTGGTCCTGGTCCATTTCTCTGATTAGTACTGTTCCTTTTCCCTAATTGGTCCTGTTACCTTTCCATGACAGGTCCTGTTCCATTTCCCTGATTGGTCCTGTTCTGTTATGTTTGCTAATGACAGGTGTTATGAAGGCAATCCAGAAACACAGTGTGCTTAGCGATCAGAGCGCACACAGTGATCTGACAAATACCCAAAAATACAAGAACGAGCTCTGAGACGTGGAAACTCTGTAGACTGCACACCTGATCCTATCCTAAACACAACTAAAAGCGGCTGTGGATTGCGCCTAACAACTACCTAGGCAACTCGGCACAGCCTAAGAAACTAGCTAGCCTGAAGATAGAAAAATAGGCCTGACTTGCCCCAGAGAAATTCCCCAAAGGAAAAGGCAGCCCCCCACATATAATGACTGTGAGTAAGATGAAAAGACAAAACGTAGGGATGAAATAGATTCAGCAAAGTGGGGCCCGATATTCTAGGACAGAGCGAGGACAGTAAAGCGAACTTTGCAGTCTACAAAAAACCCTAAAGCAAAACCACGCAAAGGGGGCAAAAAAAACCCACCGTGCCGAACTAACGGCACGGCGGTACACCCTTTGCGTCTCAGAGCTTCCAGCAAAACAAAAGACAAGCTGGACAGAAAAAAAGCAACAAAAAAAACAAAAAGCACTTAGCTATACAGAGCAGCAGGTCACAGGAACAATCAGGAGAAGCTCAGATCCAACACTGAAACATTGACAAGGAGCAAGGATAGCAGCATCAGGCGGAGTTAAGTAATGAAGCAGTTAACGAGCTCACCAGAACACCTGAGGGAGGGAGCTCAGAAGCTGCAGTACCACTTGTGACCACAGGAGTGAATTCAGCCACAGAATTCACAACAGTACCCCCCCCTTGAGGAGGGGTCACCGAACCCTCACCAGAGCCCCCAGGCCGACCAGGATGAGCCGCATGAAAGGCACGAACAAGATCGGAAGCATGAACATCAGAGGCAAAAACCCAGGAATTATCTTCCTGAGCATAACCCTTCCATTTAACCAGATACTGGAGTTTCCGTCTAGAAACACGAGAATCCAAAATCTTCTCCACAATATACTCCAATTCCCCCTCCACCAAAACCGGGGCAGGAGGCTCAACAGATGGAACCATAGGTGCCACGTATCTCCGCAACAACGACCTATGGAATACATTATGTATGGAAAAGGAGTCTGGGAGGGTCAAACGAAAAGACACAGGATTGAGAACCTCAGAAATCCTATACGGACCAATAAAACGAGGTTTAAATTTAGGAGAGGAAACCTTCATAGGAATATGACGAGAAGATAACCAAACCAGATCCCCAACACGAAGTCGGGGACCCACACGGCGTCTGCGATTAGCGAAAAGTTGAGCTTTCTCCTGGGACAAGATCAAATTGTCCACTACCTGAGTCCAGATCTGCTGCAACCTATCCACCACAGAATCCACACCAGGACAGTCCGAAGACTCAACCTGTCCTGAAGAGAAACGAGGATGGAACCCAGAATTGCAAAAAAATGGAGAAACCAAGGTAGCCGAGCTGGCCCGATTATTAAGGGCGAACTCAGCCAACGGCAAAAAGGACACCCAATCATCCTGGTCTGCAGAAACAAAACATCTCAGATATGTTTCCAAGGTCTGATTGGTTCGTTCGGTCTGGCCATTAGTCTGAGGATGGAAAGCCGAGGAAAAGGATAGGTCAATGCCCATCCTACCACAAAAGGCTCGCCAAAACCTTGAAACAAACTGGGAACCTCTGTCAGAAACAATATTCTCAGGAATGCCATGCAACCGAACCACATGCTGAAAGAACAAAGGTACCAAATCAGAGGAGGAAGGCAATTTAGCCAAGGGCACCAGATGGACCATTTTAGAAAAGCGATCACAGACCACCCAAATGACTGACATCTTTTGAGAAACGGGAAGGTCAGAAATGAAATCCATCGAAATATGTGTCCAAGGCCTCTTTGGGACCGGCAAGAGCAAAAGCAACCCACTGGCACGAGAACAGCAGGGCTTAGCCCTAGCACAAATCCCACAGGACTGCACAAAAGTACGTACATCCCGTGACAGAGATGGCCACCAGAAGGATCTAGCCACTAACTCTCTGGTACCAAAGATTCCAGGATGACCAGCCAACACCGAACAATGAAGTTCAGAGATAAGTTTATTAGTCCACCTATCAGGGACGAACATTTTCTCTGCTGGACAACGATCAGGTTTATTCGCCTGAAATTTTTGCAGCACCCGCCGCAAATCAGGGGAGATGGCAGACACAATGACTCCTTCCTTGAGGATACCCGCTGGCTCAGATAAACCCGGAGAGTCGGGCACAAAACTCCTAGACAGAGCATCCGCCTTCACATTTTTAGAGCCCGGAAGGTACGAAATCACAAAGTCGAAGCGGGCAAAAAATAACGACCAACGGGCCTGTCTAGGATTCAAGCGCTTGGCAGACTCGAGATAAGTCAAGTTCTTATGATCAGTCAATACCACCACGCGATGCTTAGCTCCTTCAAGCCAATGACGCCACTCCTCGAATGCCCACTTCATGGCCAGCAACTCTCGATTGCCCACATCATAATTACGCTCAGCGGGCGAAAACTTCCTGGAAAAGAAAGCACATGGTTTCATCACTGAGCAATCAGAACCTCTCTGTGACAAAACCGCCCCTGCTCCAATCTCAGAAGCATCAACCTCGACCTGGAACGGAAGAGAAACATCTGGCTGACACAACACAGGGGCAGAACAAAAACGACGCTTCAACTCCTGAAAAGCTTCCACAGCAGCAGAAGACCAATTAACCAAATCAGCACCCTTCTTGGTCAAATCGGTCAATGGTTTGGCAATGCTAGAAAAATTACAGATGAAGCGACGATAAAAATTAGCAAAGCCCAGGAACTTTTGCAGACTTTTCAGAGATGTCGGCTGAATCCAATCCTGGATGGCTTGGACCTTAACTGGATCCATCTCGATAGTAGAAGGGGTAAAGATGAACCCCAAAAATGAAACTTTCTGCACACCGAAGAGACACTTTGATCCCTTCACGAACAAGGAATTAGCACGCAGTACCTGGAAAACCATTCTGACCTGCTTCACATGAGACTCCCAATCATCTGAGAAGATCAAAATGTCATCCAAGTAAACAATCAGGAATTTATCCAGATACTCACGGAAGATGTCATGCATAAAAGACTGAAACACAGATGGAGCATTGGCAAGTCCGAACGGCATCACTAGATACTCAAAATGACCCTCGGGCGTATTGAATGCAGTTTTCCATTCATCTCCCTGCCTGATTCTCACCAGATTATACGCACCACGAAGATCTATCTTAGTGAACCAATTAGCCCCCTTAATCCGAGCAAACAAGTCAGATAACAATGGCAAGGGATACTGAAATTTAACAGTGATCTTATTAAGAAGGCGGTAATCAATACACGGTCTCAGCGAACCATCCTTCTTGGCTACAAAGAAGAACCCTGCTCCCAGTGGTGATGACGATGGGCGAATATGTCCCTTCTCCAGGGATTCCTTCACATAACTGCGCATAGCGGCGTGTTCGGGCACGGATAAATTAAATAATCGACCTTTAGGGAATTTACTACCAGGAATCAAATTGATAGCACAATCACAATCCCTATGCGGAGGTAGAGCATCGGACTTGGGCTCTTCAAATACATCCTGATAATCAGACAAGAACTCTGGGACCTCAGAAGGGGTGGATGACGAAATCGACAAAAATGGAACATCACCATGTACCCCCTGACAACCCCAGCTGGATACCGACATGGAATTCCAATCCAATACTGGATTATGGGTTTGTAGCCATGGCAACCCCAACACGACCACATCATGCAGATTATGCAACACGAGAAAGCGAATAACTTCCTGATGTGCAGGAGCCATGCACATGGTCAGCTGGGCCCAGTACTGAGGTTTATTCTTGGCCAAAGGTGTAGCATCAATTCCTCTCAATGGAATAGGACACCGCAAAGGCTCCAAGAAAAACCCACAACGTTTAGCATAATCCAAATCCATCAGATTTAGGGCAGCGCCCGAATCCACAAACGCCATGACAGAAAACGACGACAAAGAGCATATCAGGGTAATGGACAGAAGGAATTTGGACTGTACAGTACCAATGACGGCAGACCTAGTGGACCGCTTAGTGCGCTTAGGACAATCAGAAATAGCATGAGTGGAATCACCACAGTAGAAACACAGACCATTCAGACGTCTGTATTCCTGCCGTTCAACTCTAGTCATAGTCCTATCGCACTGCATAGGCTCAGGTTTAACCTCAGGCAGTACCGCCAAATGGTGCACAGATTTACGATCGCGCAAGCGTCGACCGATCTGAATGGCCAAAGACAAAGACTCATTCAAACCAGCAGGCATAGGAAATCCCACCATGACATCCTTAAGAGCCTCAGAGAGACCCTTTCTGAACAAAGCTGCCAGCGCAGATTCATTCCACTGAGTGAGTACTGACCATTTCCTAAATTTCTGACAATATACTTCTATATCATCCTGACCCTGGCACAAAGCCAGCAAATTTTTCTCAGCCTGATCCACTGAATTAGGCTCATCGTACAGCAATCCGAGCGCCAGGAAAAACGCATCGACACTACTCAATGCAGGGTCTCCTGGCGCAAGAGAAAATGCCCAGTCTTGAGGGTCGCCGCGCAAAAAAGAAATAATAATCAAAACCTGTTGAATAGGATTACCAGAAGAATGAGGTTTCAAGGCCAGAAATAGCTTACAATTATTTTTGAAACTTAGAAACTTAGTTCTATCTCCAAAAAACAAATCAGGAATAGGAATTCTTGGTTCTAACATAGATTTCTGATCAATAGTATCTTGAATTTTTTGTACATTTATAACGAGATTATCCATTGAAGAGCACAGACCCTGAATATCCATGTCCACACCTGTGTCCAGAATCACCCAAATGTCTAGGGGAAAAAAAAAAAAAAGTGAACACAGAGCAGAAAAAAAAAAAAAAAAAAAAAAAATGATGTCAGAACTTTTTCTTTCCCTCTATTGAGAATCATTAGTTGGGCTCCTTGTACTGTTATGTTTGCTAATGACAGGTGTTATGAAGGCAATCCAGAAACACAGTGTGCTTAGCGATCAGAGCGCACACAGTGATTTGACAAATACCCAAAAATACAAGAACGAGCTCTGAGACGTGGAAACTCTGTAGACTGCACACCTGATCCTATCCTAAACACAACTAAAAGCGGCTGTGGATTGCGCCTAACAACTACCTAGGCAACTCGGCACAGCCTAAGAAACTAGCTAGCCTGAAGATAGAAAAATAGGCCTGACTTGCCCCAGAGAAATTCCCCAAAGGAAAAGGCAGCCCCCCACATATAATGACTGTGAGTAAGATGAAAAGACAAAACGTAGGGATGAAATAGATTCAGCAAAGTGGGGCCCGATATTCTAGGACAGAGCGAGGACAGTAAAGCGAACTTTGCAGTCTACAAAAAACCCTAAAGCAAAACCACGCAAAGGGGGCAAAAAAAACCCACCGTGCCGAACTAACGGCACGGCGGTACACCCTTTGCGTCTCAGAGCTTCCAGCAAAACAAAAGACAAGCTGGACAGAAAAAAAGCAACAAAAAAAACAAAAAGCACTTAGCTATACAGAGCAGCAGGTCACAGGAACAATCAGGAGAAGCTCAGATCCAACACTGAAACATTGACAAGGAGCAAGGATAGCAGCATCAGGCGGAGTTAAGTAATGAAGCAGTTAACGAGCTCACCAGAACACCTGAGGGAGGAAGCTCAGAAGCTGCAGTACCACTTGTGACCACAGGAGTGAATTCAGCCACAGAATTCACAACACTGTTCCTTTTCCGTGATTGGTCCTGTTTATATTTTCCCAGATTCATCCTGTTCCATTTCCCTGATTGGTCCTGTTCCTTTAATGTGATTGGTCCTGTTCCCTTTCTGTGACAGGTCCTGTTCCATTTCCCTGATTGGTCCTGTTCCTTTTCCGTGACAGGTCCTGTTCCATTTCTCTCATTGGTCCTGTTCGTTTTCCATGATTGGTCCTGTTGGATCATGTACATTTCAGGATATGACATAATTCACAGTACTACATGCTATGACTAAAGACAGCGGTCTGAAACGCGTTTGCCTTTTAGAGCCGGTAATGGACTTGTGATTTTTTTTTAAAATCAGTAGAGAGTATTTTTAGGAAGATTTGGATGCTGGAATCTTGTTTCTCCAATTTTTTTAATGTGGTGCCGCAAGTTTTCGTACATTGATCCTTCCTATATGGGTGAGCTGATATTTTTCTCCTCCTTTTTCTTCATTATCACTAGTGGACTGGTAAACCTGCTTCCATGTGATCCTCCATAGTCATGTGGTATGTGTACCCTTGCCCCCACCACGGACTGGCAGCTTTCTGCCTATGAACAGTGCACACAGATCTGTCATACAGAGCGCCGCATTTAGAGAACTGGTATTTCTGCAGCAGAGAAAACAGATTTTATGTAAATTGCAGCAAGCAGCCCTGTAAGTGGCACATTGCTGGAAACAGGGTCTCTGTCTCTGCATCATGCTGCTCTCAGATGGGGTAGCAAATACCTGCTGACAGATTCCAAGTCCTTCATACATACCGAGTCAGCTGAATCTAACCCTGGACAGGTTTTGGAAGTAAAAGGTTGTCAGTTTGAGCTTTATCTGAACATTTTTGTCACCCCGGGGAGTGTCCACAAGTCTGCTACTGTGTCCTGGTCCTGTTCAGAGAATTAATGGCATCTTCTGTGTCTCTCATCTGATACTCAGGTCTTTACTCGTCATTGGGCCTCTCCTGCCCCACAAATCCCTGCTCAAATTATTGTTTTGTGGGTGGAGATCTGGACTCATTTTAGGTGAAATGTTATCCTGTCATGTGTGAACATCAACTCTAAGGCCAGGTTCACACTGTTTTAGCAGTCCGTTAGACGCGGCATAACGCGGTGTAACGCAGTCCGTTAACGCCGCCATTAACCCCTTCATGACCCAGCCTATTTTGACCTTAAAGACCTTGCCGTTTTTTGCAATTCTGACCAGTGTCCCTTTATGAGGTAATAACTCAGGAACGCTTCAACGGATCCTAGCGGTTCTGAGATTGTTTTTTCGTGACATATTGGGCTTCATGTTAGTGGTAAATTTAGGTCAATAAATTCTGCGTTTATTTGTGATAAAAACGGAAATTTGGCGAAAATTTTGAAAATTTCGCAATTTTCACATTTTGAATTTTTATTCTGTTAAACCAGAGAGTTATGTGACACAAAATAGTTAATAAATAACATTTCCCACATGTATACTTTACACCAGCACAATTTTGGAAACAACATTTTTTTTTGCTAGGAAGTTATAAGAGTTAAAATTTGACCAGCGATTTCTCATTTTTACAACGAAATTTACAAAACCATTTTTTTTAGGGACCACCTCACATTTGAAGTCAGTTTGAGGGGTCTATATGGATGAAAATACCCAAAAGTGACACCATTCTAAAAAATGCACCCCTCAAGGTGCTCAAAACCACATTCAAGAAGTTTTTTAACCCTTCAGGTGCTTCACAGCAGCAGAAGCAACATGGAAGGAAAAAATGAACATTTAACTTTTTAGTCACAAAAATTATCTTTTAGCAACATTTTTTTTATTTTCCCAATGGTACAAGGAGAAACTGAACCACGAAAGTTGTTGTCCAATTTGTCCTGAGTACGCTGATACCTCATATGTGGGGGTAAACCAATGTTTGGGCGCACGGCAGGGCTTGGAAGGGAAGGAGCGCCATTTGACTTTTTGAATGAAAAATTGGCTCCACTCTTTAGCGGACACCATGTCACGTTTGGAGAGCCCCTGTGTGCCTAAAAATTGGAGCTCCCCCACACGTGACCCCATTTTGGAAACTAGACGCCCCAAGGAACTTATCTAGATGCATAGTGAGAACTTTGAACCCCCGGGGGCTTCACAAATTGATCCGTAAAAATGAAAAAGTACTTTTTTTTCACAAAAAAATTCTTTTAGCCTCAATTTTTTTCATTTTCACATGGGCAACAGGATAAAATGGATCCTAAAATTTGTTGGGCAATTTCTCATGAGTACACCGATACCTCACATGTGGAGGTAAACCACTGTTTGGGCACATGGTAAGGTTCGGAAGGGAAGGAGCGCCATTTGACTCTTTGAATGAAAAATTATCTCCATCGTTAGCGGACACCATGTCGTGTTTGGAGAGCCCCCGTGTGCCTAAACATTGGAGCTCCCCCACAAATGACCCCATTTTGGAAACTAGACCCCCCAAGGAACTTATCTAGATGCATATTGAGCACTTTAAACCCTCAGGTGCTTCACAAATTGATCTGTAAAAATGAAAAAGTACTTTTTTTTTTCACAAAAAAATTCTTTTCGCCTCAGTTTTTCATTTTCACATGGGCAATAGGATAAAATGAATCCTAAAATTTGTTGGGCAATTTCTCCCGAGTACGCCGATACCTCATATGTGGGGGTAAACCACTGTTTGGGCACACGGCAGGGCTCGGAAGGGAAGGCGCGCCATTTGACTTTTTGAATGGAAAATTAGCTCCAATTGTTAGCGGACACCATGTCGCGTTTAGAGAGCCCCTGTGTGCCTATACATTGGAGCTCCCCCACAAGTGACCCCATTTTGGAAACTAGACCCCCCAAGGAACTTATCTAGATGCATATTGAGCACTTTAAACCCCCAGGTGCTTCACAGAAGTTTATAATGCAGAGCCATGAAAATAAAAAATAATTTTTCTTTCCTCAAAAATGATTTTTAGCCTGGAATTTCCTATTTTGCCAAGGGTAATAGGAGAAATTGGACCGCAAATGTTGTTGTCCAGTTTGTCCTGAGTACGCTGATACCCCATATGTGGGGGTAAACCACTGTTTGGGCGCACGGCAGGGCTCGGAAGGGAAGGCACGCCAATTGGCTTTTTAAATGGAAAATTAGCTCCAATCATTAGCGGACACCATGTCACGTTTGGAGAGCCCCTGTGTGCCTAAACATTGGAGATCCCCCACATATGACCCCATTTTGGAAACTAGACCCCCAAAGGAACTAATCTAGATGTGTGGTGAGGACTTTGAACTTCCAAGTGCTTCACAGAAGTTTATAACGCAGAGCCATGAAAATAAAATAAAAATTTTATTTTCTCTAAAATGATCTTTTAGCCTGCAATTTATTATTTTCCCAAGGGTAACAGGAGAAATTTGACCCCAAAAGTTGTTGTACAGTTTCTCCTGAGTACGCTGATACCCCATATGTGGGGGTAAACCACAGTTTGGGCACATGTCGGGGCTCGGAAGTCAAGTAGTGACATTTTGAAATGCAGACTTTGATGGAATGCTCTGCGGGCGTTACGTTGCGTTTGCAGAGCCCCTGATGTGGCTAAACAGTAGAAACCCCCCACAAGTGACCCCATTTTAGAAACTAGACCCCGAAAGGAACTTATCTAGATGTGAGGTGAGCACTTTGAACCCCCAAGTGCTTCACAGAAGTTTATAACACAGAGCAGTGAAAATAATAAATACGTTTTCTTTCCTCAAAAATAATTTTTTAGCCCAGAATTTTTTATTTTCCCAAGGGTTACAGGAGAAATTGGACCCCAAAAGTTGTTGTCCAGTTTCTCCTGAGTACGCTGATACCCCATATGTGGGGGTAAACCACTGTTTGGGCACACGTCGGGGCTCAGAAGGGAAGTAGTGACTTTTGAAATGCAGACTTTGATGGAATGGTCTGCGGGCGTCACGTTGCGTTTGCAGAGCCCCTGGTGTGCCTCAACAGTAGAAACCCCCCACAAGTGACCCCATTTTGGAAACTAGACCCCCCAAGGAACTTATCTAGATATGTGGTGAGCACTTTGAACCCCCAAGTGCTTCACAGACGTTTACAACGCAGAGCCGTGAAAATAAAAAATCATTTTTCTTTCCTCAAAAATGATGTTTTAGCAAGCAATTTTTTATTTTCTCAAGGGTAACAGGAGAAATTGGACCCCAGTAATTGTTGCCCAGTTTGTCCTGAGTACGCTGATACCCCATATGTGGGGGTAAACCACTGTTTGGGCACATGTCGGGGCTCGGAAGTCAAGTAGTGACGTTTTGAAATGCAGACTTTGATGGAATGGTCTGCGGGCGTCACGTTGCGTTTGCAGAGCCCCTGGTGTGCCTAAACAGTAGAAACCCCCCACAAGTGACCCCATTTTGGAAACTAGACCCCCCAAGGAACTTATCTAGATATGTGGTGAGCACTTTGAACCCCCAAGTGCTTCACAGACGTTTACAACGCAGAGCCGTGAAAATAAAAAATCATTTTACTTTCCTCAAAAATGATGTTTTAGCAAGCAATTTTTTATTTTCTCAAGGGTAACAGGAGAAATTGGACCCCAGTAATTGTTGCCCAGTTTGTCCTGAGTACACTGATACCCCATATGTGGGGGTAAACCACTGTTTGGGCACACGTCGGGGCTCGGAAGGGAAGGAGCACCATTTGACTTTTTGAATAAAAGATTGGCTGGAATCAATGGTGGCGCCATGTTGCGTTTGGAGACCCCCTGATGTGCCTAAACAGTGGAAACCCCTCAATTCTTACGCCAACACACCCCTAACCCTTATCCCAACTGTAGCCGTAACCCTAACCACAACCCTAACCGCAACACACCCCTAACCACAACCCTAACCCCAACACACCCCTAACCCTAACCACAACCCTAATTCCAACCCAACCCTAACCCTAAGGCTATGTACCCACGTTGCGGATTCGTGTGAGATTTTTCCGCACCATTTTTGAAAAATCCGCGGGTAAAAGGCACTGCGTTTTACCTGCGGATTTCACCTGCGGATTCCTATTGAGGAATAGGTGTAAAACGCTGCGGAATCCGCACAAAGAATTGACATGCTGCGGAAAATACAACGCAGCGTTTCCGTGCGGTATTTTCCGCACCATGGGCACAGCGGATTTGGTTTTCCATAGGTTTACATGGTACTGTAAACCTGATGGAACACTGCTGCGGATCCGCAGCGGCCAATCCGCTGCGGATCCGCAGCCAAATCCGCACCGTGTGCACATAGCCTAATTCTAAAGGTATGTGCACACGCTTTGGAAAACGCTGCGGATCCGCAGCAGTTTCCCATGAGTTTACATTTCAATGTAAACCTATGGGAAACAAAAATCGATGTACACATGCTGCGGAAAAACTGCACGGAAACGCAGCGGTTTACATTCCGCAGCATGTCACTTCTTTCTGCGGATTCCACAGCGGTTTTACAACTGCTCCAATAGAAAATCGCAGTTGTAAAACCGCAGTGAAATGCGCAGAAAAACCGCTGTAAATCTGCCATAAATCCGCAGCGGTTTAGCACTGCGGATTTATCAAATCCGCTGCAGAAAAATCCGCAGAGGACCAGAATACGTGTGCACATACCGAAACCCTAACCCTAACCCTACCCCTAACCCTACCCCTACCCCTAACCCTACCCCTAACCCTACCCCTAACCCTAACCCTAACCCTAACCCTACCCCTAACCCTACCCCTACCCCTAACCCTACCCCTAACCCTAACCCTAACCCTAACCCTACCCCTAACCCTACCCCTAACCCTAACCCTAGTTCTAACTCCAACCTTAGTGAAAAAAAAAAAAAATTCTTTATTTTATTATTGTCCCTATCTATGGGGGACAAATGGGGGGGGTCATTTACTGTTTTTTTATTTTGACCACTGTGATAGATTATATCACAGTGATCAAAATTCACATTGGAACGAATCTGCCGGCCGGCAGATTCGGCGGGCGCACTGCGCATGCGCCCGCCATTTTGGAACATGGCGGCGCTCGGGGAAGAAGACTGACGGACCCCGCCAGGATCGGTAAGTATAAGGGGGGGAGATCAGGGCACAGGGGGGGGAGATCAGGGCACGGGGGGGCGTCGGAGCACGGGGGGGGAGGGATCGGAGCATGGGGGAGAGTGATCGGTGTGCGGGCGGGTGGATCGGTGTGCAGGGGGGGGGATCGGTGTGCAGGGGGGGTGGTTCGGAGCACGGGGGGGGATCGGAGTGCGGGGGGGTTTGATTGGAGCACGGGGGGGTGTGATTGGAGCACGGGGGAGCGGACAGGAGGACGGGGGAGCGGAGCACAGGACGGAGGGGAGCGGGCCACAGATCGGGGGGCTGGGGGGGCGATCGGAGGGGTGGGGTGGGGGCACATTAGTATTTCCAGCCATGGCCGATGATATTGCAGCATCGGCCATGGCTGGATTGTAATATTTCACCATTTTTTTAGGTGAAATATTACAAATCGCTCTGATTGGCAGTTTCACTTTCAACAGCCAATCAGAGCGATCGTAGCCACGAGGGGGTGAAGCCACCCCCCCTGGGCTAAACTACCACTCCCCCTGTCCCTGCAGATCGGGTGAAATGGGAGTTAACCCTTTCACCCGATCTGCAGGGACGCGATCTTTCTGTGACACAGCATATGCGTCACAGGTCGGATTGGCACCGACTTTCATGACGCATACGCTGTGTCACAGGTCGGGAAGGGGTTAAGCAACAATGGGCGTGCGCTAGCCATGTTCCGTCATTGACTGACGGTCCCTGGGACGCGGGCTGCAGCGTTTCCGGGTCCGTCATTGCTAGCGCAGATAGAGCATCTGCAAGCTCTATCTGCGCTAGCCGTATGACAAGTCGGCACTTGCGTTAACAGCAGCCTGTTAACGCATGTGTTGAACGGGCTGCTATTAACGCAATGTGAACCCAGCCTAAGTCATCGTAATCTGCAAGAATTTGGATAAAATTCTAACTTCAAGTTAAAAAAAACCAAGGTCTGCAGTGGGATTGCAGCGCCCCAGAGACCTGGTCGTTGCAGTAACGTCGCTCTGCCACTAAGGGGAGTGATGGTACGTCTGATGGCACTAAAGGAGTTCTTTGACCAGGTATCACCAGCACACATTACACTTCACACTCCGGACACTAGGGGGAGAAAAAGGCTTTATTTATTGGGCCACTCCTCACACTGGTAAAACTAGGGGTTGGATAGGAAGTTAGATCAGAAGCTGACTGGGTTGGATTCAGGCAGCATCCCTCTGCCGGGGTGCTGCAGGGAGAAGATTCAGGGGGTCCCTGTCAGGCGTGGGAACCTGGCAGGTACCTAGCGAACAGAACGTTACGGAACCGCGCATGCACTTCCTTGCGGCGGTATCCTAAGAAAGAGACACGAAGCGAAGGATATTGTGGAACAGTGAGAAACGAGACCAGCACAAAGGAGATCCAGTAGGAGTCGTGCCCCGAGAACGGCAACATCCTACTGAGGAGCGTAGCCGGTGGCCGGAACACCGAGGAAGTAACAGACTCTATGCCTTACTTCAAACTCCGCAGGACAGTTAATTATAGGTTGGCTGTCTACCTTAAATTTCCTACGAAGACATAGGGGGCAACGCGTGGAGAGGGGCGTCTCTAGGGTCCCGGAAGAGCTCCAAGCCTTCCCGTCATACGGGTGCGTCCTAGCCATAACAAACCTGGGGACGAGAAACTAGTAACATCTGGAACGAAATAAAAAGAAAGAAAGAACTAGAAAGAACGAACGAACGAGAACAGAAGTTGTGAGGACTATACCGAATGCTCAGCAGGGTAGCACTACAACACACAGGCGCTATTGGTAGACAACGATTTCCACCTGTAAAGGGAACTCTGGATGTGCCCATCGGACCGGCCGGTCTCAGACAGCCCTGTTAGCAGTGCTCTGGATTGAGGATCCTGAAGTCTTCAGTAAAGAGGTAAAGAGACTGCAACCCTGTGTCCTCGTTATTGACTGCACCTCACACCATCACCATCCACCTTACTGGGAAGCCCTGGGGACATACTTCACCTGTGGGAAGGTATACCATCCAGCTGCCATTCCATCACCCCAGCGGACCCCGAAGCAGCGTCGGTCACCCTGACCGAATACCACAGGTGGCGTCACGAAACCTTGACAGACTCCTATCACCTTTTATTGGACGCCCCTTAGCAGGGTCACGGACCGGGTCCAGCCACTGTGACATCCCCAGAACCGAGACAGAGAGGACCGGTACCGAGTAACCCGCGGCCCTGCATCTGGGGGCGATCCAGGATCACCAGCAGCAGTGAGAGCGACCTCTGTGGACGGCAGTACCATTATAGAAATGGACACTGGGGAGGCCGTCATCCACCCTCATTCTTCACCGTCCTCCAGGGCCGGACTGGCCATTTGCAATTCTGACAAATGCCAGAAGGGCCTGTCTGGTCATGGGCTGCCTTGTCTGCAAAGTTATTAACAGAATTAGTGCCTCAAGACCCCCATACTGTCAAGAGTTGTGATGGAGCACAAAGTCGCTGACTCTGTCAATTACCCCAGCAGCCGCGGGGATCATTAGAAATATTGGTCTTGTAGTAAATCTTCCTTTCCTCCATCCAGGGTTATATTAGTGATAGATCCCATCTGGTGCTTGGGGATGGGACACCATGGGCCGGTGTGATGGCAAATGCCAGGGCTGAATCCTATCCCCAGTCTGTACCTGCCGTCCTCCATGACGATTTGGAGGACTTGGTTTACGAGTGGGGCCGTTCTTGCAGTTATTGGTCACTCTGGAGTGTGGGGGTCGTCCGAACACCTCTGTTTCTGAGTAGCACATTTGTAAGGATATCAGCTTCCCTCACACTCCATTATTGTGGACCCCCCACCACCCGCGCAGCTCTTGACCCTGACTCCGTCCATTATTTAATTACAGAATAGCTGTAGGCCTCCTCGCCAATGCCGAGTGCAGGCAGCTTGTGTGCCACAGTGCTTATCTTGTGCTATTTATACCGTTTTGTGCACGTTGGGCAAATGTCCCATTCATAATCATCAACACCAACTACAATAAATTCTCAAGAGCGATTCTCATAAACTTATATCAACATTTATGGCTGCAAGTGATTGATGGTATCATCCAGTTACTTCTCTCCTGCCAAGAACTCATGAAGAAGAGGTACGGTGAGGCACCAGCTTTGGACCCTGCAATCTCTCTGAATAAGTCCACTTGGTACAGATGTATAGACAAAATGTGTATGTGGGTTTTATCTGTTACAGTGCCTTGAAAAAGTATTCATACCCGTGACATTCTACACATTATACCTACAAAGAAATGTATTTTATTTGGATTTTCTGTGACACCAACACAAAGTAGCAAGTATTTGTGAAGTGTAAAGGCAATGATTTCTAAATACTTAACCCCTTTACCCCCAAGGGTGGTTTGCACATCAATGACCGAGCCAATTTTTACAATTCTGACCACTGTCCCTTTATGAGGTTATAACTCTGGAACGCTTCAACGGATCCCGGTGATTCTGACATTGTTTTCTTGTGACATATTGTACTTCATGATAGTGGTAAAATTTCTTTGATATTACTTGCGATTATTTGTGAAAAAAACGGAAATATGGCGAAAATTTTGAAAATTTCGCAATTTTCCAACTTTGAATTTTTATGCAATTAAATCACAGAGATATGTCACACAAAATACTTAATAAGTAACATTTCCCACATGTCTACTTTACATCAGCACAATTTTGGAACCAAAATTTTTTTTTGTTAGGGAGTTATAAGGGTTAAAAGTTGACCAGCAATTTCTCATTTTTACAACACCATTTTATTTCAGGGGCCACATCTCATTTGAAGTCATTTTGAGGGGTCTATATGATAGAAAATACCCAAGTGTGACACCATTCTAAAAACTGCACCCCTCAAGGTTCTCAAAACCACATTCAAGAAGTTTATTAACCCTTCAGGTGTTTCACAGGAATTTTTGGAATGTTTAAATAAAAATTAACATTTAACTTTTTTTCACAAAAAATTTACTTCAGCTCCAATTTGTTTTATTTTGCCAAGAGTTACAGGAGAAAATGGACCCCAAACCTTGTTGTACAATTTGTCCTGAGTACGCTGATACCACATAAGTGGAGGTAAACCACTGTTTGGGCGCATGACAGAGCTTGGAAGCGAAGGAGTGCCATTTGACTTTTTAATGCAAAATTGACTGGAATTGAGATGGGACGCCATGTTGCGTTTGCAGAGCCACTGATGTGCCTAAACATTGAAACCCCCCACAAGTGACACCATTTTGGAAAGTAGACCCCCTAAGGAACTTATCTAGATGTGTTGTGAGCACTTTGACCCACCAAGAGCTTCACAGAAGTTTATAATGCAGAGCCGTAAAAATAAAACAAATTTTTTTTTCCCACAAATATTATTTTTTAGCCCCCAGTTTTGTATTTTCCCGAGGGGAACAGGAGAAATTGGACCCCAAAATTTGTTGTGCAATTTGTCCTGAGTGCGCTGATACCCCATATGTGGGGGGGAACCACCGTTTGAGCGCATGGGAAGGCTCGGAAGGGAAAGAGCGCCATTTGAAATACAGACTTAGATGGAATGGTCTGCAGGCGTCACATTGCGTTTGCAGAGCCCCTAATGTACCTAAACAATAGAAACCCCCCACAAGTGACCCCATATTGGAAACTAGACCCCCCAAGGAACTTATCTAGATGTGCTGTGAGAACTTTGAGCCCCCAAGTGTTTCACTACAGTTTCTAACGCAGAGCCGTGAAAATAAAAAGAAAAATTCCCCCCAAAATTATTTTTTAGCCCCCAGTTTTGTATTTTCTCGAGGGTAACAGGAGAAATTGGACCCCAAAATTTGTTGTCCAATTTGTCCTGAGTTCGCTGATGCCCCACATGTGGAGGGGAACCACCGTTTGGGCGCATGGGAGGGCTCGGAAGGGAAGGAGCGCCATTTGGAATGCAGACTTAGATGGAATGGTCTGCAGGCGTCACATTGCGTTTGCAGAGCCCCTAATGTACCTAAACAGTAGAAACCCCAACAAGTGACCCCATATTGGAAACTAGACCCCCCATGAACTTATCTAGATGTGTTGTGAGAACTTTGAGCCCACATGTATTTCACTACAGTTTATAACGCAGAGCCGTGAAAATTAAAAAAAATCTTTTTTTTCCCACAAAACTTATCTTTTAGCCCCCAGTTTTGTATTTTCCCAAGGGTAACAGGAGAAATTGGACCCTAAAAGTTGTTGTCCTATTTGTCCTGAGTACGCTGATACGCCATATATTGGGGTAAACTCCTGTTTGGGCACACGGGAGAGCTCGGAAGGGAAGGAGCACTGTTTTACTTTTTCAACGCAGAATTGGCTGGAATTGAGATCGGACGCCATGTTGCGTTTGGAGAGCCCCTGATGTGTCTAAACAGTGGAAACCCCCCAATTATAACTGAAACCCTAATCCAAACACACCCCTAACTCTAATTCCAACGGTAACCCTAACCACACCTCTAACCCAGACACACCCCTAACCCTAATCCCAACCCTATTCCCAACCGCAAATGTAATCCAAACCCTAACCCTAACTGTAGCCTTAACCCTAACTGTAGCCTTAACCCTAACTGTAGCCTTAACCCTAGCCCTAACCCTAGCCCTAACCATAACCCTAGCCCTAACCCTAGCCCTAACCCTAACCCTAGCCCTTACCCTAACCCTAGCCCTAGCCCTAACCCTAACCCTAGCCCTAACCCTAGCCCTAACCCTAGCCCTAACCCTAACCCTAACCCTAGCCCTAACCCTAGCCCTAATCCTAGCCCTAACCCTAACCCTAATGGGAAAATGGAAATAAATACATTTTTTAAATTTTTTTTACTTTTCCCTAACTAAGGGGGTAATGAAGGGGGGTTTGATTTACTTTTATAGCAGGTTTTTTAGCGGATTTTTATGATTGGCAGCCGTCACTCACTGAAAGACGCTTTCTATTGCAAAAAATATTTTTTGCGTTACCACATTTTGAGAGCTATAATTTTTCCATATTTGAGTCCACAGAGTCATGTGAGGTCTTGTTTTTTGCGGGACGAGTTGACGTTTTTATTGGTAACACTTTCAGGCACGTGACATTTTTTGATCGCCTTTTATTCCGATTTTTGTGAGGCAGAATTACCAAAAACCAGCTATTCATGAATTTCTTTTGGGGGAGGCGTTTATACCGTTCCGCGTTTGGTAAAATTGATGAAGCAGTTTTATTCTTCGGGTCAGTACAATTACAACGATACCCCACTTATATCATTTTTTTATGTTTTGGCGCTTTTATACGATAAAAACTATTTTATAGAAAAAATAATTATTTTTGCATCGCTTTATTCTGAGGACTATAACTTTTTTATTTTTTTGCTGATGATGCTGTATGGCGGCTCGTTTTTTGCGGGACAAGATGACGCTTTCAGCGGTACCCTGGTTATTTATATCTGTCTTTTTCATCGCGTGTTATTCCACTTTTTGTTCGGCAGTATGATAATAAAGCGTTGTTTTTTGCCTCGTTTTTTTTTTTTTTCTTACGGTGTTTACTGAAGGGGTTAACTAGTGGGCCAGTTTTATAGGTCGGGTCGTTACGGACGCGGCGATACTAAATATGTGTACTTTTATTGTTTTTTTTTTATTATTTAGATAAAGAAATGTATTTATGGGAATAATATTTTTTTTTTTTCATTATTTAGGATTTTTTTTTTTTTTTTTTACACACTTGTAAAAAATGTTTTTTTAACTTTTTTACTTTGTCCCAGGGGGGGAAAATACAGTTCGGTGATCTGCCAGTTTGCACAGCACTCTGACAGATCACCGATCTGTCAAACAGCGCTGCAGCGTTACCAAGTGCCTGCTCTGAGCAGGCACTTGGTAAGCCACCTCCCTCCCTGCAGGACCCGGATCCGCGGCCATATTGGATCCGGGACTTGATGCAGGGAGGGAGGTAGGAGACCCCCGGAGCAACGCGATCACATCGCGTTGCTGCGGGGGTCTCAGGGAAGCCCGCAGGGAGCCCCCTCCCTGCGCGATGCTTCCCTGCACCGCCGGCACATCGCGATCATGTTTGATCGCGGTGTGCCGGGGGTTAATGTGTTGGGGGCGGTCCGTGACCGCTCCTGGCACATAGTGCCGGATGTCAGCTGCGATAAGCAGCTGACACCCGGCCGCGATCGGCCGCGCTCCCCCCGTGAGCGCGGCCGATCGGCTATGACGTACTATTCCGTCCTTGGGAAGTAAAGCCCACCCCACATGGACGGAATAGTACGTCTAATGGCAGAAAGGGGTTAATATAAATCTTGAAATGTTGAGGTTCATTTTTATTCAGCCCCCATATATTCTGATACCCCTAAATTAAATCCTGACCAATCACCTCTAGAAGTCACATAATTGGTGCATTGCTTCCCCCTGGGTGTGATTCCTCCTCAGTATAACGACATCTGTTCTGTGAAGGCCTCAGAGGTTTGTGTGAGAACATTAGGTATCAAACAGCATCATGAAAACCAAGGAACCCAACAGACAGGTCAAGGATAAAGCTGAGGAGAAGAGGATAGCAGGGGTAGGCTATAACAAATAGCCAAAGCTCTGAATATCTCACGGAGCATCAATCCATCATCCAAACTTGGAAGGAGAATGCTCAACTGCAAACCTACCAAGACATGGCGGTCCTCCTAACTTGACATCCCAAGGAAGGAGAGCACTAATGATAGAAGCAACCAAGAGGCCCATGATCACTGTGAAAGAGAAGGAGAGATCCACAGCTCAAGGGGGAGAACCTATCCACAGGACAAATCTGCCCTTTATGGGAGCGCGGCAAGAAGAAAGAAAGACATAAGAAGTTCTATGTAGGGTATACATCAATGTAGAAGAAGGGGCTCTGGTTAGATGAGGCCAAATGAAAACTTTTTGGGCTAAATGCAAAACACTGTGTCGAAAACCTAACACTGAACATATCCCTGAAAACACCATCGTCACTGTTCTGTCTCCGCCATCTAATATTGTTACCCTGATTATCTGTTCGCATAATTGCAGGTTTCTCAGTATGGATATATTTATACCTTTATTTGTTTGTAGTGCTTTGGCTCCCTCTAGCGGTCAGAGTTATGTTGGCAGTTCAATCTTCTGTTTTTGTATTATCCATGTCTGATTCTCCTCCTCCTTTGCAATGCATTATGGTAGCTCAGCCTCCATTTCCCTCCATTTTTCCTTTCACTTTCTTCAGTTTGCCTTCAAGGAAAGACGCTTCACTTCATCCCCCTTGCGATTGCATTGCCGGTATGTCTTTATGCTTCCTATAGATATTTCTGCTCTATATTAGCTTAGTTTAACCAGTTGTACTCCTAGTTCAGTTACTAGCCTTCTAAATGTTATGCATAATGTATATCATGTGTATTATGTATCTGTTCTATACCATGCACTGATTCTATGTATATCATTGTTCACAGTTTCACCGCATCAATATACCACTACGTTTAATAAAGCACAGACTCAACCACAGTCTCCTTATTGGACCCCGGTATAGCGGTTTAGCTGACTGTATAGCTACGTATGAGCCTGCCTCAGCTAGTGAGGACAGAACAGTGAAACGGCAGCCATCCAACTAGTGGGATTCAAGTCACCGGCTACTCAGAGACTAAATACAGCTACAGCAATCTCTGCACAGCCAAGCACTTTCCCAAGACACCATGTCTCACAAATCACATAGGACAAGATCTGTTACTTCCGTCTCCTCAAAGACAACATCCATCAGCAGCGCTGTTGCCATTGCCCGCGCAAATGCTGAAGCTGCCAAAATACGAGCGAGCTTTGCTGACCAAGAGATGCAACTTAAGTTAGAAAAAGCACGCATAGATGATGAGAGAGCCGATCAAGAGAGAAGGTCGCAGTTAGAGAAGGCACGTGTGGATGCCGCCTTAGAAAGCCTAGCAGCAAAAAGGGAAGCTGCTGCAGCCCTCGCCGAATCAGAATCGCTAGAAGCCGCGCAAAATCCCAAGCTGCATAGCCAAAGCAGTACGTCGAGTCTGGAGTTTCCACTGCAAGACTCACCACAACGCACATCTCAGTATGTTAATGACCTTCCTGATCCAAACTATAACCCTGAACCAGTACCAAAACCAGAATACGACACCTCCAGCGAAGTGAGCGAGAGTCGTCACGAGGCTCAGGACAGAAACAAACTCGAAAATGTGAGGCAAAACAACTCTGCTAATGACTACCTTGCCCCTCATCAGGTAACCAACGTGGATCACCCTGCTGACGCACCGTACATCAGGCCAAAGCAATACGACACCGGCTGGCGCCACCATAAGGGCACTAACAGGTACGAACGCACCTCACATCACTATCAGGGCGACCCATCACCAGTATATTCTGCTGACAACCGGTTCACGACAGAATTTGCCAAGTTCTTCACACGACGTGAACTGGTTGCCAAGGGACTCATGAAATTCACTGACCGAGCTGAAGGTTACAGAGCTTGGAAAGCTTCCTTCCAAAATGTCATTAGAGACTTGGGGCTACAACACAGGGAAGAGATAGACCTGTTAGTCAAATACCTGGGAGAAGAGTCAGTCAAACACGCAGTAAGGATCAGAGACATTAATATAATCCGCCCTGAGACTGGCCTCAAAGAGATCTGGAAAAGGATGGATGAGTGTTACGGCTCAGCAGAAGTAATAGAAAGAGCCTTGTTCAAAAGAATCGATGACTTTCCTAAAATATCTAACAAAGGTCTCCAGAAACTTAGAGAGCTAAGCGACTTGCTAAAGGAAGTCCAAGTTGCCAAATATGAGGATGACCTACAGGGACTTGCATTTCTCGACACAGCCAGAGGTGTTAACCCTATAGTCCAGAAGTTGCCCTACAATCTACAGGAGAGGTGGCTCACACATGGTTCCACGTACAAATACAAACACAGCGTTCCATTCCCTCCCTTCTCCGTTTTTGTAGACTTCATACACCAACAAGCGAGAATTAGAAACGATCCTAGCTTTGACTTTGCAATACCATATGCCACACCGTCACCACCTGCAAATCCACGCAGAACATCTGTGGCAGTACACAAGACTTTTGTTTCTTCTTCAGGTTCTAATTACAGGTCTGCTGGCTGCTCCCAATCAGAGACAAAGGTGCAGGACCCTGACAAGCAGTGCCCACTTCATCAGAAGCCTCATCCTCTCCTGAAATGCAAAGCCTTCAGAGGAAAATCTATGCCAGATCGCAGAAGCTTCCTGAAAGAAAACGGTATCTGCTACAAGTGCTGCTCGTCCACAGCTCATCTCGCCAAGGTCAGTGTAAAATGCACAGAATGTGGCACCACAGACCATAACACCGCTCTACACCCTGGCCCAGCTCCATGGAGTACACAAAACACGCCAGCTGACAGTGAGCATGGCGGGGAGGAAAGGAACACTGATACAGCTACGCCAGAGATCACTTCACAATGCACCGAGGTCTGCAAAGGGACAATAGACAGTAGGTCCTGTTCAAAAATATGCCTCGTCAAAGTATACCCGAAGGGCCATAGAGACCAAGCTGTAAGACTGTATGCTATCTTGGATGATCAAAGTAATCGATCCTTGGCTAGATCAACGTTCTTTGACCTATTCAACATCAAAGGGCCAAGCACTCCCTATTCCTTAAAGACGTGTGCAGGTACTGTGACAACAGCAGGCAGGAAAGCTACTGACTACCAGATCGAGTCTTTAGACGGACAATTCTGCCTACCGCTACCTACGATCATTGAATGTAACCAGATCCCAGACAACAGATCTGAAATCCCTACACCAGATGTAGCAATCCATCACGCTCACTTAAAACAAATAGCACACCTTATACCGGAACTCGACCATCAGGCCCAGATAATTCTGCTGTTGGGGAGAGATATCCTACAGGTTCATAAAGTGAGACGTCATATCAATGGACTCCACAATGCTCCCTATGCCCAAAGGTTAGACCTAGGATGGGTCATAATTGGCAACGTATGCTTGGGACGCATGCACGCACCATCTTCTGTGACAAGCATGCTGACAAATACATTGGAGAAAGGATGTCCATCTCTGTTTCAACCTTGTAACAATGAGTTCCATGTCAGGGAACTGCCACACAGCATCCAACTACATGATCATTTAATAGACTTTACTCACGACAGCAGTATAGTGTCGGGAAGCTATGAGGATCAGTTAGGGTGCACAGTCTTCCAAAGAACTAAGCAGGACAACCAAGTGGCAATGTCGGTAGAGGACAAGTTGTTCTTAGAGGTAATGGACAAGGGACTCGTTAAAGATGAGACCAACAGCTGGGTCGCACCTCTTCCCTTCAAAACCCACAGACCACGTCTACCGAACAACAGAAATCAGGCATTACAACGTTTCTCCTCTCTCATTCGTAATCTGCAAAAGAAACCAGAGATGAAAGATCACTTTTTCTCCTTCATGTCAAAGATTTTTGAAAACCGTCACGCAGAACTAGCTCCCACTCTCAAAGACTCTGAAGAATGCTGGTTCCTACCCATGTTCGGAGTATACCACCCTAAGAAACCAGGCCAGATCAGAGTCGTGTTTGATTCCAGTGCTAAATTTAATGATGTCTCCCTGAATGACGTTCTGCTGACAGGACCAGACCTCAATAACAAACTACTGGGTGTACTTATGCGCTTCCGTAAGGATTCCATTGCCTTCATCGCTGACATCCAGCAAATGTTCCATTGTTTCCTTGTGAGAGAGAGACAGGAACTTCCTAAGATTCTTCTGGTACAGAGACAATGATCCTACTGAAAAAGTCACAGAGTATCGCATGAGAGTGCACATCTTTGGCAACAGTCCTTCACCTGCAGTCGCCATTTATGGACTCAAAAGGTCAGCTCCGGAAGGAGAACCAGAATACGGAGCAGATGTCAGACAATTCATAGAAAAGGACTTTTATGTCGACGACTGTCTAAAAGCCATGCCTTCAAATGAGACTGCCATCAGTCTTCTCAGGAGAGCTCAGGACATGCTTGCCTGCTCGAACCTTAGGCTTCATAAAATAGCCTCAAACAGCCAAGAACTCATGGAAGCGTTCCCTTCTCAAGACCTATGTAATGGTCTCAGAGACCTGGACCTGGGGTCAGACCCCGCACCAATGCAACGCAGCCTCGGGCTTCTCTGGAATCTACAATCAGACACTTTCACCTTTCAGGTCAGCCAGGAAGAAAGGCCTTTCACACGTAGAGGCGTCCTGTCTACCATCAACAGTCTGTACGACCCCTTGGGTTTCGCAGCTCCTGTTACTATACAAGGCAAGGCCCTACTAAGAGACTTAACTAGGGAAACATCTGACTGGGATGCACCTCTGCCACCTGATAAGAGGATCCAGTGGGAAGAGTGGAAGAACTCGTTAGCGGCACTCTCCAACTTGCATATGCCAAGACCATACACCCCTGTGCCATCTACTGAGATACAGAGCCAAAGACTGTACGTATTTGCAGATGCTTCTGTCAAAGCAATTGCCGCTGTTGCCTACCTCAAAACTGTAGACTCCAAATGTCAGTGCCACATTGGTTTCGTCATGGGAAAGGCCAAAATCGCACCACAACCAGAGCACACTATACCCAGGTTAGAGCTTTGTGCCGCAGTCTTAGCCGTTGAGTTAGCGGAGTTCATCGCATCCAAAATGGATATCGACCTGACACAAGCCAAGTTCTACTCAGACAGCAAAGTAGTCCTGGGATATATCCACAACGAAACCAGGCGATTCTACGTTTATGTCAATAACAGAGTGCTACGTATCAGGAGATCAGTTCACCCACAGCAGTGGCATTACATACCCACAGACCAGAATCCCGCAGATCATGCAACTAGAGCAGTTGACGCAAGTCGACTAGGAAGCACAACGTGGCTCTCTGGACCAAAACTATTGTACATTGAGGAATGTTTTCCAGACACCTTCGAACTTGTAGGAGAGGACTCAGATGCTGAAATCCGCCCTCAGGTGTCTACACTACATACAATGACCTCTGTTATCCAGCTTGGATCTTGCAGGTTCGACAGATTCTCAAGTTGGAAGTCACTTACTCGAGCCATTACCTGCCTGACTCATATAGCTCGCTCATTCGGGACCACCAGAACTCGTGACATGGAAAAATCTAAAGGAGCAGCGAGGCTTACCCACGAAAGCCTAATCACCTTCATGGCTGAAGCTGCAGCTATAATCAATGCAAGACCCCTGGTTCCAGTTCCTAACGACCCTGAGGAGCCCTTGTTATTGACTCCAGCTACTTTACTTACCCAGAAAACAGGACTGTCCAGTGCCCCTCCAGGAGGATTCGACGTGAAGGACCTCTACAAGCGCCAATGGAGACAGGTACAAAGTCTTGCAAATACTTTCTGGGACAGGTGGCACAAACAATATTTGTCTACCCTGCAGCCACGGACGAAGTGGCAATCTACTAAACCTAATCTGAACATAGGTGACCTTGTTCTTGTGAAAGACTGTCAGATTCACCGGAACCAGTGGCCACTTGGTCTAGTTACCGCAACATTCCCGAGCAAGGACGGCAATGTCCGCAAAGTTGAACTAAGGATGACCAAAGGGAATGAACCTAAGACATTTTCCAGACCTGTATCTGAACTGGTCCTATTGTTGCCTTCGAAGAAAGGAGTAGTGACATCCGTTGATGCCAGACGGGGACTGTTCTGTCTCCGCCATCTAATATTGTTACCCTGATTATCTGTTCGCATAATTGCAGGTTTCTCAGTATGGATATATTTATACCTTTATTTGTTTGTAGTGCTTTGGCTCCCTCTAGCGGTCAGAGTTATGTTGGCAGTTCAATCTTCTGTTTTTGTATTATCCATGTCTGATTCTCCTCCTCCTTTGCAATGCATTATGGTAGCTCAGCCTCCATTTCCCTCCATTTTTCCTTTCACTTTCTTCAGTTTGCCTTCAAGGAAAGACGCTTCACTTCATCCCCCTTGCGATTGCATTGCCGGTATGTCTTTATGCTTCCTATAGATATTTCTGCTCTATATTAGCTTAGTTTAACCAGTTGTACTCCTAGTTCAGTTACTAGCCTTCTAAATGTTATGCATAATGTATATCATGTGTATTATGTATCTGTTCTATACCATGCACTGATTCTATGTATATCATTGTTCACAGTTTCACCGCATCAATATACCACTACGTTTAATAAAGCACAGACTCAACCACAGTCTCCTTATTGGACCCCGGTATAGCGGTTTAGCTGACTGTATAGCTACGTATGAGCCTGCCTCAGCTAGTGAGGACAGAACAGTCACCGTCAAACATGGTGGTGGCAGCATCATGCTGTGTGAAGGCTTTTCTTCAGCAGGGGCAGGGAAGCTGGTTAGAGGTGATGGGAGAATGGATGGAGCTAAATACAGGGCAATCCTGGAGGGAAACCTGTTAGAGGCTATAAGAGACCTGGGGCTTAGCTATAACATAATTACTCATTCCGTTTTTACGTATAAACTATTTGTGAATATAAACTATGCTGTACCCGTTTTAGGGGCATGCATACATTATTTTTCCTTTATATGTGCCTGATATCTATGACAGTACCAACTATTTTTATTGATATCTAATTGTGCTGAGGTCCCAGCACCGGAAATGGACCAATTCATTATTATGAGGATATATGCCTTATGGTTACTGCCGGGCATACTCCCTCTTTTATATAAATATACATGACTCTGGTTAATATTAAATTAATTTAACTACTTATTATCTTTTGATACATATATCTAACAGGTATGCTGACTTACTATTAGGCATATCAGGCAGCCATTACGACTAATTCCAATCAGTTTATTATCTGCGGTAGTACTAAGGAACTTCTGTATTATCGTAGGTGCTGCAGCCTGAATTCTGGCACAGACGCGCCTCGCGCGTGCGCTGCACCGGCCTGGTGTGGGGGGGCGGCCCTGTGTGCATTGCCATGGTGATGGGGAGTGATGACGGCTGTCCTCCTCCCTATCAGCCGTGTCATGCACCGGATCGCCTCTTCACAGGGAGGGAGCATCACGCGCGATAGCGCGCCGACTTGTCGGCTCCCCTTGGGCTCTTAGGTAGGGACTTGCATTGCGCGTGCGCTCTATCAACCTGACGCCGGGGACTAACCGGGACGCGTCGCTATAGCGATGGGAGGATGATGACGTATTTCCTCCCTCCCTCTGTCTATGTCGCGCGCCAAGCCGCCCCCGCTCTTGGGGTGGGATTTCACGCACAGCGTGCACTGATTTGTTGACCGGCCCTCCCCCTTTCCCATATATACCTCTGACCCCCACATCTCACCATGCCTCCTGACGAAGCCATAGGTGGTGAAACGCGCGTCGAGGCTAGCGCGTCTCACAAACACAGCTGCACTTAAGGAACATCATGTCCCAAGGTATGTTACTATAACCTGTTACCTGGTTCTAGAGCTCTAGTCCGCTATAACTGTCAGGTTATAACTACTGTTACCATTACATCGCAACAGGCTACTATTTGACATTACAGCCTTTTACTGCAGGACACTGGCTGAATGTCAGCTTTTACTAACTCAGCTGACTGCACTAATTTAACCATATAAGGGCAGGTCTCCAATTGGAGTTTATTAACTTGGTCCATTGCTCTGGATATTAAGTGTGGCTGTGTTTATTGAGACGTGTTCTTTTCTCTGACTTTTTTGGCACCATATATTGCCATCTTG
Source organism: Ranitomeya imitator (assembly GCF_032444005.1). Taxonomy (NCBI): domain Eukaryota; kingdom Metazoa; phylum Chordata; class Amphibia; order Anura; family Dendrobatidae; genus Ranitomeya; species Ranitomeya imitator. The sequence goes on along the minus strand of NC_091282.1, from coordinate 1,214,556,567 downwards.
GTGTCAATAATCTTTTAGCTCTACCTGACCAATGATACCTCTCTTTTGTATTCCTGTTTTATCTTCAATATATGTATAATAAAGTATACTATTTAATCACATTAACCCTTTTTTGCTTCTTTTGGGAATCCTTAGTATAGATCTGATACGACCATAGTGTTATGCATTATTATTGCACAATATAATCATTACACGGACCCAAAAGCGTGTTCTGCTCTTGTTGAGCATTGTTGTTTGGTATATATGACTGGCCTTAGGGGTTAACATTCCGTTTTGGCCACGGAAATCTTTTTGTAGGTTGTCTGGGGCTTAGGTTAACCTTCAAGCAGGACAACGGCCCCCAACATTCTACCAGGGCTACAATGGCCAAGAAGTGAAAATTCCTGCTCACATTCATCTCCATACAATCTCACTGAGCGAGGGCGAGTGTGCATAGAAGAAGGGGCAAATGGTCACCTCTAAATGTGCAACGCTGGTGAGACATATCCCAAAAGACTTCAAAAGTATTTGCAGTGAAAGATGGTCCTACACATTATTGGCTCAAGGGCTGAATACAAATGCATAGGAGAAATTTTCAGATTTATATATAGTGACAGGGTCACTGGCCCCGTACGTAAGGGGACATATGTGTCGCAGAAGTTGTTATCCTGCTTGATGTGAAACCCATAAATTTCCCTCCAGTGTGATATGCGCTGAGAGAAAACCAGCAGTTACCAGGGTCTGGTTTCATGGTGAGGAGGTGTAAGGGATGGGCAGAGTGTGGTTGGAGGGAGTTAAATGTCCAGCTACTGTTTTTTTCTACCTGGTCTGTTTGGAGGAAGGAAGCCTCCAGGCTGATCCTCCAGTGGGAGTTGCAGTGCGTTTATCCCAGAAGGCAGGAGCCATACTGGGAAGGACTTTGTATGGACTTTTTATTTTCATTTGTGCCAGAAAGGCCGTGTTTATTACTATTTTGGCTTTATGGTTTATGAATAAATAAACCAACCACAGACTTTAATATAAAGTGTTCCTGTGTCTACCTCGGGGAGCAGCTGAGTGAGCCGAACTTCCACAAGTGGTGTTTCAGATGCAGGCAATGTTCCATGAACACGGGTAGCAGCTGTGGACAAATCGTATGTCCTGGGTGAAGGCGGATACAGAGATGGAACAAGAGTCAGACAAAATGGAGGAGCTGATTAAACCCCTGATCCTGAGCCAACAGCAGCAACATGAACAGCATGGAGGGCAGCAGCAGAACCAAGAGCAACAACAGTACCATGAGCAGCAGCAGATACAGCAGGAGACAAATAAACTCCTGATGCAATAGATTCAACAGTATCAAAGGCAGATGGAACTCCTGGTGGAAGATGTCGACAGCAGAGACACTGCCCCTCCTCCACATCAAGGTGATGACTCGTACGCCCGGAAAGCGGTAAGACGAGCCATGCAGAAGATGACCCTAGGGGATGATATAGAGGCATTATTGCCTATTTTCTAACGGGTTGCAGAGCGGGAAAGGCTGCCCCCGGATCAGTGGGCAGAGGCGCTGGCCCCCTATCTTGCTGGCGAACCCCGGAAAGCTTCTTTTTATTTGGCCTTACAGATGTCCGATCCTCACAAGATCTCCTACTCTACTCCCCTCTTATCTCCTCTTCCCACAATCGTATACAAGATTTCTCTCGCGTATCACCCCTACTCTGGAACTCTCTACCACAACACATCAGACTCTCACCTACCATCGAAACCTTCAAAAAGAACCTGAAGACCCACCTCTTCCGACAAGCCTACAACCTGCAGTAACCACCGATCGACCAAACTGCTGCATGACCATCTCTACCCTCACCTACTGTATTCTCACCCATCCCTTGTAGATTGTGAGCCTTCGCGGGCAGGGTCCTCATTCCTCCTGTACCAGTTATGACTTGTATTGTTTAAGATTATTGTACTTGTTTTTATTATGTATACCCCTCCTCACATGTAAAGCGCCATGGAATAAATGGCGCTATAACAATAAATAATAATAATAATGTCACTATGTCTGTCAGAACCCAAAGGGTTCATCATTGGGCGTATGGTGACAAACCTCCTCGCTTTCAGATGGGGAACTTGTTGCATTTGGTCTAGAAAAGGTTTCAACGGAAGTCCTCCACTCCAGCCCCGATGGTCGAGCAGATGGTCATGGACAAATTTCTTCACTCCCTCCCCTGGCCGTTGTAGACCTGGGCTGCTCAGGAAAATCCCCAGAATGCCAAAGACCTGGTGGGCCTTGTAGAAAGTTGCAAGGTGGTCGAGAGGTCCCTAAGAAAGATTGGGGTGGGGCATCTCCATACTGGTGTACTGAGCGGGAGCCCAAGTCCCAAAAGAGGGGTAGTAGAGCTGGGGAAGTCCTAGATCCCAAGGAGTTGCTGAGGGGTGGCCAAAGGATGCAGGTAAAGAACTGATCTGCTGGAGATGCAACTGTCCTGGACACATAGCTGCCAGTTGTCATATGTCCTCTGAGCAGATGACTGCAGCTTAGGCAGGCGCTCTTCGTACTAAACCATAAGCAATTAATGACAGGCATTGATATGCTAGAAGAGTTATGTAACAAAATTGTAAATATTACCTAAAATGAGCAATAATATGTATTAAATAATAATAAATAATAATTTTATTTATATAGCGCCAACATATTCCGCAGCGCTTTACAAATTATAGAGGGGATTTGTACAGACAATAGACATTGCAGCGTAACAAAATCACAGTTCAAAACAGATACCAGGAGGAATGAGGGCCCTGCTCATCAGATACCAAGAGGAGTGAGGGCCCCGATCACCAGATACAAGAGGAATGAGGGCCCTGCTAACCAGATACCAAGAGGAGTGAGGGCCCTGCTCACCAGATACCAAGAGGAGTGAGGGCACCGATCACCAGATACAAGAGGAATGAGGGCCCTGCTCACCAGATACAGGAGGAATGAGGGCCCTGATCACCAGATACCAAGAGGAGTGAGGGCCCCGATCACCAGATACAGGAGGAATGAGGGCCCCGATCACCAGATACAGGAGGAGTGAGGGCCCCGATCACCAGATACAGGAGGAGTGAGGGCCCCGATCACCAGATACAGGAGGAGTGAGGGCCCCGATCACCAGATACAGGAGGAGTGAGGACCCCGATCACCAGATACAGGAGGAGCGAGGGCCCCGATCACCAGATACAGGAGGAGTGAGGGCCCCGATCACCAGATACAGGAGGAGTGAGGGCCCCGATCACCAGATACAGGAGGAGTGAGGGCCCTGCTCACCAGATACCAAGAGGAGTGAGGGCCCCGCTCACCAGATACAGGAGGAGTGAGGGCCCCGATCACCAGATACAGGAGGAGTGAGGGCCCTGCTCACCAGATACCAAGAGGAGTGAGGGCCCCGATCACCAGATACAGGAGGAGTGAGGGCCCTGCTCACCAGATACAGGAGGAGTGAGGGCCCTGCTCACCAGATACAGGAGGAGTGAGGGCCCCGATCACCAGATACAGGAGGAGTGAGGGCCCTGCTCACCAGATACAGGAGGAGTGAGGGCCCCGATCACCAGATACAGGAGGAGTGAGGGCCCCGATCACCAGATACAGGAGGAATGAGGGCCCCGATCGCCAGATACAAGAGGAGTGAGGGTCCCGATCACCAGATACAGGAGGAGTGAGGGCCCCGATCACCAGATACCAAGAGGAGTTAGGGCCCCGATCACCAGATACCAAGAGGAATGAGGGCCCCGATCACCAGATACAGGAGGAATGAGGGCCCCGATCACCAGATACCAAGAGGAATGAGGGCCCCGATCACCAGATACAGGAGGAGTGAGGGCCCCGATCACCAGATACAGGAGGAGTGAGGGCCCCGATCACCAGATACCAAGAGGAATGAGGGCCCCGATCACCAGATACAGGAGGAGTGAGGGCCCCGATCACCAGATACCAAGAGGAGTGAGGGCCCCGATCACCAGATACAGGAGGAATGAGGGCCCCGATCACCAGATACAGGAGGAATGAGGGCCCCGATCACCAGATACAGGAGGAGTGAGGGCCCCGATCACCAGATACAGGAGGAGTGAGGGCCCTGCTCACCAGATACAGGAGGAGTGAGGGCCCTGCTCACCAGATACCAAGAGGAGTGAAGGCCCCGATCACCAGATACAGGAGGAGTGAGGGCCCTGCTCACCAGATACCAAGAGGAGTGAGGGCCCCGATCACCAGATACAGGAGGAGTGAGGGCCCTGCTCACCAGATACCAAGAGGAGTTAGGGCCCCGATCACCAGATACCAAGAGGAATGAGGGCCCCGATCACCAGATACAGGAGGAGTGAGGGCCCCGATCACCAGATACCAAGAGGAATGAGGGCCCCGATCACCAGATACAGGAGGAGTGAGGGCCCCGATCACCAGATACAAGAGGAGTGAGGGCCCCGATCACCAGATACAAGAGGAGTGAAGGCCCTGCTCATCAGATACCAAGAGGAATGAGGGCCCTGCTCACCAGATACCAAGAGGAGTGAGGGCCCCGATCACCAGATACAGGAGGAGTGAGGGCCCTGCTCAACAGATACCAAGAGGAGTTAGGGCCCCGATCACCAGATACCAAGAGGAGTGAGGGCCCCGATCACCAGATACCAAGAGGAATGAGGGCCCCGATCACCAGATACAGGAGGAGTGAGGGCCCTGCTCAACAGATACCAAGAGGAGTTAGGGCCCCGATCACCAGATACCAAGAGGAGTGAGGGCCCCGATCACCAGATACCAAGAGGAGTGAGGGCCCTGCTCACCAGATACAAGAGGAGTGAGGGCCCCGATCACCAGATACAGGAGGAGTGAGGGCCCCGATCACCAGATACAGGAGGAGTGAGGGCCCCGATCACCAGATACCAAGAGGAATGAGGGCCCCGATCACCAGATACAGGAGGAGTGAGGGCCCAGATCACCAGATACAGGAGGAATGAGGGCCCTGCTCGCCAGATACCAAGAGGAGTGAGGGCCCTGCTCACCAGATACAAGAGGAGTGAGGGCCCCAATCACCAGATACAGGAGGAGTGAGGGCCCCGATCACCAGATACAAGAGGAATGAGGGCCCTGCTCATCAGATACCAAGAGGAATGAGGGCCCTGCTCACCAGATACAGGAGGAGTGAGGGCCCTGCTCACCAGATACCAAGAGGAGTTAGGGCCCCGATCACCAGATACCAAGAGGAATGAGGGCCCCGATCACCAGATACAGGAGGAGTGAGGGCCCCGATCACCAGATACAGGAGGAATGAGTGCCCTGCTCGCCAGATACCAAGAGGAGTGAGGGCCCTGCTCACCAGATACCAAGAGGAGTGAGGGCCCCGATCACCAGATACAGGAGGAGTGAGGGCCCCGATCACCAGATACCAAGAGGAGTGAGGGCCCCGACCACCAGATACAGGAGGAGTGAGGGCCCTGCTCACCAGATACCAAGAGGAGTGAAGGCCCCGATCACCAGATACAGGAGGAGTGAGGGCCCTGCTCACCAGATACCAAGAGGAGTGAGGGCCCCGATCACCAGATACAAGAGGAGTGAGGGCCCCGATCACCAGATACCAAGAGGAGTGAGGGCCCCGACCACCAGATACAGGAGGAGTGAGGGCCCCGATCACCAGATACCAAGAGGAGTGAGGGCCCCGACCACCAGATACAGGAGGAGTGAGGGCCCTGATCACCAGATACCAAGAGGAGTGAGGGCCCCGACCACCAGATACAAGAGGAGTGAGGGCCCCGATCACCAGATACCAAGAGGAGTGAGGGCCCTGACCACCAGACACAGGAGGAGTGAGGGCCCCGATCACCAGATACCAAGAGGAGTGAGGGCCCTGCTCACCAGATACCAAGAGGAATGAGGGCCCTGCTCACCAGATACCAAGAGGAATGAGGGCCCTGCTCACCAGATACCAAGAGGAGTGAGGGCCCTGCTCACCAGATACCAAGAGGAATGAGGGCCCTGCTCACCAGATACAGGAGGAGTGAGGGCCCCGACCACCAGATACAGGAGGAGTGAGGGCCCCGACCACCAGATACAGGAGGAGTGAGGGCCCCGATCACCAGATACCAAGAGGAGTGAGGGCCCCGACCACCAGATACAGGAGGAGTGAGGGCCCCGATCACCAGATACCAAGAGGAGTGAGGGCCCCGACCACCAGATACAGGAGGAGTGAGGGCCCCGATCACCAGATACCAAGAGGAGTGAGGGCCCCGACCACCAGATACAGGAGGAATGAGGACCCCGATCACCAGATACAAGAGGAGTGAGGGCCCCGATCACCAGATACCAAGAGGAGTGAGGGCCCCAACCACCAGATACAGGGGGAGTGAGGGCCCCGACCACCAGATACCAAGAGGAGTGAGGGCCCTGCTCACCAGATACCAAGAGGAATGAGGGCCCTGCTCACCAGATACCAAGAGGAGTGAGGGCCCTGCTCACCAGATACCAAGAGGAATGAGGGCCCTGCTCACCAGATACCAAGAGGAGTGAGGGCCCCGATCACCAGATACAAGAGGAATGAGGGCCCCGATCACCAGATACAGGAGGAATGAGGGCCCTGCTCACCAGATACCAAGAGGAGTGAGGGCCCCGATCACCAGATACAAGAGGAATGAGGGCCCTGCTCACCAGATACAGGAGGAATGAGGGCCCTGCTCACCAGATACCAAGAGGAGTGAGGGCCCCGATCACCAGATACAGGAGGAATGAGGGCCCCGATCACCAGATACAGGAGGAATGAGGGCCCCGATCACCAGATACAGGAGGAGTGAGGGCCCCGATCACCAGATACAGGAGGAGTGAGGGCCCTGCTCACCAGATACAGGAGGAGTGAGGGCCCTGCTCACCAGATACCAAGAGGAGTGAAGGCCCCGATCACCAGATACAGGAGGAGTGAGGGCCCTGCTCACCAGATACCAAGAGGAGTGAGGGCCCCGATCACCAGATACAGGAGGAGTGAGGGCCCTGCTCACCAGATACCAAGAGGAGTTAGGGCCCCGATCACCAGATACCAAGAGGAATGAGGGCCCCGATCACCAGATACAGGAGGAGTGAGGGCCCCGATCACCAGATACCAAGAGGAATGAGGGCCCCGATCACCAGATACAGGAGGAGTGAGGGCCCCGATCACCAGATACAAGAGGAGTGAGGGCCCCGATCACCAGATACAAGAGGAGTGAGGGCCCTGCTCATCAGATACTAAGAGGAATGAGGGCCCTGCTCACCAGATACCAAGAGGAGTGAGGGCCCCGATCACCAGATACAGGAGGAGTGAGGGCCCTGCTCAACAGATACCAAGAGGAGTTAGGGCCCCGATCACCAGATACCAAGAGGAGTGAGGGCCCCGATCACCAGATACCAAGAGGAATGAGGGCCCCGATCACCAGATACAGGAGGAGTGAGGGCCCCGATCACCAGATACAGGAGGAGTGAGGGCCCCGATCACCAGATACAAGAGGAATGAGGGCCCTGCTCATCAGATACCAAGAGGAATGAGGGCCCTGCTCACCAGATACCAAGAGGAGTGAGGGCCCCGATCACCAGATACAGGAGGAGTGAGGGCCCTGCTCAACAGATACCAAGAGGAGTTAGGGCCCCGATCACCAGATACCAAGAGGAGTGAGGGCCCCGATCACCAGATACCAAGAGGAATGAGGGCCCCGATCACCAGATACAGGAGGAGTGAGGGCCCCGATCACCAGATACAGGAGGAGTGAGGGCCCCGATCACCAGATACAGGAGGAGTGAGGGCCCTGCTCAACAGATATCAAGAGGAGTTAGGGCCCCGATCACCAGATACCAAGAGGAGTGAGGGCCCCGATCACCAGATACCAAGAGGAATGAGGGCCCCGATCACCAGATACAGGAGGAGTGAGGGCCCCGATCACCAGATACAGGAGGAGTGAGGGCCCCGATCACCAGATACAAGAGGAATGAGGGCCCTGCTCATCAGATACCAAGAGGAATGAGGGCCCTGCTCACCAGATACCAAGAGGAGTGAGGGCCCCGATCACCAGATACAGGAGGAGTGAGGGCCCTGCTCACCAGATACCAAGAGGAGTGAGGGCCCCGATCACCAGATACAAGAGGAGTGAGGGCCCCGATCACCAGATACCAAGAGGAGTGAGGGCCCCGACCACCAGATACAGGAGGAGTGAGGGCCCCGATCACCAGATACCAAGAGGAGTGAGGGCCCCGACCACCAGATACAGGAGGAGTGAGGGCCCTGATCACCAGATACCAAGAGGAGTGAGGGCCCCGACCACCAGATACAAGAGGAGTGAGGGCCCCGATCACCAGATACCAAGAGGAGTGAGGGCCCTGACCACCAGACACAGGAGGAGTGAGGGCCCCGATCACCAGATACCAAGAGGAGTGAGGGCCCTGCTCACCAGATACCAAGAGGAATGAGGGCCCTGCTCACCAGATACCAAGAGGAATGAGGGCCCTGCTCACCAGATACCAAGAGGAGTGAGGGCCCTGCTCACCAGATACCAAGAGGAATGAGGGCCCTGCTCACCAGATACAGGAGGAGTGAGGGCCCCGACCACCAGATACAGGAGGAGTGAGGGCCCCGACCACCAGATACAGGAGGAGTGAGGGCCCCGATCACCAGATACCAAGAGGAGTGAGGGCCCCGACCACCAGATACAGGAGGAGTGAGGGCCCCGATCACCAGATACCAAGAGGAGTGAGGGCCCCGACCACCAGATACAAGAGGAGTGAGGGCCCCGATCACCAGATACCAAGAGGAGTGAGGGCCCCGACCACCAGATACAGGGGGAGTGAGGGCCCCGACCACCAGATACCAAGAGGAGTGAGGGCCCTGCTCACCAGATACCAAGAGGAATGAGGGCCCCGATCACCAGATACAGGAGGAGTGAGGGCCCTGCTCACCAGATACAGGAGGAGTGAGGGCCCCGATCACCAGATACAGGAGGAGTGAGGGCCCTGCTCACCAGATACAGGAGGAGTGAGGGCCCTGCTCACCAGATACCAAGAGGAGTGAGGGCCCCGATCACCAGATACAGGAGGAGTGAGGGCCCTGCTCACCAGATACCAAGAGGAGTGAGGGCCCTGCTCACCAGATACCAAGAGGAATGAGGGCCCTGCTCACCAGATACAGGAGGAGTGAGGGCCCCGACCACCAGATACAGGAGGAGTGAGGGCCCCGACCACCAGATACAGGAGGAGTGAGGGCCCCGATCACCAGATACCAAGAGGAGTGAGGGCCCCGACCACCAGATACAGGAGGAGTGAGGGCCCCGATCACCAGATACCAAGAGGAGTGAGGGCCCCGACCACCAGATACAAGAGGAGTGAGGGCCCCGATCACCAGATACCAAGAGGAGTGAGGGCCCCGACCACCAGATACAGGGGGAGTGAGGGCCCCGACCACCAGATACCAAGAGGAGTGAGGGCCCTGCTCACCAGATACCAAGAGGAATGAGGGCCCTGCTCACCAGATACCAAGAGGAGTGAGGGCCCTGCTCACCAGATACCAAGAGGAATGAGGGCCCTGTTCACCAGATACCAAGAGGAGTGAGGCCCCGATCACCAGATACAAGAGGAATGAGGGCCCCGATCACCAGATACAGGAGGAATGAGGGCCCTGCTCACCAGATACCAAGAGGAGTGAGGGCCCCGATCACCAGATACAAGAGGAATGAGGGCCCTGCTCACCAGATACAGGAGGAATGAGGGCCCTGCTCACCAGATACCAAGAGGAGTGAGGGCCCCGATCACCAGATACAGGAGGAATGAGGGCCCCGATCACCAGATACAGGAGGAGTGAGGGCCCCGATCACCAGATACAGGAGGAATGAGTGCCCTGCTCATCAGATACCAAGAGGAATGAGGGCCCTGCTCACCAGATACCAAGAGGAGTGAGGGCCCCGATCACCAGATACAGGAGGAGTGAGGGCCCTGCTCACCAGATACCAAGAGGAGTTAGGGCCCCGATCACCAGATACCAAGAGGAATGAGGGCCCCGATCACCAGATACAGGAGGAGTGAGGGCCCCGATCACCAGATACAGGAGGAATGAGTGCCCTGCTCGCCAGATACCAAGAGGAGTGAGGGCCCTGCTCACCAGATACCAAGAGGAGTGAGGGCCCCAATCACCAGATACAGGAGGAGTGAGGGCCCTGCTCACCAGATACCAAGAGGAGTGAGGGCCCTGATCACCAGATACAAGAGGAGTGAGGGCCCCGATCACCAGATACCAAGAGGAGTGAGGGCCCCGACCACCAGATACAGGAGGAGTGAGGGCCCCGATCACCAGATACCAAGAGGAGTGAGGGCCCCGACCACCAGATACAGGAGGAGTGAGGGCCCTGATCACCAGATACCAAGAGGAGTGAGGGCCCCGACCACCAGATACAAGAGGAATGAGGGCCCCGATCACCAGATACCAAGAGGAGTGAGGGCCCTGACCACCAGACACAGGAGGAGTGAGGGCCCCGATCACCAGATACCAAGAGGAGTGAGGGCCCTGCTCACCAGATACCAAGAGGAATGAGGGCCCTGCTCACCAGATACCAAGAGGAATGAGGGCCCTGCTCACCAGATACCAAGAGGAGTGAGGGCCCTGCTCACCAGATACCAAGAGGAATGAGGGCCCTGCTCACCAGATACAGGAGGAGTGAGGGCCCCGACCACCAGATACAGGAGGAGTGAGGGCCCCGACCACCAGATACAGGAGGAGTGAGGGCCCCGATCACCAGATACCAAGAGGAGTGAGGGCCCCGACCACCAGATACAGGAGGAGTGAGGGCCCCGATCACCAGATACCAAGAGGAGTGAGGGCCCCGACCACCAGATACAAGAGGAGTGAGGGCCCCGATCACCAGATACCAAGAGGAGTGAGGGCCCCGACCACCAGATACAGGGGGAGTGAGGGCCCCGACCACCAGATACCAAGAGGAGTGAGGGCCCTGCTCACCAGATACCAAGAGGAGTGAGGGCCCTGCTCACCAGATACCAAGAGGAATGAGGGCCCTGCTCACCAGATACCAAGAGGAGTGAGGCCCCGATCACCAGATACAAGAGGAATGAGGGCCCCGATCACCAGATACAGGAGGAATGAGGGCCCTGCTCACCAGATACCAAGAGGAGTGAGGGCCCCGATCACCAGATACAAGAGGAATGAGGGCCCTGCTCACCAGATACAGGAGGAATGAGGGCCCTGCTCACCAGATACCAAGAGGAGTGAGGGCCCCGATCACCAGATACAGGAGGAATGAGGGCCCCGATCACCAGATACAGGAGGAATGAGGGCCCCGATCACCAGATACAGGAGGAATGAGGGCCCCGATCACCAGATACAGGAGGAGTGAGGGCCCCGATCACCAGATACAGGAGGAGTGAGGGCCCTGCTCACCAGATACAGGAGGAGTGAGGGCCCTGCTCACCAGATACCAAGAGGAGTGAGGGCCCCGATCACCAGATACAGGAGGAGTGAGGGCCCTGCTCACCAGATACCAAGAGGAGTTAGGGCCCCGATCACCAGATACCAAGAGGAATGAGGGCCCCGATCACCAGATACAGGAGGAGTGAGGGCCCCGATCACCAGATACCAAGAGGAATGAGGGCCCCGATCACCAGATACAGGAGGAGTGAGGGCCCCGATCACCAGATACAAGAGGAGTGAGGGCCCCGATCACCAGATACAAGAGGAGTGAGGGCCCTGCTCATCAGATACCAAGAGGAATGAGGGCCCTGCTCACCAGATACCAAGAGGAGTGAGGGCCCCGATCACCAGATACAGGAGGAGTGAGGGCCCTGCTCAACAGATACCAAGAGGAGTTAGGGCCCCGATCACCAGATACCAAGAGGAGTGAGGGCCCCGATCACCAGATACCAAGAGGAATGAGGGCCCCGATCACCAGATACAGGAGGAGTGAGGGCCCCGATCACCAGATACAGGAGGAGTGAGGGCCCCGATCACCAGATACAAGAGGAATGAGGGCCCTGCTCATCAGATACCAAGAGGAATGAGGGCCCTGCTCACCAGATACCAAGAGGAGTGAGGGCCCCGATCACCAGATACAGGAGGAGTGAGGGCCCTGCTCAACAGATACCAAGAGGAGTTAGGGCCCTGATCACCAGATACCAAGAGGAGTGAGGACCCTGCTCACCAGATACAAGAGGAGTGAGGGCCCCAATCACCAGATACAGGAGGAGTGAGGGCCCCGATCACCAGATGCAGGAGGAGTGAGGGCCCCGATCACCAGATACCAAGAGGAATGAGGGCCCCGATCACCAGATACAGGAGGAGTGAGGGCCCAGATCACCAGATACAGGAGGAATGAGGGCCCTGCTCGCCAGATACCAAGAGGAGTGAGGGCCCTGCTCACCAGATACAAGAGGAGTGAGGGCCCCAATCACCAGATACAGGAGGAGTGAGGGCCCCGATCACCAGATACAAGAGGAGTGAGGGCCCCGATCACCAGATACAAGAGGAGTGAGGGCCCTGCTCATCAGATACCAAGAGGAATGAGGGCCCTGCTCACCAGATACCAAGAGGAGTGAGGGCCCCGATCACCAGATACAGGAGGAGTGAGGGCCCTGCTCAACAGATACCAAGAGGAGTTAGGGCCCCGATCACCAGATACCAAGAGGAGTGAGGGCCCCGATCACCAGATACCAAGAGGAATGAGGGCCCCGATCACCAGATACAGGAGGAGTGAGGGCCCCGATCACCAGATACAGGAGGAGTGAGGGCCCCGATCACCAGATACAAGAGGAATGAGGGCCCTGCTCATCAGATACCAAGAGGAATGAGGGCCCTGCTCACCAGATACCAAGAGGAGTGAGGGCCCCGATCACCAGATACAGGAGGAGTGAGGGCCCTGCTCAACAGATACCAAGAGGAGTTAGGGCCCCGATTACCAGATACCAAGAGGAATGAGGGCCCCGATCACCAGATACAGGAGGAGTGATGGCCCCGATCACCAGATACAGGAGGAATGAGTGCCCTGCTCGCCAGATACCAAGAGGAGTGAGGGCCCTGCTCACCAGATACCAAGAGGAGTGAGGGCCCCGATCACCAGATACAGGAGGAGTGAGGGCCCTGCTCACCAGATACCAAGAGGAGTGAGGGCCCCGATCACCAGATACAAGAGGAGTGAGGGCCCCGATCACCAGATACCAAGAGGAGTGAGGGCCCCGACCACCAGATACAGGAGGAGTGAGGGCCCCGATCACCAGATACCAAGAGGAGTGAGGGCCCCGACCACCAGATACAGGAGGAGTGAGGGCCCTGATCACCAGATACCAAGAGGAGTGAGGGCCCCGACCATCAGATACAAGAGGAGTGAGGGCCCCGATCACCAGATACCAAGAGGAGTGAGGGCCCTGACCACCAGACACAGGAGGAGTGAGGGCCCCGATCACCAGATACCAAGAGGAGTGAGGGCCCTGCTCACCAGATACCAAGAGGAATGAGGGCCCTGCTCACCAGATACCAAGAGGAATGAGGGCCCTGCTCACCAGATACCAAGAGGAGTGAGGGCCCTGCTCACCAGATACCAAGAGGAATGAGGGCCCTGCTCACCAGATACAGGAGGAGTGAGGGCCCCGACCACCAGATACAGGAGGAGTGAGGGCCCCGACCACCAGATACAGGAGGAGTGAGGGCCCCGATCACCAGATACCAAGAGGAGTGAGGGCCCCGACCACCAGATACAGGAGGAGTGAGGGCCCCGATCACCAGATACCAAGAGGAGTGAGGGCCCCGACCACCAGATACAAGAGGAGTGAGGGCCCCGATCACCAGATACCAAGAGGAGTGAGGGCCCCGACCACCAGATACAGGGGGAGTGAGGGCCCCGACCACCAGATACCAAGAGGAGTGAGGGCCCTGCTCACCAGATACCAAGAGGAATGAGGGCCCTGCTCACCAGATACCAAGAGGAGTGAGGGCCCTGCTCACCAGATACCAAGAGGAATGAGGGCCCTGCTCACCAGATACCAAGAGGAGTGAGGGCCCCGATCACCAGATACCAAGAGGAGTGAGGGCCCTGCTCATCAAATACCAAGAGGAATGAGGGCCCTGCTCACAGGTACCAAGAGGAATGAGGGCCCCGATCACCAGACACAAGAGGAATGAGGGCCCCGATCACCAGATACAAGAGGAATGAGGCCCCCGATCACCAGACACAAGAGGAATGAGGGCCCCGATCACCAGATACAAGAGGAATGAGGGCCCTGCTCACCAGATACCAGGAGGAGTGAGGGCCCTGCTCACAAGATACCAGGAGGAGTGAGAGCCCTGCTCACCAGATATCAAGAGGAGTGAGGGCCCTGCTCACCAGATACCAAGAGGAGTGAGGGCCCTGCTCACCAGATACCAAGAGGAGTGAGGGCCCCGATCACCAGATACCAAGAGGAGTGAGGGCCCTGCTCACCAGATACAGGAGGAGTGAGGGCCCTGCTCACCAGATACCAAGAGGAGTGAGGGCCCTGCTCACCAGATACCAAGAGGAGTGAGGGCCCCGCTCACCAGATACCAAGAGGAGTGAGGGCCCCGATCACCAGATACCAAGAGGAGTGAGGGCCCTGCTCACCAGATACAGGAGGAGTGAGGGCCCTGCTCACCAGATACCAAGAGGAGTGAGGGCCCTGCTCACCAGATACCAAGAGGAGTGAGGGCCCCGATCACCAGATACCAAGAGGAGTGAGGGCCCTGCTCACCAGATACCAAGAGGAGTGAGGGCCCTGCTCACCAGATACCAAGAGGAGTGAGAGCCCTGCTCACCAGATACCAAGAGGAGTGAGGGCCCTGCTCACCAGATACCAAGAGGAATGAGGGCCCTGCTCACCAGATACAGGAGGAGTGAGGGCCCCGACCACCAGATACAGGAGGAGTGAGGGCCCCGACCACCAGATACAGGAGGAGTGAGGGCCCCGATCACCAGATACCAAGAGGAGTGAGGGCCCCGACCACCAGATACAGGAGGAGTGAGGGCCCCGATCACCAGATACCAAGAGGAGTGAGGGCCCCGACCACCAGATACAAGAGGAGTGAGGGCCCCGATCACCAGATACCAAGAGGAGTGAGGGCCCCGACCACCAGATACAGGGGGAGTGAGGGCCCCGACCACCAGATACCAAGAGGAGTGAGGGCCCTGCTCACCAGATACCAAGAGGAATGAGGGCCCTGCTCACCAGATACCAAGAGGAGTGAGGGCCCTGCTCACCAGATACCAAGAGGAATGAGGGCCCTGCTCACCAGATACCAAGAGGAGTGAGGGCCCCGATCACCAGATACCAAGAGGAGTGAGGGCCCTGCTCATCAAATACCAAGAGGAATGAGGGCCCTGCTCACAGGTACCAAGAGGAATGAGGGCCCCGATCACCAGACACAAGAGGAATGAGGGCCCCGATCACCAGATACAAGAGGAATGAGGCCCCCGATCACCAGACACAAGAGGAATGAGGGCCCCGATCACCAGATACAAGAGGAATGAGGGCCCTGCTCACCAGATACCAGGAGGAGTGAGGGCCCTGCTCACAAGATACCAGGAGGAGTGAGAGCCCTGCTCACCAGATATCAAGAGGAGTGAGGGCCCTGCTCACCAGATACCAAGAGGAGTGAGGGCCCTGCTCACCAGATACCAAGAGGAGTGAGGGCCCCGATCACCAGATACCAAGAGGAGTGAGGGCCCTGCTCACCAGATACAGGAGGAGTGAGGGCCCTGCTCACCAGATACCAAGAGGAGTGAGGGCCCTGCTCACCAGATACCAAGAGGAGTGAGGGCCCCGCTCACCAGATACCAAGAGGAGTGAGGGCCCCGATCACCAGATACCAAGAGGAGTGAGGGCCCTGCTCACCAGATACAGGAGGAGTGAGGGCCCTGCTCACCAGATACCAAGAGGAGTGAGGGCCCTGCTCACCAGATACCAAGAGGAGTGAGGGCCCCGATCACCAGATACCAAGAGGAGTGAGGGCCCTGCTCACCAGATACCAAGAGGAGTGAGAGCCCTGCTCACCAGATACCAAGAGGAGTGAGGGCCCTGCTCGCCAGATACCAAGAGGAATGAGGGCCCTGCTCACCAGATATAGGAGGAATGAGGCCCTGCTCACCAGATACCAAGAGGAGTGAGGGCCCCGATCACCAGATACCAAGAGGAGTGAGGGCCCTGCTCACCAGATACCAAGAGGAGTGAGAGCCCTGCTCGCCAGATACCAAGAGGAGTGAGGGCCCTGCTCGCCAGATACCAAGAGGAATGAGGGCCCTGCTCACCAGATACAGGAGGAATGAGGTCCCTGCTCACCAGATACAAGAGGAGTGAGGGCCCTGCTCACCATGTAAGAGGGTGAACTGTAGTCCCACTGAGAGGGCACTAGGACCCTGTGGTTTTTGCCTGTTGCAGCAGAGGACAGACCTCCCAGAGACAATGTGTGCTGCGGGGTGGGGTCTAGTGTCTCGAGTGTAAAGTGAAAGTGAGAAGTGAGAGCTGAGAGAGAAAAGGCGGGAAGAAAAGGAGAAGCTGCTGTGAGATCTTAAAAAGAGACTGTGTGGATTTACTGCAAGTGTTTTTGGAGGAAAAGAAGCTTTTGAGAGACTTTTTGTTGCTAACGTTCCCCTGGAGAAGAGCTAACCTTTTGTTTAACTCTGTGAGAGACTTGTGTTGCTAACGTTTCCTGGAGAGGAGTTAACCCTTTATCTAAGTAAAGACGGAGACTTTGCTAAGAACCCAGTACGAATTTGGAAGTCTGTGGATTCCCTGTGCATTGAGTGGAGGAACAAGTCTGGACAGACTGCTGATACAGAGACGGACGGATTGTCGTGGA
Source organism: Ranitomeya imitator (assembly GCF_032444005.1). Lineage (NCBI taxonomy): Eukaryota > Metazoa > Chordata > Amphibia > Anura > Dendrobatidae > Ranitomeya > Ranitomeya imitator. The sequence goes on along the minus strand of NC_091282.1, from coordinate 1,214,539,768 downwards.
AGCATTCCTAGGAGCTACAGAAGCAGAGACTACATCGTGAGACCACTAACTAAGTCCCCGGCGTTTGGGCTCGGCATCGGCCGACAAGACAAGAGGAGCTTGCTGTAACTTATTGGCGCTGAAGATAAGGATTGGCTGCAGCCTGTGCGGATTCCTGCCTGAGAGGAAATCCATTTCAGGATACGGTACCATAGTTATAGATACCCGGGTATCTCTGCTCAGAGTGTAAAATTGTTACTTTAGAGGTGTATCTTATATTAGAGTTGTGTAAGTTATACTCAGTGTGCCATTCCAGGGGCTCCCTTAATAACACTACATTCAATTTACACTTGTTCCTGTTTTTAGTTGCCTGTTAGGTAAATTTCTTACTAGTCTGTTGTAGTACACAGTTCTCAGGAGACCTTTGAGTGGCACAGTGATTTCAGCTGCTGCTGAATTAGTGTATCTTTGGGGTGCATCTGCCTTAATATTCTCCATATTACCTTGATTACTTTGCCTTTGAGTAAATACCGTTGGAGATTTCTGCCTTGGTCTTGGTTTGTGACTCACTGGATCTTATTCGGACCTCTGGTCATTACATTTTTGGCGTAGTCGGCAGGATCCAGTGTTTGTCATGGACGGAGGCGAGGGTGGAAATGACCCCGCTGTATCCGCATCCTCCTCGGGGGTTGGGGTTCCCCTGGCAGCCGCTGCGACTCCGGGAGGGTATGTGCCTGTAGGAGCTTTACTTCAGCACATGCCGAAATACGATGGGCGCAATATGGCGTTGCAAGATTGGGCTGAGAGAATCCGGAGTATTCTGCGCATGTGTAATTTGACCCCCGCGTTACGCGCTGAGCTGGCATTAAATGCACTGGAGGGTGATATTAGGCGTATGGTGATGGTGCGCCCAGAATCAGAGAGGGATACATTAGAAAAGATTTTGGAACTGTTAGAGGGGAGTTTGGGGGGCCGAGCGCGTGTGGCCCAGCTTCGGTCCCTATTCTTTAATCGTCCCCAGAGAGAGTGTGAGTCCCTGATGCAGTACTCTAATATTTTACAAGAGATGTTGAATGAGATACAGCGACTAGACCCGGGGGCCATGGGGGCGTTCCGGGAGGTAGACCGCTTGCTCCGGGACCAATTCATCACCGGTTTAGCCCATAGACTTCTCCGGGACAAGCTGTTGGAAATGGCCCGGGTTGCACCAGAGTTATCTTTCTGGCAGATTTACCGAGCTGCAGTGGAAAGGGAAGAGAAATCAGCCTATGTTCCCGAGGGGTCAGTGAACAGTGCCCAGCTGGAGGAAGGTGTGTCATCAGGGTCGGGGGGAGAGGGGCTGGTAAGCGTGGTACAAGCTTTGCGTGCTGAGGTGAAGGAGTTGAAGCTGAAATTGTCTCAACTGACAGTTGATCCCGCCTCTACCCCCTCACGGGAACCTCCTGCCCCACCCCCTGGAACGGTGACCCCGCAAATGGCCAGGTCGTCCTATCAGAATGAGTCAAGCCCTCGCCCACGAGGAACAATCACCTGCTGGAAGTGTGGCCGCCAGGGACACATCTCGCGTTACTGCCGGGTGCTTACAGCCCCAGAAACCCCGTCGCCGGCTTTAAACTTCCGGCCGCTGCCATGAGAGGGCAAGCAGCAGCGGCCCCACCCACACAAAGCCCTCGACGGAATGAACAAGATTTGTTTGCATGTAGTCCAGTGATAGAAGCAGAGTTTGAAGGGCGGAAGATGAGGTGCTTAGTTGACACGGGATCCGAATGTACTATAATGCCTCTAGAAGTATATGAGAGATACTTCAGTCGACTAGTGATTCCAGAGGATGGCCGAGTGATACGACTGACCGCTGCAAATAATGGTCAATTGTCAGTCAAAGGGATCGTGTGGATGCAACTAAAAATGTTTGGTCAAGAGCTGGGGCAGAAAGGGGTAGTACTGGTGGATCACCCCCCTAGAAGAGGGATGGAAGTGACGCTCGGAATGAACGTGCTGCGAGATTTGAATCACCAGATGTATGCCAGTGAAGGACCCCGATACTGGGCCCGTGCGACAAGACACCGACCCACACAGAGAATTCTACACCGTCTTGTGCTGAGTTGCGACTTGCTGAAAAGTGCGGTCCCAGGTGGCCGGGTGGGCCGGGTCCGAGTGACTTCGAGGGCCCCGATCCTGCTGGGACCCAGACAAGAGGAACTCTTAATGCTGCCTGTGGGAGCTGCACAGAGATTGAATGGGCTTGAAGTGCTACTTGAGCCCGCCCGAGAGGGTTCCTCATTTGCCAAGGTACATGTGGCCCGGTCTTTGGCGATTGTGAAGAATGGACGAGTGCCGGTCCGATGCATCAATGTTTTAGATGAAGCTGTTGCAATTCCCGCTGGGACCATACTGGCTGAACTGTTCGTGCCGGCAGAGAAGGTGCCGGAAAATGCAGGGTTCGAATTGCGACCAGACCAACAGTCATCCTGGACATTCGCGGTCGAGGTAGGCCGGACTGAACCTCCTACGGAGGAATGGAATGTTCATGTGATCATGGAGCAGATGGGAGTGGATCGGGAGAAGCTGACCCCCGTGCAGTTGGAGCGGTTGGAGAGAGTTTTGTGGGAACATCAAGAGACATTTTCCCGACATGGAGAGGACTTTGGGTGTACCCAGACGATTGAGCATGAGATTCCAACGGGGGATACTCCACCCATTAGAGAAAGATATCGTCAAATTCCTCCGGCGCTCTATCAAGAGGTGAAGAGCATGGTGGCCAGTATGCTGGACAACCAAGTGATCCGAGAGAGCCGGAGTCCCTGGGCGGCCCCTGTAGTCTTGGTCCGCAAGAAGGATGGGACACTCCGATTTTGTGTGGACTATCGGAAATTGAATGCCCACACCGTACGGGACGCATATCCTTTACCCCGTATTGAAGAATCCCTGTCGGCCCTGGGTCGGGCCAAGTATTTCTCAACGTTGGATTTGGCAAGCGGGTACTGGCAGGTCCCAATGGCTGAAAAAGATCGGGCCAAGACGGCGTTTGTCTTGCCAATGGGGCTCTTTGAGTTCAACCGGATGCCCTTTGGCCTCGCTACCGCCCCAGGAACCTTCCAACGCCTGATGGAACATTGCTTGGGCGATCTAAATTTTGAATCAGTCCTGATATATCTAGACGACATTGTGGTGTTCGGAACCTCATTTGAAGATCATCTGGAGAAGCTGCGTCAAGTTCTCCGGCGGCTCAAGAGCTACGGCCTGAAAATAAAGCCAAAAAAATGTCAACTGTTACGAAACCAGATTGAATATTTGGGGCATCTGGTGACCCCGGACGGGGTACTACCTTTAGCCAGTAAGATTAAGGCAGTACAAGAGTGGCCACCTCCTTGTGACCTGCGAGAAGTGCGGGCCTTCCTGGGCCTAGCAGGATACTATCGGCGGTTTGTGCCTAAATTCTCACAAGTGGTGAGTCCCTTGAATGAACTTTTGAGAGGGACAGCGCTGGGTCCTCGAAATCGCCCCATTCCATGGGGGCCCCTACAGAAAAAGGCATTTGATGGAGTGAAAACCGCCCTAACGAGTGCCCCATTGCTGGCCTACGCCCGGTTTGACACCCCTTTTTTGTTGTATACCGATGGTAGTCTTCATGGGTTGGGGGCAGTACTAGCACAGGTGCAGGACGGCCGAGAACGAGTGATTTCTTATGGCAGCAGATCTTTAAGAGACTCCGAGCGAAATCCGGCTAACTACAGCTCATTCCGGCTGGAATTGCTGGCCCTGGTGTGGGCAATGACAGAACGCTTCGCCGAGTATCTAACAGGAGCTGAGGTGCTAGTCATGACAGATAACAACCCGCTAGCTCACTTAGAGAATGCAAAACTGGGGGCGTTGGAGCAGCGGTGGGTCGCCAGACTGGCCAAGTTCAATTACCGCATTAAATTTCGCTCTGGTCGAGAGAACGGCAATGCAGATGCATTGTTAAGGGTGCCCCTTGGGTCATCCGGGGAAGATGTTGACGAACAACTTGAGGACACTGAAACTCCAGCTTTGGGGCAGATACCTATCTTCCAAAGTGTGGTACACTCAAGTGGGGTGGCCACCGGGATGCCCTGTGTACTGGGTAAAATAACCTCAGATTGGACAAGAGTCCAGGATGAGTGTCCGGACATTGCACTTGTGCGCCGTTGGGTACAAAACAAGGCCTGGCCCAGTGCAGAGGACAAGGCTCAGTTGTCCATGGAAGGAATGAAACTCCTTCGACAATGGGATAAATTGTGTGTGGAGCAAGGTCTTTTGTATCGTAAGGTGTACCTGCCATCGGAGCTGCAGCATCGGTACCAACTGATAATTCCTGTGGGGATGGGGCCGGTGGTCGCTCGTGAGGCGCATGAGAAGGGGGCCCATTTTGGAAGTGAAAAGACACTTCAGTGGTTGCAGCGAGTCCTCTACTGCCCTGAGTTGGGAGGGATGGTGGCCGACGCATGTCGGCAGTGCCGAATTTGTGGGCTCAACAAAAGCCCTGAGCAGCGGGCTCCCACACAGTCTATTAAGACTTCAGCTCCACTGGAGCTACTCATGATTGACTACGTGTTGATAGGGTACTCTACGTCAGGGTACTCCTATTGCCTGGTGATGACAGATCACTTTACCAAGTATGCTGTAGCGGTGCCGACAAGAGATCAGACGGCCAAGTCGGCGGCTGAGGCAGTGTGCCGACATTTCTTCCAAGTGTTCGGGTGTCCGCAGAGAATACATTCAGATCAAGGGGCCTGCTTTCAGGGGACGCTGATGAAAGAGTTGCACCAGCTCTATGGTATCGAGCAGTCGAGAACAACGCCTTACCACCCTCAGGGTAACGGGGCGTGTGAGCGTTTTAATCGGACCCTGTTGCAAATGTTGAGGTCCTTAGAGAGTCAGCAACAGACATGCTGGCCTGAGTATCTCCCCGAATTGATGTGGGCTTACAATAACAGGGTGCACAGTACTACTGGTTACTCACCACACATGTTGATGTTTGGTAGACCTGGCCGAGACATTGAGGATTTGAACATGCCAGATCCCTCCTCCGCCCCCCTTCGGACTGTATCCGAGTGGGTACGAGAGCATCGGCGGCGGTTGAGGGTGGTGCATCAGGTGGTGGGCGACCGCCTTCGACAGGTGGTCCATAAGGACACGCGACCTGTACAAACAGAGCTGTTCTCTCCGGGGGACAGAGTGTTGGTGAGGACAAAACGACGGTCAGGAAAGCTGAGTGACCGATGGGAGGCGATACCGTATCTGATAAAAAAACAGGTGAACCCTGAGATTCCAGTGTACGAGGTCAAACCGGTGGGGACAGGGGGGCCAACCCGTAATTTGCATCGTAACATGTTACAACGGTGCTGGTTTGAAGATTCGGCGCCTACTCCCCTAGAGCCAGAGGCCATGTTCCAAGGGGCGGAAGCTCTGAATGATCTTGAGTTTGATGGTGTGTTTACTCCTGCGCCTGCTTATTTGCCCCCTGTGACCGATCTGGCCTCGGGTGATGAGAATGTTGGGGATATGGAGGATGTTGTTGAGGAGAGTGCATCAGGTCAACTGCTTGGTCCTGACGCTGTATCACAGGACATCGAGCCGCAGGAGGAGACAACTCCACTTACGGCCACTAACACGACCACGGAAGAGACTCTAGCTCCCTCTAAGGTCGCACCTGTTGATGTAGGACTCAGGAGAACTACACGATCTACGGCAGGAATACCGCCTCAGCGATATGCTCAAGATGAATTTGAGTGGGAAGGTATGTCGAGGACGCCAACCTCTAGTGGGGTGGCATGTAAGAGGGTGAACTGTAGTCCCACTGAGAGGGCACTAGGACCCTGTGGTTTTTGCCTGTTGCAGCAGAGGACAGACCTCCCAGAGACAATGTGTGCTGCGGGGTGGGGTCTAGTGTCTCGAGTGTAAAGTGAAAGTGAGAAGTGAGAGCTGAGAGAGAAAAGGCGGGAAGAAAAGGAGAAGCTGCTGTGAGATCTTAAAAAGAGACTGTGTGGATTTACTGCAAGTGTTTTTGGAGGAAAAGAAGCTTTTGAGAGACTTTTTGTTGCTAACGTTCCCCTGGAGAACAGCTAACCTTTTGTTTAACTCTGTGAGAGACTTGTGTTGCTAACGTTTCCTGGAGAGGAGTTAACCCTTTATCTAAGTAAAGACGGAGACTTTGCTAAGAACCCAGTACGAATTTGGAAGTCTGTGGATTCCCTGTGCATTGAGTGGAGGAACAAGTCTGGACAGACTGCTGATACAGAGACGGACGGATTGTCGTGGAAGCATTCCTAGGAGCTACAGAAGCAGAGACTACATCGTGAGACCACTAACTAAGTCCCCGGCGTTTGGGCTCGGCATCGGCCGACAAGACAAGAGGAGCTTGCTGTAACTTATTGGCGCTGAAGATAAGGATTGGCTGCAGCCTGTGCGGATTCCTGCCTGAGAGGAAATCCATTTCAGGATACGGTACCATAGTTATAGATACCCGGGTATCTCTGCTCAGAGTGTAAAATTGTTACTTTAGAGGTGTATCTTATATTAGAGTTGTGTAAGTTATACTCAGTGTGCCATTCCAGGGGCTCCCTTAATAACACTACATTCAATTTACACTTGTTCCTGTTTTTAGTTGCCTGTTAGGTAAATTTCTTACTAGTCTGTTGTAGTACACAGTTCTCAGGAGACCTTGGAGTGGCACAGTGATTTCAGCTGCTGCTGAATTAGTGTATCTTTGGGGTGCATCTGCCTTAATATTCTCCATATTACCTTGATTAATTTGCCTTTGAGTAAATACCGTTGGAGATTTCTGCCTTGGTCTTGGTTTGTGACTCACTGGATCTTATTCGGACCTCTGGTCATTACAACCAGATACCAAGAGGAATGAGGGCCCCGATCACCAGACACAAGAGGAATGAGGGCCCCGATCACCAGATACAAGAGGAATGAGGGCCCCGATCACCAGACACAAGAGGAATGAGGACCCCGATCACCAGATGCCAGAGGAATGAGGGCCACGATCACCAGATACAAGAGGAATGAGGGCCCCGATCACCAGACACAAGAGGAATGAGGGCCCTGCTCACCAGATACCAGGAGGAGTGAGGGCCCTGCTCACCAGATACCAGGAGGAGTGAGGGCCCTGCTCACCAGATACCAAGAGGAGTGAGGGCCCTGCTCACCAGATACCAAGAGGAGTGAGGGCCCCGATCACCAGATACCAAGAGGAGTGAGGGTCCTGCTCACCAGATACAGGAGGAGTGAGGGCCCCGATCACCAGATACAGGAGGAATGAGGTCCCTGCTCACCAGATACAAGAGGAGTGAGGGCCCCGATCACCAGATACAGGAGGAATGAGAGCCCCGATCACCAGATACAGGAGGAGTGAGGGCCCTGCTCACCAGATACCAAGAGGAATGAGAGCCCCGATCACCAGATACAGGAGGAGTGAGGGCCCTGCTCACCAGATACCAAGAGGAGTGAGAGCCCTGCTCACCAGATACAGGAGGAATGAGGGCCCTGCTCACCAGATACCAAGAGGAGTGAGGGCCCTGCTCACCAGATACAGGAGGAATGAGGGCCCCGATCACCAGATACAGGAGGAGTGAGGGCCCCGATCACCAGATACAGGAGGAGTGAGGGCTCTGCTCACCAGATACCAAGAGGAGTGAGGGCCCCGATCACCAGATACAGGAGGAGTGAGGGCTCTGCTCACCAGATACCAAGAGGAGTGAGAGCCCCGCTCACCAGATACAGGAGGAATGAGGGCCCCGATCACCAGATACAGGAGGAATGAGGGCCCCGATCACCAGATACAGGAGGAGTGAGGGCCCCGCTCACCAGATACAGGAGGAGTGAGGGCCCTGCTCGCCAGATACCAAGAGGAATGAGGGCCCCGATCGCCAGATACCAAGAGGAGTGAGGGCCCTGCTCACCAGATACCAAGAGGAGTGAGGGCCCCGATCACCAGATACAGGAGGAGTGAGGGCCCTGCTCACCAGATACCAAGAGGAGTGAGGGCCCCGATCACCAGATACAAGAGGAGTGAGGGCCCCGATCACCAGATACCAAGAGGAGTGAGGGCCCCGACCACCAGATACAGGAGGAGTGAGGGCCCCGATCACCAGATACCAAGAGGAGTGAGGGCCCCGACCACCAGATACAGGAGGAGTGAGGGCCCTGATCACCAGATACCAAGAGGAGTGAGGGCCCCGACCATCAGATACAAGAGGAGTGAGGGCCCCGATCACCAGATACCAAGAGGAGTGAGGGCCCTGACCACCAGACACAGGAGGAGTGAGGGCCCCGATCACCAGATACCAAGAGGAGTGAGGGCCCTGCTCACCAGATACCAAGAGGAATGAGGGCCCTGCTCACCAGATACCAAGAGGAATGAGGGCCCTGCTCACCAGATACCAAGAGGAGTGAGGGCCCTGCTCACCAGATACCAAGAGGAATGAGGGCCCTGCTCACCAGATACAGGAGGAGTGAGGGCCCCGACCACCAGATACAGGAGGAGTGAGGGCCCCGACCACCAGATACAGGAGGAGTGAGGGCCCCGATCACCAGATACCAAGAGGAGTGAGGGCCCCGACCACCAGATACAGGAGGAGTGAGGGCCCCGATCACCAGATACCAAGAGGAGTGAGGGCCCCGACCACCAGATACAAGAGGAGTGAGGGCCCCGATCACCAGATACCAAGAGGAGTGAGGGCCCCGACCACCAGATACAGGGGGAGTGAGGGCCCCGACCACCAGATACCAAGAGGAGTGAGGGCCCTGCTCACCAGATACCAAGAGGAATGAGGGCCCTGCTCACCAGATACCAAGAGGAGTGAGGGCCCTGCTCACCAGATACCAAGAGGAATGAGGGCCCTGCTCACCAGATACCAAGAGGAGTGAGGGCCCCGATCACCAGATACCAAGAGGAGTGAGGGCCCTGCTCATCAAATACCAAGAGGAATGAGGGCCCTGCTCACAGGTACCAAGAGGAATGAGGGCCCCGATCACCAGACACAAGAGGAATGAGGGCCCCGATCACCAGATACAAGAGGAATGAGGCCCCCGATCACCAGACACAAGAGGAATGAGGGCCCCGATCACCAGATACAAGAGGAATGAGGGCCCTGCTCACCAGATACCAGGAGGAGTGAGGGCCCTGCTCACAAGATACCAGGAGGAGTGAGAGCCCTGCTCACCAGATATCAAGAGGAGTGAGGGCCCTGCTCACCAGATACCAAGAGGAGTGAGGGCCCTGCTCACCAGATACCAAGAGGAGTGAGGGCCCCGATCACCAGATACCAAGAGGAGTGAGGGCCCTGCTCACCAGATACAGGAGGAGTGAGGGCCCTGCTCACCAGATACCAAGAGGAGTGAGGGCCCTGCTCACCAGATACCAAGAGGAGTGAGGGCCCCGCTCACCAGATACCAAGAGGAGTGAGGGCCCCGATCACCAGATACCAAGAGGAGTGAGGGCCCTGCTCACCAGATACAGGAGGAGTGAGGGCCCTGCTCACCAGATACCAAGAGGAGTGAGGGCCCTGCTCACCAGATACCAAGAGGAGTGAGGGCCCCGATCACCAGATACCAAGAGGAGTGAGGGCCCTGCTCACCAGATACCAAGAGGAGTGAGGGCCCTGCTCACCAGATACCAAGAGGAGTGAGAGCCCTGCTCACCAGATACCAAGAGGAGTGAGGGCCCTGCTCACCAGATACCAAGAGGAATGAGGGCCCTGCTCACCAGATACAGGAGGAGTGAGGGCCCCGACCACCAGATACAGGAGGAGTGAGGGCCCCGACCACCAGATACAGGAGGAGTGAGGGCCCCGATCACCAGATACCAAGAGGAGTGAGGGCCCCGACCACCAGATACAGGAGGAGTGAGGGCCCCGATCACCAGATACCAAGAGGAGTGAGGGCCCCGACCACCAGATACAAGAGGAGTGAGGGCCCCGATCACCAGATACCAAGAGGAGTGAGGGCCCCGACCACCAGATACAGGGGGAGTGAGGGCCCCGACCACCAGATACCAAGAGGAGTGAGGGCCCTGCTCACCAGATACCAAGAGGAATGAGGGCCCTGCTCACCAGATACCAAGAGGAGTGAGGGCCCTGCTCACCAGATACCAAGAGGAATGAGGGCCCTGCTCACCAGATACCAAGAGGAGTGAGGGCCCCGATCACCAGATACCAAGAGGAGTGAGGGCCCTGCTCATCAAATACCAAGAGGAATGAGGGCCCTGCTCACAGGTACCAAGAGGAATGAGGGCCCCGATCACCAGACACAAGAGGAATGAGGGCCCCGATCACCAGATACAAGAGGAATGAGGCCCCCGATCACCAGACACAAGAGGAATGAGGGCCCCGATCACCAGATACAAGAGGAATGAGGGCCCTGCTCACCAGATACCAGGAGGAGTGAGGGCCCTGCTCACAAGATACCAGGAGGAGTGAGAGCCCTGCTCACCAGATATCAAGAGGAGTGAGGGCCCTGCTCACCAGATACCAAGAGGAGTGAGGGCCCTGCTCACCAGATACCAAGAGGAGTGAGGGCCCCGATCACCAGATACCAAGAGGAGTGAGGGCCCTGCTCACCAGATACAGGAGGAGTGAGGGCCCTGCTCACCAGATACCAAGAGGAGTGAGGGCCCTGCTCACCAGATACCAAGAGGAGTGAGGGCCCCGCTCACCAGATACCAAGAGGAGTGAGGGCCCCGATCACCAGATACCAAGAGGAGTGAGGGCCCTGCTCACCAGATACAGGAGGAGTGAGGGCCCTGCTCACCAGATACCAAGAGGAGTGAGGGCCCTGCTCACCAGATACCAAGAGGAGTGAGGGCCCCGATCACCAGATACCAAGAGGAGTGAGGGCCCTGCTCACCAGATACCAAGAGGAGTGAGAGCCCTGCTCACCAGATACCAAGAGGAGTGAGGGCCCTGCTCGCCAGATACCAAGAGGAATGAGGGCCCTGCTCACCAGATATAGGAGGAATGAGGCCCTGCTCACCAGATACCAAGAGGAGTGAGGGCCCCGATCACCAGATACCAAGAGGAGTGAGGGCCCTGCTCACCAGATACCAAGAGGAGTGAGAGCCCTGCTCGCCAGATACCAAGAGGAGTGAGGGCCCTGCTCGCCAGATACCAAGAGGAATGAGGGCCCTGCTCACCAGATACAGGAGGAATGAGGTCCCTGCTCACCAGATACAAGAGGAGTGAGGGCCCTGCTCACCATGTAAGAGGGTGAACTGTAGTCCCACTGAGAGGGCACTAGGACCCTGTGGTTTTTGCCTGTTGCAGCAGAGGACAGACCTCCCAGAGACAATGTGTGCTGCGGGGTGGGGTCTAGTGTCTCGAGTGTAAAGTGAAAGTGAGAAGTGAGAGCTGAGAGAGAAAAGGCGGGAAGAAAAGGAGAAGCTGCTGTGAGATCTTAAAAAGAGACTGTGTGGATTTACTGCAAGTGTTTTTGGAGGAAAAGAAGCTTTTGAGAGACTTTTTGTTGCTAACGTTCCCCTGGAGAAGAGCTAACCTTTTGTTTAACTCTGTGAGAGACTTGTGTTGCTAACGTTTCCTGGAGAGGAGTTAACCCTTTATCTAAGTAAAGACGGAGACTTTGCTAAGAACCCAGTACGAATTTGGAAGTCTGTGGATTCCCTGTGCATTGAGTGGAGGAACAAGTCTGGACAGACTGCTGATACAGAGACGGACGGATTGTCGTGGAAGCATTCCTAGGAGCTACAGAAGCAGAGACTACATCGTGAGACCACTAACTAAGTCCCCGGCGTTTGGGCCCGGCATCGGCCGACAAGACAAGAGGAGCTTGCTGTAACTTATTGGCGCTGAAGATAAGGATTGGCTGCAGCCTGTGCGGATTCCTGCCTGAGAGGAAATCCATTTCAGGATACGGTACCATAGTTATAGATACCCGGGTATCTCTGCTCAGAGTGTAAAATTGTTACTTTAGAGGTGTATCTTATATTAGAGTTGTGTAAGTTATACTCAGTGTGCCATTCCAGGGGCTCCCTTAATAACACTACATTCAATTTACACTTGTTCCTGTTTTTAGTTGCCTGTTAGGTAAATTTCTTACTAGTCTGTTGTAGTACACAGTTCTCAGGAGACCTTGGAGTGGCACAGTGATTTCAGCTGCTGCTGAATTAGTGTATCTTTGGGGTGCATCTGCCTTAATATTCTCCATATTACCTTGATTACTTTGCCTTTGAGTAAATACCGTTGGAGATTTCTGCCTTGGTCTTGGTTTGTGACTCACTGGATCTTATTCGGACCTCTGGTCATTACATTTTTGGCGTAGTCGGCAGGATCCAGTGTTTGTCATGGACGGAGGCGAGGGTGGAAATGACCCCGCTGTATCCGCATCCTCCTCGGGGGTTGGGGTTCCCCTGGCAGCCGCTGCGACTCCGGGAGGGTATGTGCCTGTAGGAGCTTTACTTCAGCACATGCCGAAATACGATGGGCGCAATATGGCGTTGCAAGATTGGGCTGAGAGAATCCGGAGTATTCTGCGCATGTGTAATTTGACCCCCGCGTTACGCGCTGAGCTGGCATTAAATGCACTGGAGGGTGATATTAGGCGTATGGTGATGGTGCGCCCAGAATCAGAGAGGGATACATTAGAAAAGATTTTGGAACTGTTAGAGGGGAGTTTGGGGGGCCGAGCGCGTGTGGCCCAGCTTCGGTCCCTATTCTTTAATCGTCCCCAGAGAGAGTGTGAGTCCCTGATGCAGTACTCTAATATTTTACAAGAGATGTTGAATGAGATACAGCGACTAGACCCGGGGGCCATGGGGGCGTTCCGGGAGGTAGACCGCTTGCTCCGGGACCAATTCATCACCGGTTTAGCCCATAGACTTCTCCGGGACAAGCTGTTGGAAATGGCCCGGGTTGCACCAGAGTTATCTTTCTGGCAGATTTACCGAGCTGCAGTGGAAAGGGAAGAGAAATCAGCCTATGTTCCCGAGGGGTCAGTGAACAGTGCCCAGCTGGAGGAAGGTGTGTCATCAGGGTCGGGGGGAGAGGGGCTGGTAAGCGTGGTACAAGCTTTGCGTGCTGAGGTGAAGGAGTTGAAGCTGAAATTGTCTCAACTGACAGTTGATCCCGCCTCTACCCCCTCACGGGAACCTCCTGCCCCACCCCCTGGAACGGTGACCCCGCAAATGGCCAGGTCGTCCTATCAGAATGAGTCAAGCCCTCGCCCACGAGGAACAATCACCTGCTGGAAGTGTGGCCGCCAGGGACACATCTCGCGTTACTGCCGGGTGCTTACAGCCCCAGAAACCCCGTCGCCGGCTTTAAACTTCCGGCCGCTGCCATGAGAGGGCAAGCAGCAGCGGCCCCACCCACACAAAGCCCTCGACGGAATGAACAAGATTTGTTTGCATGTAGTCCAGTGATAGAAGCAGAGTTTGAAGGGCGGAAGATGAGGTGCTTAGTTGACACGGGATCCGAATGTACTATAATGCCTCTAGAAGTATATGAGAGATACTTCAGTCGACTAGTGATTCCAGAGGATGGCCGAGTGATACGACTGACCGCTGCAAATAATGGTCAATTGTCAGTCAAAGGGATCGTGTGGATGCAACTAAAAATGTTTGGTCAAGAGCTGGGGCACAAAGGGGTAGTACTGGTGGATCACCCCCCTAGAAGAGGGATGGAAGTGACGCTCGGAATGAACGTGCTGCGAGATTTGAATCACCAGATGTATGCCAGTGAAGGACCCCGATACTGGGCCCGTGCGACAAGACACCGACCCACACAGAGAATTCTACACCGTCTTGTGCTGAGTTGCGACTTGCTGAAAAGTGCGGTCCCAGGTGGCCGGGTGGGCCGGGTCCGAGTGACTTCGAGGGCCCCGATCCTGCTGGGACCCAGACAAGAGGAACTCTTAATGCTGCCTGTGGGAGCTGCACAGAGATTGAATGGGCTTGAAGTGCTACTTGAGCCCGCCCGAGAGGGTTCCTCATTTGCCAAGGTACATGTGGCCCGGTCTTTGGCGATTGTGAAGAATGGACGAGTGCCGGTCCGATGCATCAATGTTTTAGATGAAGCTGTTGCAATTCCCGCTGGGACCATACTGGCTGAACTGTTCGTGCCGGCAGAGAAGGTGCCGGAAAATGCAGGGTTCGAATTGCGACCAGACCAACAGTCATCCTGGACATTCGCGGTCGAGGTAGGCCGGACTGAACCTCCTACGGAGGAATGGAATGTTCATGTGATCATGGAGCAGATGGGAGTGGATCGGGAGAAGCTGACCCCCGTGCAGTTGGAGCGGTTGGAGAGAGTTTTGTGGGAACATCAAGAGACATTTTCCCGACATGGAGAGGACTTTGGGTGTACCCAGACGATTGAGCATGAGATTCCAACGGGGGATACTCCACCCATTAGAGAAAGATATCGTCAAATTCCTCCGGCGCTCTATCAAGAGGTGAAGAGCATGGTGGCCAGTATGCTGGACAACCAAGTGATCCGAGAGAGCCGGAGTCCCTGGGCGGCCCCTGTAGTCTTGGTCCGCAAGAAGGATGGGACACTCCGATTTTGTGTGGACTATCGGAAATTGAATGCCCACACCGTACGGGACGCATATCCTTTACCCCGTATTGAAGAATCCCTGTCGGCCCTGGGTCGGGCCAAGTATTTCTCAACGTTGGATTTGGCAAGCGGGTACTGGCAGGTCCCAATGGCTGAAAAAGATCGGGCCAAGACGGCGTTTGTCTTGCCAATGGGGCTCTTTGAGTTCAACCGGATGCCCTTTGGCCTCGCTACCGCCCCAGGAACCTTCCAACGCCTGATGGAACATTGCTTGGGCGATCTAAATTTTGAATCAGTCCTGATATATCTAGACGACATTGTGGTGTTCGGAACCTCATTTGAAGATCATCTGGAGAAGCTGCGTCAAGTTCTCCGGCGGCTCAAGAGCTACGGCCTGAAAATAAAGCCAAAAAAATGTCAACTGTTACGAAACCAGATTGAATATTTGGGGCATCTGGTGACCCCGGACGGGGTACTACCTTTAGCCAGTAAGATTAAGGCAGTACAAGAGTGGCCACCTCCTTGTGACCTGCGAGAAGTGCGGGCCTTCCTGGGCCTAGCAGGATACTATCGGCGGTTTGTGCCTAAATTCTCACAAGTGGTGAGTCCCTTGAATGAACTTTTGAGAGGGACAGCGCTGGGTCCTCGAAATCGCCCCATTCCATGGGGGCCCCTACAGAAAAAGGCATTTGATGGAGTGAAAACCGCCCTAACGAGTGCCCCATTGCTGGCCTACGCCCGGTTTGACACCCCTTTTTTGTTGTATACCGATGGTAGTCTTCATGGGTTGGGGGCAGTACTAGCACAGGTGCAGGACGGCCGAGAACGAGTGATTTCTTATGGCAGCAGATCTTTAAGAGACTCCGAGCGAAATCCGGCTAACTACAGCTCATTCCGGCTGGAATTGCTGGCCCTGGTGTGGGCAATGACAGAACGCTTCGCCGAGTATCTAACAGGAGCTGAGGTGCTAGTCATGACAGATAACAACCCGCTAGCTCACTTAGAGAATGCAAAACTGGGGGCGTTGGAGCAGCGGTGGGTCGCCAGACTGGCCAAGTTCAATTACCGCATTAAATTTCGCTCTGGTCGAGAGAACGGCAATGCAGATGCATTGTTAAGGGTGCCCCTTGGGTCATCCGGGGAAGATGTTGACGAACAACTTGAGGACACTGAAACTCCAGCTTTGGGGCAGATACCTATCTTCCAAAGTGTGGTACACTCAAGTGGGGTGGCCACCGGGATGCCCTGTGTACTGGGTAAAATAACCTCAGATTGGACAAGAGTCCAGGATGAGTGTCCGGACATTGCACTTGTGCGCCGTTGGGTACAAAACAAGGCCTGGCCCAGTGCAGAGGACAAGGCTCAGTTGTCCATGGAAGGAATGAAACTCCTTCGACAATGGGATAAATTGTGTGTGGAGCAAGGTCTTTTGTATCGTAAGGTGTACCTGCCATCGGAGCTGCAGCATCGGTACCAACTGATAATTCCTGTGGGGATGGGGCCGGTGGTCGCTCGTGAGGCGCATGAGAAGGGGGCCCATTTTGGAAGTGAAAAGACACTTCAGTGGTTGCAGCGAGTCCTCTACTGCCCTGAGTTGGGAGGGATGGTGGCCGACGCATGTCGGCAGTGCCGAATTTGTGGGCTCAACAAAAGCCCTGAGCAGCGGGCTCCCACACAGTCTATTAAGACTTCAGCTCCACTGGAGCTACTCATGATTGACTACGTGTTGATAGGGTACTCTACGTCAGGGTACTCCTATTGCCTGGTGATGACAGATCACTTTACCAAGTATGCTGTAGCGGTGCCGACAAGAGATCAGACGGCCAAGTCGGCGGCTGAGGCAGTGTGCCGACATTTCTTCCAAGTGTTCGGGTGTCCGCAGAGAATACATTCAGATCAAGGGGCCTGCTTTCAGGGGACGCTGATGAAAGAGTTGCACCAGCTCTATGGTATCGAGCAGTCGAGAACAACGCCTTACCACCCTCAGGGTAACGGGGCGTGTGAGCGTTTTAATCGGACCCTGTTGCAAATGTTGAGGTCCTTAGAGAGTCAGCAACAGACATGCTGGCCTGAGTATCTCCCCGAATTGATGTGGGCTTACAATAACAGGGTGCACAGTACTACTGGTTACTCACCACACATGTTGATGTTTGGTAGACCTGGCCGAGACATTGAGGATTTGAACATGCCAGATCCCTCCTCCGCCCCCCTTCGGACTGTATCCGAGTGGGTACGAGAGCATCGGCGGCGGTTGAGGGTGGTGCATCAGGTGGTGGGCGACCGCCTTCGACAGGTGGTCCATAAGGACACGCGACCTGTACAAACAGAGCTGTTCTCTCCGGGGGACAGAGTGTTGGTGAGGACAAAACGACGGTCAGGAAAGCTGAGTGACCGATGGGAGGCGATACCGTATCTGATAAAAAAACAGGTGAACCCTGAGATTCCAGTGTACGAGGTCAAACCGGTGGGGACAGGGGGGCCAACCCGTAATTTGCATCGTAACATGTTACAACGGTGCTGGTTTGAAGATTCGGCGCCTACTCCCCTAGAGCCAGAGGCCATGTTCCAAGGGGCGGAAGCTCTGAATGATCTTGAGTTTGATGGTGTGTTTACTCCTGCGCCTGCTTATTTGCCCCCTGTGACCGATCTGGCCTCGGGTGATGAGAATGTTGGGGATATGGAGGATGTTGTTGAGGAGAGTGCATCAGGTCAACTGCTTGGTCCTGACGCTGTATCACAGGACATCGAGCCGCAGGAGGAGACAACTCCACTTACGGCCACTAACACGACCACGGAAGAGACTCTAGCTCCCTCTAAGGTCGCACCTGTTGATGTAGGACTCAGGAGAACTACACGATCTACGGCAGGAATACCGCCTCAGCGATATGCTCAAGATGAATTTGAGTGGGAAGGTATGTCGAGGACGCCAACCTCTAGTGGGGTGGCATGTAAGAGGGTGAACTGTAGTCCCACTGAGAGGGCACTAGGACCCTGTGGTTTTTGCCTGTTGCAGCAGAGGACAGACCTCCCAGAGACAATGTGTGCTGCGGGGTGGGGTCTAGTGTCTCGAGTGTAAAGTGAAAGTGAGAAGTGAGAGCTGAGAGAGAAAAGGCGGGAAGAAAAGGAGAAGCTGCTGTGAGATCTTAAAAAGAGACTGTGTGGATTTACTGCAAGTGTTTTTGGAGGAAAAGAAGCTTTTGAGAGACTTTTTGTTGCTAACGTTCCCCTGGAGAACAGCTAACCTTTTGTTTAACTCTGTGAGAGACTTGTGTTGCTAACGTTTCCTGGAGAGGAGTTAACCCTTTATCTAAGTAAAGACGGAGACTTTGCTAAGAACCCAGTACGAATTTGGAAGTCTGTGGATTCCCTGTGCATTGAGTGGAGGAACAAGTCTGGACAGACTGCTGATACAGAGACGGACGGATTGTCGTGGAAGCATTCCTAGGAGCTACAGAAGCAGAGACTACATCGTGAGACCACTAACTAAGTCCCCGGCGTTTGGGCTCGGCATCGGCCGACAAGACAAGAGGAGCTTGCTGTAACTTATTGGCGCTGAAGATAAGGATTGGCTGCAGCCTGTGCGGATTCCTGCCTGAGAGGAAATCCATTTCAGGATACGGTACCATAGTTATAGATACCCGGGTATCTCTGCTCAGAGTGTAAAATTGTTACTTTAGAGGTGTATCTTATATTAGAGTTGTGTAAGTTATACTCAGTGTGCCATTCCAGGGGCTCCCTTAATAACACTACATTCAATTTACACTTGTTCCTGTTTTTAGTTGCCTGTTAGGTAAATTTCTTACTAGTCTGTTGTAGTACACAGTTCTCAGGAGACCTTGGAGTGGCACAGTGATTTCAGCTGCTGCTGAATTAGTGTATCTTTGGGGTGCATCTGCCTTAATATTCTCCATATTACCTTGATTAATTTGCCTTTGAGTAAATACCGTTGGAGATTTCTGCCTTGGTCTTGGTTTGTGACTCACTGGATCTTATTCGGACCTCTGGTCATTACAACCAGATACCAAGAGGAATGAGGGCCCCGATCACCAGACACAAGAGGAATGAGGGCCCCGATCACCAGATACAAGAGGAATGAGGGCCCCGATCACCAGACACAAGAGGAATGAGGACCCCGATCACCAGATGCCAGAGGAATGAGGGCCACGATCACCAGATACAAGAGGAATGAGGGCCCCGATCACCAGACACAAGAGGAATGAGGGCCCTGCTCA
This sequence comes from Ranitomeya imitator, assembly GCF_032444005.1. NCBI lineage: Eukaryota > Metazoa > Chordata > Amphibia > Anura > Dendrobatidae > Ranitomeya > Ranitomeya imitator. Next base: position 1,214,521,023 of record NC_091282.1, on the reverse strand, counting down.
CCAGATACCAGGAGGAGTGAGGGCCCTGCTCACCAGATACCAGGAGGAGTGAGGGCCCTGCTCACCAGATACCAAGAGGAGTGAGGGCCCTGCTCACCAGATACCAAGAGGAGTGAGGGCCCCGATCACCAGATACCAAGAGGAGTGAGGGTCCTGCTCACCAGATACAGGAGGAGTGAGGGCCCCGATCACCAGATACAGGAGGAATGAGGTCCCTGCTCACCAGATACAAGAGGAGTGAGGGCCCCGATCACCAGATACAGGAGGAATGAGAGCCCCGATCACCAGATACAGGAGGAGTGAGGGCCCTGCTCACCAGATACCAAGAGGAATGAGAGCCCCGATCACCAGATACAGGAGGAGTGAGGGCCCTGCTCACCAGATACCAAGAGGAGTGAGAGCCCTGCTCACCAGATACAGGAGGAATGAGGGCCCTGCTCACCAGATACCAAGAGGAGTGAGGGCCCTGCTCACCAGATACAGGAGGAATGAGGGCCCCGATCACCAGATACAGGAGGAGTGAGGGCCCCGATCACCAGATACAGGAGGAGTGAGGGCTCTGCTCACCAGATACCAAGAGGAGTGAGGGCCCCGATCACCAGATACAGGAGGAGTGAGGGCTCTGCTCACCAGATACCAAGAGGAGTGAGAGCCCCGCTCACCAGATACAGGAGGAATGAGGGCCCCGATCACCAGATACAGGAGGAATGAGGGCCCCGATCACCAGATACAGGAGGAGTGAGGGCCCCGCTCACCAGATACAGGAGGAGTGAGGGCCCTGCTCGCCAGATACCAAGAGGAATGAGGGCCCCGATCGCCAGATACAAGAGGAATAAGGGCCCCGATCACCAGATACAAGAGGAATAAGGGCCCCGATCACCACATAGAAGAGGAATGAGGGCCCTGCTCACCAGATACCAAGAGGAGTGAGGGCCCCGATCACCAGATACCAAGAGGAATGAGGGCCCTGCTGCTCGCAAGATTACAATCTATAGGAAAAAGTGAGACACGAGAGGTGGATGGTAACAATTGCTTTAGTTATTCGGACCGGCCATAGTGTAAAGGTACCGTCACACTAGACGATATCGCTAGCGATCTGTGACGTTGCAGCGTCCTCGCTAGCGATATCGTCCAGTGTGACAGGCAGCAGCGATCAGGCCCCTGCTGTGCTGTCGCTGGTCGGGGAAGAAAGTCCAGAACTTTGTTTCGTCGCTGGACTCCCCGTAGACATCGCTGAATCGGCGTGTGTGACACCGATTCAGCGAAGTCTTCGCTGGTAACCAGGGTAAACATCGGGTTACTAAGCGCAGGGCCGCGCTTAGTAACCCGATGTTTACCCTGGTTACCATCGTTAAAGTAAAAAAAACAACCGCTACATACTTACCTACCGCTGTCTGTCCTCGGCGCTGGGCTTCTCTGGTCTGGCTGTGAGCACAGCGGCCGGAAAGCAGAGCGGTGACGTCACCTCTCTGCTTTCCGGCTGACCAGCGCTCACAGCCAGACCAGAGAAGCAGAGCGCCGAGGACAGACAGCGGTAGGTAAGTATGTAGCGTTTGTTTTTTTACTTTTAGGATGGTAACCAGGGTAAACATCGGGTTACTAAGCGCGGCCCTGCGCTTAGTAACCCGATGTTTACCCTGGTTACCCGGGGACTTCAGGATCGTTGGTCGCTGGAGAGCGGTCTGTGTGACAGCTCTCCAGCGACCAAACAGCGACGCTGCAGCGATCCGGATCGTTGTCGGTATCGCTGCAGCGTCGCTTAGTGTGACGGTACCTTAAGGATCGGGTGTTCATGTAAAGCTGCATGAACCAGTTATCAGCCTAAGTTTGTAGCAGTACAGACACAGAGGGCTAATACTGCATAAAGTGTATGAGAACATGATGCGAGGAACCTGATAATGGTTTTGGTTTTTTTAATGGGCCACACAGGGATCGTTAGGTTAATGCTTTGAGGCGGTAGGCCAGTCTGAACAAATGCATTTTTAGGGCACGCTTAACCCCTTAACGCTTAGGCCAATTTTTACAATTCTGACCACTGTCCTTTTATGAGGTTATAACTCTGGAACGCTTCAACGGATCCCGGTGATTCTGACATTGTTTTCTCATGACATATTGTACTTCATGATAGTAGTAAAATTTCTTTGATATTACCTGCATTTATTTGTGAAAAAAATGGAAATTTGGCAAAAATTTTGAAAATTTCGCAATTTTCCAAATTTGAATTTTTATGCCCTTAAATCGCAGAGATATGTCACACAAAATACTTAATAAGTAACATTTCCCACATGTCTACTTTACATCAGCACAATTTTGGAACCAAAATGGTTTTTTTTGTTAGGGGTTTATAGGGGTTAAAAGTTGACCAGCAATTTCTCATTTTTACAACACCATTTTATTTTTAGGGACCACATCTCATTTGAAGTCATTTTGAGGGGTCTATTTGATAGAAAATACCCAAGTGTGACACCATTCTAAAAACTGCACCCCTCAAGGTTCTCAAAACCACATTCAAGAAGTTTATTAACCCTTCAGGTGTTTCACAGGAATTTTTGGAATGTTTAAAAAAAATTAACATTTAACTTTTTTTCACAAAAAATTTACTTCAGCTCCAATTTGTTTTACTTTACCAAGGGTGACAGGAGAAAATGGACCCCAAAAGTTGTTTTCCAATGTGTCCTGAGTACGCTAATACCCCATATGTGGGGGTAAACCACTGTTTGGGCGCATGACAGAGCTCGGAAGCGAAGGAGTGCAGTTTGACCTGCAAAATTGACAGGAATTGAGATGGGACGCCATGTCACGTTTGGAGATCCACTGATGTGCCTAAACATTGAAACCCCCCACAAGTGACACCATTTTGGAAATAAGACCCCCAAGGAACTTATCTAGATGTGTGGTGAGCACTTTGAACCCCCAAGTGTTTCACTACAGCTTATAACGCAGAGCAGTGAAAATAAAAAATCATTTTTTTTCCCACACAAATTATTTTTTAGCCCCCAGTTTTGTATTTTCCCAAGGGTAACAGGAGAAATTGGACCCCAAAATTTGTTATCCTATTTGTCCTGAGTACGCTGATACCCCATATGTTGTGGTAAACTCCTGTTTGGGCGCACGGGAGAGCTCGGAAGGGAAGGAGCACTGTTTTACTTTTTCAACGCAGAATTGGCTGGAATTGAGATCGGACGCCATGTCGTGTTTGGAGAGCCCCTGATGTGTCTAAACAGTGGAAACCCCCCAATTATAACTGAAACCCTAATCCAAACACACCCCTAACCCTAATCTCAACGGTAACCCTAACCACACCCCTAACCCTGACACACCCCTAACCCTAATCCCAACCCTATTCCCAACTGTAACTGTAGCCTTAACCCTAGCCCCAACCCTAACCCTAGCCCTAACCCTAACCCTAACCCTAGCCCTAACCCTAACCCCAACCCTAACCCTAACCCTAGCCCTAACCCAACTTTAGCCCCCACCCTAACCCTAATGGGAAAATGGAAATAAATACATTTTTTTAATTTTTCCCTAACTAAGGGGGTGATGAAGGGGGGTTTGATTTAGTTTTATAGCGGGTTTTTTAGCGGATTTTTATGATTGGCAGCCGTCACACACTGAAAGACGCTTTTTATTGCAAAAAAATATTTTTTGCGTTACCACATTTTGAGAGCTATAATTTTTCCACATTTTGGTCCACAGAGTCATGTGAGGTCTTGTTTTTTGCGGGACGAGTTGACGTTTTTATTGGTAACATTTTCGACACGTGACATTTTTTGATAACTTTTTATTCTGATTTTTGCAAGGTAGAATGAACAAAAACCAACTATTCATGAATTTCTTTTGGGGGAGGCGTTTATACCGTTCCGCGTTTGGTAAAATTGATAAAGCAGTTTTATTCTTCGGGTCAGTACGATTACAGCGATACCTCATTTATATCTTTTTTTATGTTTTGGCGCTTTTATACGATAAAAACTATTTTATATAAAAAATAATTATTTTGGCATCGCTTTATTCTCAGGACTATAACTTTTTTATTTTTTTGCTGATGATGCTGTATGGCAGCTCGTTTTTTGCGGGACAAGATGACGTTTTCAGCGGTACCATGGTTATTTATATCAGTCTTTTTGATCACGTGTTATTCCACTTTTTGATAAGAAAGAGTAGTTTTTTGCCTTTTTTTTTAAGGTGTTCACTGAAGGGGTTAACTAGTGGGACAGTTTTATAGGTCGGGTCGTTACGGACGGACACAGCGATACTACATATGTGTACTTTTATTGTTTTTTTTTAAATTTAGATAAAGAAATGTATTTATTGGAACAATATTTTTTGTTTTCTTTATTTAGTTTTTTTTTTTTTTTTTACACATGTAAATATTTTTTTTTACTTTAACACATTGCCCCAGGGGGGGACATCATGTTATATTGTCAGGTCGCTGATCTGGCACTTTGCAGTACACTGTCTCAGATCACACAGGCACTGCAGGGAGGCTTCTTCTCTGTGTGTGTATCACAGGTGGAATAGCGACCCTGGGAGCTCTGATATCATGTCAACTGGCTTTGGACCTTGTATGGACTCTATGGACAGTTCTTGGTCATCTCCCTACGCTTGTCGTGATATCTTCTCTGTGTATCACAAGTGGAATAGCGACCCTGGGAGCTCTGACATCGTGTCAACTCATTTTGGACCTTGTACAGACTCTATAGACAGTTCTGTTATCTCCCTACGCTTGTCGATATCTCTTCTCTGTGTGCATACCACAGATGGAGTAGCGACCCTGGGAGCTCTGATATAACATCTTCCATTATCTCAGCGAGTCAGTGGAAGGGTGAGGCCCTGTAATGTGCACCATCTTGGGGTAATTGCTGGGACTGATCTGTTTGCTATTGTGTTGTGGTTCAATAAAGTATTGCCACACTGTTTTACCTTAACCCTGTGTTGTCTGTGTAGTGTATTGCCCACTGGGAGATAGAGCGGGCGTTCAGTGGTATGAGCCGTGGTCCATGCAGTCTTGCTAAAGACAGCCGGGCCAGCGGACGAGAGCAGCCACTGACCCCGTTTCTCCACAGTAGTGCATTCCAAAGAATCGGCGCAGCACGTGAAAAGTCTTGGAGACGGGAGTGGGAGGTTCTGATTATTGAGGATGCTAACCTGAGGTCATTAGCAGAACGGAGAGCATGGGTAGGGTGGTAGACCGAGACCAGAGAGGAGATGTAGGGTGGTGCTGAGCCATGGAGTGCTTTGTGGATAAGGGTAATACGTTTGTACTGGATTCTGGAGTGGATGGGTAACCAGTGTAATGACTGGCACAAGGTAGAGGCATCGGTGTAACGGTTGGTGAGGAATATGATCCTGGCAGCAGCATTCAGGACAGATTGGAGCGGGGAGAGTTTGGTAAGAGGGAGGCCGATTAAGAGAGAGTTACAATAGTCAAGACGAGAATGAATGCGTGAAACAGTAAGAGTTTTTGCAGTGTCGAAAGTAAGAAAAGGGGGAATTCTAGAAATGTTTTTGAGATGCAGGTAAGAAGAGCGAGCCAATGATCGGATGTGGGGGGTGAATGAAAGCTCGGAATCAAGGATGACCCCAAGGCAGCGGGCATGTTGCTTTGGAGTAATGGTGGAACCACACACGGAGATGGCAATGTCAGGCAAAGGTAGGTTAGTAGAGGGAGAGAACACGAGGAGTTCAGTTTTTGACAGGTTCTGTTTCAGATAGAGGGAGGACATGATGTTAGAGACAGCGGTAAGACAATCACTGGTGTTTTCTAAAAAGGTCGGTGTGATATCAGTAGAAGTGTATAATTGGGTGTCATCAGCATAGAGATGGTACTGGAAACCAAATCTACTGATTGTTTGTCCAATAGGGGCAGTATACAACGAGAAGAGTAGGGGGCCTAGGACTGATCCTTGAGGAACCCCAACAGTAAGGGGAAGGTGAGAGGAGGAGGAACCAGCAAAACATACAGTGAAGGATCGGTCAGGGAGATAGGAGGAGAACCAGGAGAGAACGGTGTCCTTGAGGCCGATGGAGCAGAGCATAGTGAGGAGGAGCTGATGATCCACAGTGTCGAATGCTGCAGAGAGATCCAAGAGAATTAGCATGGAGTAGTGACCATTAGATTTAGCTGTTAGTAGGTCATTAGAGACTTTAGTGAGGGCAGTTTCAGTAGAGTGTAAAGAGCGGAAACCAGATCGAGAAGAGAGTTATCTGAGAGATAGCGGATAAGACGGGAGTGGACCAGGCATTCGAAGAGTTTAGAGATGAAGGGAAGATTAGAGACAGGTCTATAATTAGTGGCACAGTTTTGATCAAGGGATGGTTTTTTAAGTAATGGATGTATGATATCATGCTTAAATGAGGAGGGAAAGATACCGGAAAAGAGAGAAAGGTTGAATATTTTTGGTAGGTGAGAGTTGACAGACGGGGAAAGGGACTAGAGATGTGACGGAATGGGGTCACTGGTGAAAGTGGTTTGGTGATAAGATGCAAGGAGCCTGATTACTTCTCCTTCTGTGACTGGTTCAAAGTCAGAGAGTGAACTAGATGCAGTGGGGGAGGGAGTACAGTGCATGGTATGAAGGGATTGGGGGATAATTTCCTGTGTTGTGGTCAATTTTTTTCTTTGAAGTAATTGGCCAGATCTTCAGTGTGGAGATCTGTGGTTGGGGCCTGCACTCTTGGGTTGAGTAGGGACTGGAAAGTGTCAAAGAGATGTTTAGGGTTATTGGACAGTGAGGTGATGAGGGTGTTAAAATAGGTTTGTTTGGAGAGGTGAAGGGCAGAGTTGTATGTTTTAAACATGAACTTATAATGGATGAAATCTTCAGGTAGATTACCGTAGATTTTCTCCACAGATGTTCGGCGCACCTGGAGCACCGCTGCAGTAAACGTGTTTACAGCGTGTGCCAGGGTTGTCACCGTCTGTGCCGAGTTGTCCTTTGTATAGGAGGTGCAATTTCAACCAGGGCACATTGCAGTGTTTCATTATAATGGGGAGTTAGTATGCTGCGAGAGGCTGAAAGAGGAGGTTAGAGATAAAAGGTGATAAGCACAAGGGGGAGGGGAAAAGCAATGGGGATGTTGAAATCACCCATGATAAGGGTGGGGGTGTCACAGGAGAGAAAGTGTGGAAGCCAGGTGGCAAAGTGATCCAGGAACTCATGAGGGGCCTGGGAGGATGATACACCACCGCCACTCGCAAGGAGAAGGGGATGTAGAGTCTGACATCATGGACTTCAAAGGAAGGGAAGACAAGTGAGGGTACTTGGGGGATAACTTGGAAGGTACATTTGGGTGAAAGGACCAGACCAACTCCTCCACCTGCTCTGTTGTCCGATCTTGGGGTATGAGAAAAGTGTAGTCCGCCATATGAAAGAGCAGCAGCAGCGGTGGTGTCTGACTGCTAGATCCAGGTTTCAGTAAGAGCCAGGAGGTTAAGAGAATCAGAAAGGAAGAAGTCATGGATGAAGGAGAGTTTATTACACACAGAGCGAGAATTCCAAAGAGCACAATTGAAAGAGGCAGAAGGCATGCAGGGAATATTAATAAGGTTAGAGGGGTTTCTGAGTGCAGCAGTTGGGAGATTAGACTGGCTGTAACATGGGGGGCCAGGGCTGGGAGAGATGTCTCCTGCGACTAGGAGAAGGAGGTTAGAAAGAGTGAGCAGATGGTTAAGTGATTTGTGAGAGCATCTCTTTTGTTGGATGGTGGGACTGAATGGATCTGCGCCGTTAAGCAATGTGAACAGAGCATGAGTGCTATACATAGGAGAGGCAAGGACAGAGGGGCCGATATGGATGGAGTGAAAAGAGTTTATGCAAGGGCGGTGAATGTGAGTGAATGTGGCAGCCAGGATATAGAATATACAAATACATATGGTGAGTATTTGTGCTGTTTCAAATGAACAGGGATTAGATTTAGATGGTCTTACCTGTCTCCTGCCCTGTCTGTCATGTTTTAACTGCCAGTACTTAGAAAACTGTACATGAATAATAGTGCACGGATGCACCCCTGCATAAATGCTTCCCCAAAGTATGTCTACAATTATAGAAGGCTAGCTCTTAGATCTCACTTTTTTTTTTTTTGTTTCCCTCTCGTTAGCAATCAATCTAACTCAGTTGAGGCAGCAGGACACAATAAATGTAGTGAACAGATAAACAAATGTCCAGGCCAACATGGATCATAAACCAATTTGAAAACAGTTATGTGATCTCTCTGCATAAGGGCAAGCAGAAGTAAGTTCAATAGCTATATACAAAAACAAAGGCTTACTAAATGGCTAAGGCTAGGTTCCCATTGCGTTAATGGGACCACGCTAACGGACAGCGTTGCACGGCAAAATTAACGCCGTGCAAGGCGTCCGTTAGCACGCCCATTAACAGCAATGGGGACACGCATCACTAGCGTGTGCTATGTTCGGCACGCGCTAGCGATGTGCCGGTGTTTTGTGGCGCGCCGCGGACGCTGCTTGCAGCGTCCGAGGCGCACCCGCGGTCCGTTTCCCACTCTCGCAGATGAGAGATCTGCGAGAGCGGGGACGTTTAACGCAACGCCTTTACAACACATTGCGTTAGCGCAATCCGCTAGCGCTAGGCGCTAAACGGATTGCGCTAACGCAATCTGAACCTAGCCTAACAAATCTAGATACATGCAGGGTTCAATGCCATAGATAGAATGAGTTAGGTACCATTCAGGTTGCTTGCTGACAATGAATATTCAACCTCTCATATACACGCAGGTCTAAATGAGGACTGATCGTCAACTATGGGGGAAGGTAAGAACCAAAAAAACGATCTTAGGCTATGTGCACACGTTGCAGATTGGGGTGCAGAATTTTCCGCACAAAATCCGCATCTCCTGGCAGAAAATGCAGGTGCAGATTTGCCGCGGATTTTGAGCATTTTTAATGCGGAATTGATGCGGATTTTGTGGGGATTTTCAGCATTTTTTACCTCTGCGGATTTCTATTAGGGAAGGGGTCAGAAACGCTGCAGTTCCGCACAAAAGACGTAACATGCTCCTTTTTTTGTTCCGCAGCAGTTTTCATGCGGATTTTTCCACACCATTAGCACAGCTTTTTTTTCCAATTGATTTACATTGTACTGTAAATCTCTGTGCGGAACTGCAGCATTTCTGCGCGGAAAAATCCGCTGTGGATCCGCACTAATTCCGCATCGTGTGCACATAGCCTTAGAGTCCATCATGTAGTGAAAACAAAATAGCTTCATTCAATAGTTTAACAGGCATGAACAGGCGAGGGTGAAAAACATGTGAAAAACCACACAGAAATTAATGTATCCGGAGGGCGCACCAGATACAATGAACAGATAATATCCCACAAGGTTAAACCTAATGGACAACATATATCAGGTAAAGGCAAAATCCCTTAGTGATGGTCATGAGGGGAACACCCTGCAATGTGGTGTCAGGAATGGGTATAGCTAGAGAGGTGTACATATATCTTAAGACTGAAGCCGATAGGATCATATATAGATATGTGGCGCCCCAGGGTCCTGGTTGGCACAGTTGGTATTGCTTTCCTCTTGGGGAGAGTGATGCTACGTTTGGAGACAAAGAAGGATAACTGCATCCAGGTATCACAAACATGCAACACATGTCACACTCCAGGCCACCAGGGGGAGCTCTTGCTCCTATTTATTGGGTCACTCCCCACATAGGTAAAACTGGTCGCCTGTAGGGAAAGTGAGTTAGTTGCTGGCTGAGCTCAGCTCAGTTAGTTGGTCCCTGACAGGGGTGGGATCCTGTCAGTGAACGAAGGAGAAAGGACACGGAGCTGTGCATGCCCTCACAGCTGCAGCTCCCAGAAAGAGACACACAGAAGGCAGAACTGTATTGCAGCGAGCGTGAAGTAAATTGTAACAAAGTAGTGGATACCAGAAGGGGACCAGCCCTACACAGGCTGCCTCCTTCTGAGGCGCAGAAGCCCAGTAGCCAGAACACCAAGGGAGTAAGGACCTTTATGTTTTACTTCAGAGACCGGAAGGACAGCTACTTGCAAGTTACCTGTCCGCACCTACACCTAGGAGGCACGGTGGCACCCCTCAGAGGCCGGGGCATGCTAGAGTCCCTATAAACAGCCTCAAGCCACTAGTCATACGGGTATTGTCCTATCCGACTACGGGGGACAGTGAGAGAAACACTATATCTATGAGACCCTTATGTGAAGCCTTATGCAGTAAGGGACTACTCCACTACAGCGCAAGGGAAGGCTATTGATTTCCACCTGGACAAAGGGGACTCTGGATTTGCCTCCAAACCGGCCGGACTCTGCCTTCCCTGTGATCTGGTGCTCTGGACTGTGGACACTGAAGCCTTCAGTAAAGGTAAAGAGACTGCAACTTTGTGTCCTCGTTCTTCTCTGCTCCTCTCACCATCCACCATCTACACACTGGGAAGCCCTGGGGATACACTTCACCTGTGGGAAGGTATACCATCTAGCTGCCATACCTTAACCCCAGCGGACCCCTTAAAGCAGCGTCGGTCATCCTGACCAAATACCACAGGTGGCATCACGAACACAAATTTTATCCCTTTTAAAGACCTTTCCCTTTTACACGGACGTCCCAGGGCCACGGACCGGGTCAGCCACCGTGACATCCCCCTGTGAACCGCAGGACCCGGTACCGAGTACCCCACAGCCCCATGGGGGCGATCCGGATACTCACAGATGGCTGATGAAAAGAATTGTAAAGTTCAAGATATTACCAGAAGTATACTCATAAACTATCCCATTACCAGAAGGAGTCCACCAGCAAGGGTTCAGATGATCCGTGCGTCTGGCCCATCACTAAGGGATTTTGCCTTTACCTGTAATAGATGATGTCCATTAGGTTTAACCTTGGGGGATATTATCTGCTCATTGTATCCGATGCGCCCTCTGCATACATTTCTGTGTGGTTTTTCAAGTTTTTTACCCACGCCTGTTCACACCTGTTCTAATATTGAATGAAGCTACTTTGTTTTCACTACATGATGGACTCTAAGGTTACTTTTTGGTTCTTCCCTCCCCCCGACTCTTCGTACTATGCCTATCCCACCCGCAGTGTGGACTATCAGCCCGGAGATGGGCCGCAGTCATGTCCTGTGACCATAAACGGAGTTCTGATGTCAGGACTCTTGGACACAGGGAGTTTGGTGACCCTGATAAGGGCCACGCATTCCCACCAGTTGATCCCAGGGAAAAGTGGGCATCGGCTGTATCCACGGGGACGCCAAGGACTACCCTATCGGCAGAGTGTCAATAAATATGAGTTCCTTGAGTTTGTGGTAGTCAGAGGCTTACTATACCCCATGATAATCAGGCGGAACTTCAGCCTGTTCTGGGACTTGTGGGGAAAAGCAGGGGTACCCAGTGACTCAGGCAGGAGCCAGCGCAACCCTGATGAATCTCCATCGCAGTCGGAGGTGGAGGAGTTCCCCAAGTGTGTCCTAGCTGGTAATGAGAGTAATAGGATGCAGGTACTGAGTATGTCACCATGGAACAGACAGACCAACAGTTGAGAGATTTATTAACAGGAATCAGGTTCTCCTCGCAGGGAGGAAGCAGTGGAATATAACTAACAATATAACAGTGCAAAATATGGGAGTCAAACAGTGTAACAGTAGAAAACGGAATTTATTAGGAAAAACACTTATCAGTCTGATGAGGACTTGCTTGAAGGGTCGTCTTCTCCAATGTAGGCGCCGAGATACAGCGGCACTTGTCGTCCCTGTTGTCCGTGGGCTGAGTAGTCTGTAGGAACCCGCTGCCTGGGATTTCGGGAGTTAATGTGATATACACCGGCTCTGAGTCTTTAGCTTTTACAGCACAGCCTATCCCCGGAAAACGATGGTCAGTCTATTATTAAGTCTCTCAACAGGAATCAAGGGCTCTGCACTGGTACCGTGGATACCAGGGGTCACAGTCTCTGCCCAGGCCACTGTCTCCGCACGAGTGTCAAGGCGCCCATCTCCAGTCACAGCAGAGTCTGCTTTCATGTACTCACAAGATGCAGTTTTTTTGGGCAATCTCCCTGTATTTGTCCTCTGACCGGGAGCTCTCTCTCTTTCCCGGAATGCAGCTGCGTCCAGCTCTGACCGCTACTCACGCTGCTCTGACCCTTGCGCGCGCGCCTTTCCCGCTCTTTGCCCAGCTTCCTTAATGTCCCGGTCTCCAAGTCTGCCCCATGGGGAACCTGTAGCACAGCTCAATGGTTCCAGGCACGGAGCCAAGAAGGTAACCACCCCCGGACTCTTCTTGTGCTTCACCTCCTTACATGAGGACGAAATGATGACCAATGTGGCCGAGGTACCTGAATAGGGGGTTTCTGAGGAAAATTTTGGGACTGCTCAAATACGGTATCTTACCCTAAAAGGGGCATTTGAAAATGTGTCTGTGATAGATGAGATTGCTCAAGAGCCGGGGGCTAACACCAGGTACCCACACATTGCAGTCAATGGCGAATTATTGTATCGGGTGACCACACTGAGGGGAGGTGAGATAGTGGAGCAGCTGTTGGTTGCAGGGCCATACCAGCCGAGGGTTTTAGACATGGCTCATTCGCATGTTTTAGGGGGACATCTGGAGGTAGAGAAAACGCAGGAGAGAATAATGCAGAGGTTCTACTGGCTAGGATGTTACTGGGAGATCCTGATTTATTGTAGGTCCTGCCCCACCTGCCAGATATCCGCTCCCTCTTCTCTCTTCCGAAGTCCCCTAGTCCCATTACCTGTAATAGAAGTCCCATTTGAGAGAACTGCCATGAACCTAGCAGGTCCTCTAGTTAAGTTTGCATGAAGGCATCAATATATCCTAGTGGTAATGGACTATGCGACCCAGTACCCTGAAGTAGTACCACTAAGAAATTCTTTGGCCAAGTGTATCGCCTGGGGAACTTGTCCTTATTTTTGCTAGGACGGGCCTGCCAAAGGAGATTTTGACAGACCAGGGAACCCCCTTCATGAGCAAGGTGATGAAAGAGCTGTGTAAGGTCCTCCAGATTGCCCAGCTGAGAACCTCAGTTTGCCATCCGCAGACTAGTAGAGAGCTTCAATAAGACCTTAAAGGCCATGCTCAAGAAAGTCATTGAGAAGGATGGTTAAGACTGGGACCATCTAGTCTCCCATTGACTTTTTTAGACACAATAACATCCTTCTACAGGTCTAAGGCTGGCTAAAAAGACAGATACCTCGGAAAAGACGCCAAGAGTAGAATGTGTCATGTTTTGGACTTCAGTGACGTCCCGAGTAGCCAGGGGGTCCATGAACTTCTATAGAACAATATTTCATTGGAAAGCAGGGACTCCTGCGCTGTGTCCTTCATCGGATGTGATTAACGCTTGGCCTTGTTTGCCAAGGAGGGTGCTTGTCAGGACACTATGGAAAATGTCACTGCCTGATAAAAGTATTTCTCTACATTGTGCTGGTATTACATGATAATTGTGGCAAAAATCTGTATTATAGGGATTAAATTAGAATCTCATGTCATCCTTGTGACTGATCAAACACACCTGAAGATTTATTACAGCAAGTGAACACTTAGGCTGCGGTCACACTCAGTATTTGGTCAGTATTTTACATCAGTATTTGTAGTCAAAACCAGTAGTGGAACAAATAGAGGAAAAGTATAATAGAAACATATGCACCACTTCTGTATTATCACCCACTCCTGGTTTTGGCTACAAAAAATACTGATGTAAAATACTGACCACATACTGAACGTGTGATGGCAGCCTTATCTGTAGGTTCACTATTTGCCATGAAAGATCATCTGTTTACTGTACATCAATACTAAAACTTCCCCTATATACAAGAACTACTATAATACTGCCCCTATGTACAAGAATATAACTACTATAATACTGCCCCTATGTACAAGAATATAACTACTATAATACTGCCCATATGTAAAGAAATATAACTACTATAATACTGCTCATATGTACAAGAATATAACTACTATAATACTGCTCCTATACACAAGAATATAACTACTATAATACTGCTCCTGTGTACAAGAATATAACTACTATAATACTGTCCCTATGTACAAGAATATAACTACTATAATACTGCCCATATGTAAAGAAATATAACTACTATAATACTGTTCCTATGTACAAGAATGTAACTACTATAATACTGTCCCTATGTACAAGAATATAACTACTATAATACTGCCTCTATGTACAAGAATATAAGTACTACAATACTGCTCCTATGTACAAGAATATAACTACTATAATACTGCCTCTATGTACAAGAATATAACTACTATAATACTGCTCCTATGTACAAGAATATAACTACTATAATACTGCCTCTATGTACAAGAATATAACTACTATAATACTGCTCCTATGTACAAGAATATAACTACTATAATGCTGCCTCTATGTACAAGAATATAACTACTATAATACTGCCCCTATGTACAAGAATATAACTACTATAATACTGCCCCCTATGTACAAGAATGTAACTACTATAATACTACCACTATGTACAAGAATATAACTACTATAATACTGTCCCTATGTACAAGAATATAACTACTATAATACTGCCCCTATGTACAAGAATATAACTACTATAATACTGCCCCTATGTACAAGAATATAACTACTATAATACTGCCCCCTATGTACAAGAATATAACTACTATAATACTGCCTCTATGTACAAGAATATAACTACTATAATACTGCCCCTATGTACAAGAATATAACTACTATAATACTGCCCCTATGTACAAGAATATAACTACTATAATACTGCCCCTATGTACAAGAATATAACTACTATAATACTGCCCCTATGTACAAGAATATAACTACTATAATACTGATCCCTATGTACAAGAATATAACTACTATAATACTGCTCCTATGTACAAGAATATAACTACTATAATACTGCTCCTATGTACAAGAATGTAACTACTATAATACTGCTCCTATGTACAAGAATATAACTACTATAATACTGCCCCTATGTACAAGAATATAACTACTATAATACTGCCCCTATGTACAAGAATATAACTACTATAATACTGCCCCCTATGTACAAGAATATAACTACTGTAATACTGCTCCCATGTACAAGAATATAACTACTATAATACTGCTCCTATATACAAGAATATAACTACTATAATACTGCCTCCATGTACAAGAATATAACTACTATAATACTGCCTCCATGTACAAGAATATGACTACTATAATACTGCCTCCATGTACAAGAATATAACTACTATAATACTGCCTCTATGTACAAGAATATAACTACTATAATACTGCCCCTATGTACAAGAATATAACTACAATACTACCCCCTATGTACAAAAATATAACTACTATAATACTGCCCCTATGTACAAGAATATAACTACTATAATATTGCTCCCTATGTACAAGAATATAACTACTATAATACTGCTCCCTATGTACAAGAATATAACTACTATAATAATGCCTCCATGTACAAGAATATAACTACTATAATACTGCCCCTATGTACAAGAATATAACTACAATACTACCCCCTATGTACAAAAATATAACTACTATAATACTGCTCCTATGTACAAGAATATAACTACTATGATACTGCTCCTTATGTACAAGAATATAACTACTATAATACTGCTCCCTATCTACAAGAATATAACTACTATAATGCTGCCCCCTATGTACAGGAATATAACTACTATAATACTGCTCCTATATACAAGAATATAACTACTATACTACTGCCCCCTATGTACAAGAATATAACTACTATAATACTGCCCCCTATGTACAAGAATATAACTACTATAATTCTGCTCCTATGTACAAGAATATAACTACTATAATTCTGCTCCTATGTACAGGAATATAACTACTATAATACTGCACCTATGTACAAGAATATAACTAATATAATACTGCTCCTATGTACAAGAATATAACTACTATAATTCTGCTCCTATGTACAAGAATATAACTACTATAACACTGCCCCTATATACAAAAATATAACTACTATAATGCTGCCCCCTATGTACAGGAATATAACTACTATAATACTGCTCCTATATACAAGAATATAACTACTATACTACTGCCCCCTATGTACAAGAATATAACTACTATAATACTGCTCCTATGTACAAGAATATAACTACTATGATACTGCCCCCTATGTACAAGAATATAACTACTATAATTCTGCTCCTATGTACAGGAATATAACTACTACAATACTGCCCCTATGTACAAGAATATAACTACTATAATACTGCACCCTATGTACATAAATATAACTACTATAATACTGCCCCATGTACAAAAATATAACTACTATAATACTGCCCCTATGTACAAAAATATAACTACTATAATACTGCTACCTATGTACAAGAATATAACTACTATAATACTGCCCCCTATGTACAAGAATATAACTACTATTATACTGCCCCCTATGTACAAGAATATAACTACTATAATACTGCTCCTATGTACAAGAATATAACTACTATAATACTGCCCCTATGTAGAGGAATATAACTACTATAATACTGCCCCCTATGTACAAGAATAAAACTACTATAATACTGCTCCTATGTACAAGAATATAACTAATATAATACTGCCCCTAGGTACAAGAATATACCTACCATAATACTGCCCCCTATGTACAAGAATATAACTACTATAATACTGCCCCTATGTACAAGAATATAACTACTATAATACTGCCCCCTATGTACAAGAATATAACTACTATAATACTGCCCCCTATGTACAAGAATATAACTACTATAATACTGCCCCTATGTACAAGAATATAACTACTATAATACTGCTCCCTATGTACAAGAATATAACTACTATAATACTGCCCCTATGTACAAGAATAAAAAAACTATAATACTGCCCCCTATGTACAAGAATATAACTACTATAATACTGATCCTATGTACAAGAATATAACTACTATAATACTGCTCCTATGTACAAGAATATAACTACTATAATACTGCCTCCTATGTACAAGAATATAACTACTATAATACTGCTCCCTATGTACAAGAATATAACTACTATAATACTGCCCCTATGTACAAGAATAAAAAAACTATAATACTGCTCCTATGTACAAGAATATAACTACTATAATACTGCTCCTATGTACAAGAATAAAAAAACTATAATACTGCCCCTATGTACAAAAATATAACTACTATAATACTGCTCCTATGTACAAGAATATAACTACTATAATACTGCTCCTATGTACAAGAACTACTATAATACTGCCCCTACGCACAAGAATATAACTACTATAATACTGCTCCTATGTACAAGAATATAACTACTATAATACTGCACCTATGTACAGGAATATAACTACTATAATACTGCCTCCTAGCTGTGAGGTTGTGTGTCTGTAGTTCTCCTCATGTCTGGAGCAAGCCCAGGGAGGGGCCACCCTGGGCGGGGAAGCTCCCCAGGCAAGGCCCAGGCTTCTCGGCCTACACTGGGACAAGGCTCCCAGGCCTCTCTGAATGGGAATATTAATCCCAAAGCCTCTGTGAGACCAGTGAATGCAGCGGCCAAAGCTGCAGCAGTTCTGTGAAGGAAGAAAAACCAGCAAGTAAAGTTTTGGGAGGAAAATCTACTCCAAGTCCAGCAAAGAAGCCAGAAGGTAAAGTGTTGGTGAGTGATGTTCCACAGCACAGTATGAAGTCCTGTAACTCCCCGGTCAGTAAGCAGCCCCTGCCTGAGGCACAGGTGAGATCGGTCTCAGCTGTACCAATCACCTCTCCTGCTTCCAGGCAGAGACGGACGTCTTTGGAAAGACAAACTATCCAGGAGAACTTGCAGCAACATGGCAGTGTGGCGCTGTCAGGACGCACCCGGTCACAGTCAGGTGGTAGCGATAAACCTGCTGCGGAGCCGGCATCCAGCCGAGGAGCCACAAAGCCATCTGTGGTGGAACCGCACAAGACAGTGTTCAAAACCCCTGCACCCGTGGTGAAGACAAAACCTGTGCAGCCGGCGCGTGCACCCGAGCTGCAGCTAGCGGACGAGATACCGGGACTTGTCAGAAAGCTGGGTGAGTTACAGCAGCAAAAAAAAGCGCTGCAAATGGAGGTAGACTTCATCTATAGTCTAAAGACCACTAACCCTGCCAGTAATGATGTGTATGACCTGAGGCTGAACACACTGGGGGTGCAGCTGGCAAGTGTGGTGCAGGACATTGAATCTGTGCTGGAGGGCATGGGACCCCTGGCGGAGACCTACAGGAACCGGGAGCGGTTCGCCTCCTATAAGCAGGACTGTGCTGTAGAGACCAGGACCCCTGATGTTCAGGACGGGACCCCCCAGCAGCGGACACGGCCAGTGTTACAGGCTGCCCGCTTCTGCTTCCAAGAAGGAAAAAAACTGCAGCAGCAAGCAGCTGAGTGTGAACAGGAGCTTGCACTTCAGACTCCAACAGAGGCACCACAGGTCCCAGAATGCCCCATGCAGGAGCCGGACTGTATTTGTGAGACTGTTTGTGCTGCTGAGGCAGCTGAGTGTGAACAGGAGCTTGCACTTCAGACTCCAGCAGAGGCACCACAGGTCCCAGAATGCCCCACGCAGGACATTATATATGAGACTGTTTGTGCTGATGAGGCCGAGGCTGAGGCACAGACTGGGGCTGGTGATGTTGTGCCCATGGGGTCGGGGGTTGGGGAGGTTTCACATTCTGTCATGGACGTGGCACGGTCTGATAATGATGCTGCTAATAATAATATGCATGATATGTGTGACTATCCCCCCTTACCATCTAGTCCACAAGGTGTGGCATCCCCCCCTGCTGCAGACCCTCTCCCTGTCAGTCGGCCCAGTGTGACCCGGCAGGTGCCCCCCAGGAATGCCTGGAGCCGCGGCGCCCCATCCTTCACTTCCAGCGCCAGGTATACCGGCCAGACATTTAAGCGCATTAATGTGGTGCGGTTTAAGTACATAGGTGCCAAGGAGGATCTGCCACAGCGCAGGTATGTGGTGAGAGAGCTGCTATGCGGCCAGATGGGGTTTGTGGTAAACGACATACTGGCGGTGTCCAATCTTCTGGACAGACAGGGCTATGAGGTCAGCTTCAAGCTGCAGTGTGACCTGGACAGGTTCTGGTCCAATTACCCCAGGTTCAGAGACGCTGAAGGCTGGAATAAATTTATATTGGTTCCTATCTCCAGGCCGGACACAGTCACAGTAAACATCACCTTCTGGAATGAGGCCGTTCCCCCACAGGACATCGAGGTTTGGCTCCGGAGACACTGTGACCTCGCCTCTGGACTCTCCAAGGTCAGAGATGAGGATGGTATCTGGACAATGGGGTGGAAAGCTGTGGTTAAACTTCGGCAATTTAATAACATTACTGCCCATTTACCCAACTCCTTCTTCATTGGGAGGGAGAAGGGAAGATGTTATTACCCCGGGCAGCCCAGGAAATGCTTCAAATATGGTGAGAAAGGTCATCTGGCCAATGCCTGTACTGTGGTGAAGTGCAGCCTGTGTGGGGATATCGGCCATGTCGCTGTGGATTGCCGGGATGTTAGATGTAACCTCTGCGGTAAGATGGGCCACCCTCACAGGGACTGTCCAGACGCCTGGCATAATATCTGCAGAGTCTTCCCTGATGAGGCTGTACTAGCAGGGGCAGAGGCTCAGGAGGATGAGGATGTGGTGGCAGGGGCGCATGAGGGGGAGGATTTAATTTCAGGAGAGATGGTGACCAGCCCAGATGCCCAACAGGAGTCCACTCATAAGCAGGGTATAGAGGGTGCAGAGAGGAACTTGGAGGTCGCTCCTCAGGTCCAGCAGCCTCAGGTAGCCCCCCCTTCAGCATCACTGTCTGAATCTGATGACTGGAGTGTTAATCATAATAAAAGGAAGAAAAAGAGCACGTCCTCCCGTAAACCTGAGGCAGAATATGACACCGGTCAGAGTGCTACTAAGAAGGTTCAGAATTCTGCTGGTGTGATGGTTGTGTCCAACAAGTATGGAGTTTTATCTGAGTCTAATGATGACGATTATGAGACAGAGTTGAGGAAAGTTGATGCAGAGTGTGACAGGGACATAGAGGACCACCCTCCGTCAAAGCGGAAGCCCTTATCTGTAGACCCTCGGGTAGAGTCTGACATGGACACCGGTGGTGGACAGAACATCCCTGACTCATGATGATGGCAGTTACTGTGCTCCTTCTCTATTGTGTTGTGATGGCGGGGTTCTCATTAACACTAACCTCAAGTAATGTCAACAGTATTAAGGCAAGGAGGACGAGACATGTGGTGTATGAACATCTCACACATCTGGACACCGATGTCATTTTCCTGCAGGAGACACGACTGACATCTCAGGGGCTTATGAGAGAGGCTGAGAGGGAATGGCGATGCGGTCCTTCTTTCTGGTCACTGGCTGTGGAGCCTTACGCCGGAGTCGCTGTCCTGTTTAACACCAATGATGTGACTGTGCATAGGATGACGGAGGTGGTCATGGGAAGATGTTTGGTCCTGGAAGTCACTATTCATGGGAGGCGACTCCGGCTTATTAACATCTATGGGCCACAGACAGTGACTGACAGGATTCAGCTATTTAATAACGTTAAGCCATACCTCTTCACTTCTCTTCCGGTGGTGATGGCAGGGGATTTTAATGCCATACTGACATCGGGTGACAGTTCCTCGGGCAGGACAGTGACCAGGGACGGTAAGGTCCTACATAACATTATAATGCAGGCTGGACTGACTGACGTTTTCGCACGGGGAGGTCGAAAGCCAAAATTCACATATTCATGTTCCAACAGGAGCAGTAGGATAGATTTTGCTTTTGTGAGTCCTACTGAGGCTGTTGACACCCTGAGTGAGAAGGTCGTCCCTTACTCTGATCACCTCGCCTTGTGCTTCTGTCTGGGGACCTCTAACCATCCCGACATCGGTAGAGGGTTGTGGAAGCTCAATTCCAGTCTCCTGGATGATGCTTATGTTCAGAGTCGTGTCTACTCCCTTATCCAGCTTCATCTAGATAGGGTTGACTTCTATGATAACATGACCGACTGGTGGGAGGACGTCAAGGAGGATATCAGATCCCTCTTAAAGAGACTGTCAGTTAATAAAGGGAGGAATAAGTACAGCCAGTACCTAAAGCTGCGTAAAGAATTGGAGTCACTATATTCGGCGGGCGGGGATGACAAAGTGAAGATCGACCAACTGAAATCTGAGATAAGGCAGTATCAGTATAGTAGGTATACCTCCCTGGTTCTTGAACGGGATTATGGGTCCTTGGGGGCCCCTGATCCCTTTGAGAATTGCAGGGAGAGGGTAGTCAAAAAAATGGTCACGGGTCTCACTGACTTCCAGGGTGTATTGCAGGATTCACGGGAGGGTATCCTGGAGGTGGTGAGATCTTACTATGCTGACTTGTTTCAGAGGAAAGTTTTGGATAAAGATAAGATGGCTCAATTCTTGGAGGCAACTCCTGCGCCTGATACTAATGATCTGGACTTTTCTCCTTTGACAGCGGAGTTAACGGTGGAGGAAGTTAAGGAGGCTATTGATAAATTACATCTGAAGAAGGCACCAGGTCCAGATGGCATAACAGCAGAATTTTATAGGAAATTCAGAGACCTCCTGGCTCCAATCCTCGTGGATGTGTATAGAAGTTGTCTAGAAAATCACCTGATGCCTCCATCCATGAGAGTGTCCTCGTTGATTCTGCTGTCTAAAGGTAAAGAGCCGAGCGACATCAAGAACTGGAGGCCGATTGCCCTCTTGAATGTGGACAGGAAGATTCTAGCAAAGATCCTGTTTTCTAGATTAGTCTGTTTGTCCCCAGCACTGTTGGCAGGCTCTCAGTTTGGCACAGTAAAAGGGCGGAACATCTCTGGAGCAGTCATCTCGATACGGGAGATGTTTGAGAGATGTAAAGCTCTGCGGTGTGGGAAATATATTGTTAGTCTGGACCAAGCTAAAGCCTTTGACAGGGTTGATCATGACTATCTGTGGGCCACTTTGTCAAAGTACGGTATTCCGGGACAATTTGTGGATTGGCTGAAGACATTGTACAGAGAGGCGGTGAGCTTTCCTCTGATTAATGGTTGGCAGGGTGACACTTTTGGAGTTGAGGCAGGGGTGAGACAGGGTTGCCCACTGAGTCCCCTCCTGTACGTTTTTGCCCTAGACCCGTTTCTGAGGTCACTGCAGGAGTGTGATTTTCAGGGGGTGCCGGTCCCCCATTGCCAGCCTCTGAATGTTGTTGCCTATGCGGATGATGTGACGTTGGTGATCTCTAATCCTCGAGAGGTGCAGATGTTATCTGCGTCTATCAGAAGTTACTCAGAGGCCTCCGGGTCTCTGGTCAACCTTGAGAAGAGTCAAGCTCTGTGGACATTAGATACTGATCCCAGCTATGATCTGCGGCAGTTTGCCAAAGCCTCCACCCATATTAAGATCCTCGGGGTTAAATTTGGGAGGGATGATAATGCCACGCTAAATTGGGAGGAGAAATTGGAAGCCGGAAATGCAAAGGTTCAGCGATGGAAGAACTGGAGGCTGACCTACAGAGAAAGGGTCGCAATGTTGAAGACTTACCTGGTCCCTGTTTTCTTGTATGTCTCTGTCATTTTCCCTTTGCCAGAATCTTTCTCAGCGAGGCTCTTCAGCCTGTTCTTCCAGCTCTTGTGGGGGAATAGGTTGAACCTAATAAAGAGGGGAATAACCTACCTACGGCGGAGAGAGGGTGGGCTGGATATGTTGAATCCAAGGGTTTTCTTTGACTCCTTGTTTCTGAAGGTAAATTTTGGGAACATGGACTCAAACAGTAGCTCTCTGTGGGTAAATAGTATCAGGTACTGGATATTGCCTTTTGCAGAATCTTGGGTGCGAGGCGGCAGTCTCAAGAAGAGGAGATGGACAGGTGACCACCTCCCCCAGTATCTGGACTATGGTCTGAAGTGTGTTAGGAGGTGGGGACTGGAGAAGTCTTACATTGAGAGCAGTACGAGAAGAGACCTGTATGCTCATGTATGTAGGACTTTCTTCTACTCTCCACTGGCCCTGAGAGACTGTGTCACCACCACCCTGCAGGAAAGCCTTAGGTTCCTAAACGGGAAAAGACTTCCTCCTAAACTGTTTGACATCACTTGGCTTTCGCTGCATAGTCGGCTCTTTGTCAGGGGGAACCTGAAACACTTGAGTGTCTCCGATCGGAATTGTCCCCTTGGTTGTCAGCAGGAGGAGACTATGGAGCACTTTATATGTGATTGCTGGGGAGGGAGGAAGATCTGGGAGGAAGTGTCTGATAATCTAAAAATCCCCAGACTGCGGACTCTAAAGTATCCTGACATTATCTATGGTGTCCCCTCCACTGTTAGTAACATCGACAGAGAGACAATGTACATCATCATAAGTGTCGTCAAATACTATCATTGGCACATGAGAACCCGGGTGTCACTGCACAATGAGCTGTTCGATCACACCGCTGCGGCTGGTCAGGTTATGTCAGAACTACGGTGGATAAAATCACTAGAAGTTGGAAGGAGTCCGAGAAATATTAAGTTATGGAGCAATGTAAAATTCAGTTAGAAAATATGATATGACTTTTTTTTTTTTTTTTTTTTTTTTAATTTTCTTCTACCTCCAGGTGTGGACACTTTAATTTATGTATCAATATGATCTGATTATTTAGTACTTGTGTATATATGACCAAAGTGAATTGTGTTTTGTAATTCTTGTAATTCTGGGTGATTTTTTGCTTTTATTATAATTGTATTTATGTTTGGTTTTTATAATAAAAATTGCCCCTATGTACAAGAATATAACTACTATAATACTGCACCCTATGTACATAAATATAACTACTATAATACTGCCCCTATGTACAAAAATATAACTACTATAATACTGCCCCTATGTACAAAAATATAACTACTATAATACTGCTCCCTATGTACAAGAATATAACTACTATAATACTGCCCCCTATGTACAAGAATATAACTACTATAATACTGCCCCCTATGTACAAGAATATAACTACTATAATACTGCTCCTATGTAGAGGAATATAACTACTATAATACTGCCCCTATGTACAAGAATACAACTACTATAATACTGCTCCTATGTACAAGAATATAACTACTATAATACTGCTCCTATGTAGAGGAATATAACTACTATAATACTGCCCCTATGTACAGGAATATAACTACTATAATACTGCTCCTATGTACAAGAATATAACTACTATAATACTGCTCCTATGTACAAGAATATAACTACTATATTACTGTTCCTATGTACAAGAATATAACTACTATAATACTGCCCCCTATGTACAAGAATATAACTACTATAATACTGCCCCTATATATAAGAATATAACTACTATAATGCTGCCCCCTATGTACAGGAATATAACTACTATAATACTGCTCCTATGTACAAGAATATAACTACTATAATACTGCCCCTATGTACAAGAACATAACTACTATAATACTGCTCCTATGTACAAGAATATAACTACTATAATACTGCCCCTATATACAAAAATATAACTACTATAATGCTGCCCTCTATGTACAGGAATATAACTACTATAATACTGCTCCTATATACAAGAATATAACTACTATACTACTGCCCCCTATGTACAAGAATATAACTACTATAATACTGCTCCTATGTACAAGAATATAACTACTATGATACTGCCCCCTATGTACAAGAATATAACAACTATAATTCTGCTCCTATGTACAAGAATATAACTACTATAATACTGCCACTATGTACAGGAATATAACTACTATAATACTGCACCTATGTACAAGAATATAACTAATATAATACTGCTCCTATGTACAAGAATATAACTATAATTCTGCTCCTATGTACAAGAATATAACTACTATAATACTGCCCCTATATACAAAAATATAACTACTATAATACTGCTCCTATGTACAAGAATAAAAATACTATAATACTGCTCCTATGTACAAGAATATAACTACTATAATACTGCCCCTATGTACAAGAATATAACTACTATAATACTGCTCCTATGTACAAGAATATAACTAATATAATACTGCCCCTAGGTACAAGAATATAACTACCATAATACTGCCCCCTATGTACAATAATATAACTACTATAATACTGCCCCTATGTACAAGAATATAACTACTATAATACTGCCCCCATATGTACAAGAATATAACTACTATAATACTGCCCCGTATGTACAAGAATATAACTACTATAACTGCCCCTATGTACAAGAATATAACTACTATAATACTGCTCCCTATGTAACATAGTAACATAGTAACATAGTTAGTAAGGCCGAAAAAAGACATTTGTCCATCCAGTTCAGCCTATATTCCATCATAATAAATACCCAGATCTACGTCCTTCTACAGAACCTAATAATTGTATGATACAATATTGTTCTGCTCCAGGAAGACATCCAGGCCTCTCTTGAACCCCTCGACTGAGTTCGCCATCACCACCTCCTCAGGCAAGCAATTCCAGATTCTCACTGCCCTAACAGTAAAGAATCCTCTTCTATGTTGGTGGAAAAACCTTCTCTCCTCCAGACGCAAAGAATGCCCCCTTGTGCCCGTCACCTTCCTTGGTATAAACAGATCCTCAGCGAGATATTTGTATTGTCCCCTTATATACTTATACATGGTTATTAGATCGCCCCTCAGTCGTCTTTTTTCTAGACTAAATAATCCTAATTTCGCTAATCTATCTGGGTATTGTATTTCTCCCATCCCCTTTATTAATTTTGTTGCCCTCCTTTGTACTCTCTCTAGTTCCATTATATCCTTCCTGAGCACCGGTGCCCAAAACTGGACACAGTACTCCATGTGCGGTCTAACTAGGGATTTGTACAGAGGCAGTATAATGCTCTCATCATGTGTATCCATACCTCTTTTAATGCACCCCATGATCCTGTTTGCCTTGGCAGCTGCTGCCTGGCACTGGCTGCTCCAGGTAAGTTTATCATTAACTAGGATCCCCAAGTCCTTCTCCCTGTCAGATTTACCCAGTGGTTTCCCGTTCAGTGTGTAATGGTGATATTGATTCCCTCTTCCCATGTGTATAACCTTACATTTATCATTGTTAAACCTCATCTGCCACCTTTCAGCCCAAGTTTCCAACTTATCCAGATCCATCTGTAGCAGAATACTATCTTCTCTTGTATTAACTGCTTTACATAGTTTTGTATCATCTGCAAATATCGATATTTTACTGTGTAAACCTTGTACCAGATCATTAATGAATATGTTGAAGAGAACAGGTCCCAATACTGACCCCTGCGGTACCCCACTGGTCACAGCGACCCAGTTAGAGACTATACCATTTATAACCACCCTCTGCTTTCTATCACTAAGCCAGTTACTAACCCATTTACACACATTTTCCCCCAGACCAAGCATTCTCATTTTGTGTACCAACCTCTTGTGCGGCACGGTATCAAACGCTTTGGAAAAATCGAGATATACCACGTCCAATGACTCACCGTGGTCCAGCCTATAGCTTACCTCTTCATAAAAACTGATTAGATTGGTTTGACAGGAGCGATTTCTCATAAACCCATGCTGATATGGAGTTAAACAGTTATTCTCATTGAGATAATCCAGAATAACATCCCTCAGAAACCCTTCAAATATTTTACCAACAATAGAGGTTAGACTTACTGGCCTATAATTTCCAGGTTCACTTTTAGAGCCCTTTTTGAATATTGGCACCACATTTGCTATGCGCCAATCCTGCGGAACAGACCCTGTCGCTATAGAGTCACTATGTACAAGAATATAACTACTATAATACTGCCCCTATGTACAAGAATAAAAATACTATAATAATGCTCCTATGTACAGGAATATAACTACTACAATACTGCCCCTATGTACAAGAATAT
Source organism: Ranitomeya imitator (assembly GCF_032444005.1). Classification (NCBI taxonomy): domain Eukaryota; kingdom Metazoa; phylum Chordata; class Amphibia; order Anura; family Dendrobatidae; genus Ranitomeya; species Ranitomeya imitator. Next base: position 1,214,494,048 of record NC_091282.1, on the reverse strand, counting down.
AACTACTATAATACTGCACCCTATGTACATAAATATAACTACTATAATACTGCCCCATGTACAAAAATATAACTACTATAATACTGCCCCTATGTACAAAAATATAACTACTATAATACTGCTCCCTATGTACAAGAATATAACTACTATAATACTGCCCCCTATGTACAAGAATATAACTACTATAATACTGCTCCTATGTACAAGAATATAACTACTATAATACTGCTCCTATGTACAAGAATAAAACTACTATAATACTGTTCCTATGTACAAGAATATAACTACTATAATACTGCTCCTATGTACAAGAATATAACTACTATACTACTGCCCCCTATGTACAAGAATATAACTACTATAATACTGCCCCTATATATAAGAATATAAGTACTATAATGCTGCCCCCTATGTACAGGAATATAACTACTATAATACTGCTCCTATGTACAAGAATATAACTACTATAATCCTGCTCCCATGTACAAGAATATAACTACTATAATACTGCCCCTATGTACAAGAATATAACTACTATAATACTGCTCCTATGTACAAGAATATAACTACTATAATACTGCCCCTATATACAAAAATATAACTACTATAATGCTGCCCCCTATGTACAGGAATATAACTACTATAATACTGCTCCTATGTACAAGAATATAACTACTATACTACTGCCCCCTATGGACAAGAATATAACTACTATAATACTGCTCCTATGTACAAGAATATAACTACTATGATACTGCCCCCTATGTACAAGAATATAACTACTATAATTCTGCTCCTATGTACAAGAATATAACTACTATAATACTGCCACTATGTACAGGAATATAACTACTATAATACTGCCCCTATGTACAAGAATATAACTACTATAATACTGCTCCTATGTACAAGAATATAACTACTATAATTCTGCTCCTATGTACAAGAATATAACTACTATAATACTGCTCCTATGTACAAGAATATAACTACTATAATACTGTCCCTATGTACAAGATTATAACTACTATAATACTGCCCCTATGTACAAGAATATAACTACTATAATACTGCTCCTATGTACATGAATATAACTACTATAATACTGTCCCCTATGTACAAAAACATAACTACTATAATGCTGCCCCCTATGTACAGGAATATAACTACTATAATACTGCTCCTATGTACAAGAATATAACTACTATAATACTGCCCCCTATGTACAAGAATATAACTACTATAATACTGCCACTATGTACAAGAATATAACTACTATAATACTGCTCCTATGTACAGGAATATAACTACTATAATACTGTCCCCTATGTACAAAAATATAACTACTATAATGCTGCCCCCTATGTACAAGAATATAACTACTATAATACTGCTCCTATGTACAAGAATATAACTACTATAATACTGCCCCCTATGTACAAGAATATAACTACTATAATACTGCCACTATGTACAGGAATATAACTACTATAATACTGCCCCTATGTACAAGAATATAACTACTATAATACTGCCCCTATGTACAGGAATATAACTACTATAATTCTGCTCCTATGTACAGGCATATAACTACTATAATACTGCCCCTATATACAAGAATATAACTACTATAATACTGCTCCTATGTACAAGAATATAACTACTATAATACTGCCCCTATGTACAAGAATATAACTACTATAATACTGCTGCCTATGTACAAGAATATAACTACTATAATACTGCTCCCTATGTATAAGAATATAACTACTATAATACTGCTCCCCATGTACAAGAATATAACTACTATAATACTGCCCCTATGTGCAAGAATAAAATACTATAATACTGCTCCTATGTACAAGAATATAACTACTATAATACTGCAACTATGTACAAGAATATAACTACTATAATACTGCACCCTATGTACAAGAATATAACTACTATACTACTGCCCACTATGTACAAGAAAATAACTACTATAATACTGCTCTTATGTACAAGAATATAACTACTATAATCCTGCTCCCATGTACAAGAATATAACTACTATAATACTGCCCCTATGTACAAGAATATAACTACTATAATAATGCCCCCTATGTACAAGAATATAACTACTATACTACTGCCCACTATGTACAAGAAAATAACTGCTATAATACTGCCCCTATGTACAAGAATATAACTACTATAATACTGCACCCTATGTACAAGAATATAACTACTATACTACTGCCCACTATGTACAAGAAAATAACTACTATAATACTGCTCCTATGTACAAGAATATAACTACTATAATACTGCACCCTATGTACAAGAATATAACTACTATACGACTGCCCACTATGTACAAGAAAATAACTACTATAATACTGCCCACTATGTACAAGAATATAACTACTATAATACTGCCCCTATGTACAAGAATATAACTACTATAATACTGCCCCTATGTACAGGAATATAACTACTATAATACTGCACCCTATGTACGAGAATATAACTACTATACTACTGCCCACTATGTACAAGAAAATAACTACTATAATACTGCTCCCATGTACAAGAATATAACTACTATAATACTGCCCCTATGTACAAGAATATAACTACTATAATAATGCCCCCAATGTACAAGAATATAACTGCTATAATACTGCTCCCTATGTACAAGAACATAACTACTATAATACTGCCCCTATGTACAAAAATATAACTACTATAATAATGCCCCCAATGTACAAGAATAAAACTACTATAATACTGCTCCTATGTACAAGAATATAACTACTATAATACTGCCCCTATGTACAAGAATATAACTACTATAATACTGCACCCTATGTACATAAATATAACTACTATAATACTGCCCCTATGTACAAGAATATAACTACTATAATACTGCCCCGATGTACAAAAATATAACTACTATAATACTGCTCCCTATGTACTAGAATATAACTACTATAATACTGCCCCCTATGTACAAGAATATAACTACTATAATACTGCTCCTATGTACAAAAATATAACTACTATAATACTGCCCCTATGTACAAGAATATAACTACTGTAATACTGCACCCTATGTACATAAATATAACTACTATAATACTGCCCCTATGTACAAGAATATAACTACTATAATACTGCTCCTATGTACAAGAATATAACTACTATACTACTGCCCCCTATGTACAAGAATATAACTACTATAATACTGCTCCTATGTACATAAATATAACTACTATAATACTGCCCCTATGTACAAGAATATAACTACTATAATACTGCTCCCATGTACAAGAATATAACTACTATAATACTGCCCCTATGTACAAGAATATAACTACTATAATACTGCTCCTATGTACATAAATATAACTACTATAATACTGCCCCTATGTACAAGAATAAAACTACTATAATACTGCTCCTATGTACAAGAATATAACTACTATAATCCTGCTCCCATGTACAAGAATATAACTACAATAATACTGCCCCTATGTACAAGAATATAACTAATATAATACTGCTCCCTATGTACAAGAATATAACTACTATAATACTGCCCCTATGTACTACAAAAATATAACTACTATAATAATGCCCCCTATGTACAAGAATATAACTACTATAATACTGCTCCTATGTACAAGAATATAACTACTATAATACTGCTCCTATGTACAAAAATATAACTACTATAATACTGCCCCTATGTACAAGAATATAACTACTATAATACTGCTCCCTATGTACAAGAATATAACTACTATAATACTGCCCCTATGTACAAAAATACAAAAATATAACTACTATAATACTGCCCCTAGGTACAAGAATATAACTACTATAATACTGCTCCCTATGTACAAGAATATAACTACTATAATACTGCCCCCTATGTACAAGAATATAACTACTATAATACTGCTCCTATGTACAAGAATATAACTACCATAATACTGCCCCCTATGTACAAGAATATAACTACTATAATACTGCCCCTATGTACAAGAATATAACTACTATAATACTGCCCCCTATGTACAAGAATATAACTACTATAATACTGCCCCTAGGTACAAGAATATAACTACCATAATACTGCCCCCTATGTACAAGAATATAACTACTATAATACTGCCCCTATGTACAAGAATATAACTACTATAATACTGCACCCTATGTACATAAATATAACTACTATAATACTGCTCCTATGTACAAGAATATAACTACTATAATACTGCTCCTATGTACAAGAATATAACTACTATAATACTGTTCCTATGTACAAGAATATAACTACTATAATACTGCCCCCTATGTACAAGAATATAACTACTATAATACTGCCCCTATATATAAGAATATAACTACTATAATGCTGCCCCTTATGTACAGGAATATAACTACTATAATACTGCTCCTATGTACAAGAATATAACTACTATAATACTGCACCTATATACAAAAATATAACTACTATAATACTGCCCACTATGTACAGGAATGTAACTATTATAATACTGCTCCTATGTACAAGAATATAACTACTATAATACTGCTCCTATGTACAAGAATATAACCACTATACTACTGCCCCCTATGTACAAGAATATAACTACTATAATTCTGCTCCTATGTACAAGAATATAACTACTATAATACTGCTCCCTATGTACAAGAATATAACTACTATACTACTGCCCCCTATGTACAAGAATATAACTACTATAATACTGCTCCTATTTACAAGAATATAACTACTATACTACTGCCCCCTATGTACAAGAATATAACTACTATAATACTGCTCCTATGTACAAGAATTTAACTACTATAATCCTGCTCCCATGTATAAGAATATAACTACTATACGACTGCCCACTATGTACAAGAAAATAACTACTATAATACTGCCCACTATGTACAAGAATATAACTACTATAATACTGCCCCTATGTGCAAGAATATAACTACTATACTACTGCCCACTATGTACAAGAATATAACTACTATAATACTGCCCCTATGTACAAGAATATAACTACTATAATACTGCACCCTATGTACAAGAATATAACTACTATACTACTGCCCACTATGTACAAGAAAATAACTTCTATAATACTGCCCCTATGTACAAGAATATAACTACTATAATACTGCACCCTATGTACAAGAATATAACTACTATACTACTGCCCACTATGTACAAGAAAATAACTACTATAATACTGCTCCCATGTACAAGAATATAACTACTATAATACTGCCCCTATGTACAAGAATATAACTACTATAATAATGCCCCCAATGTACAAGAATATAACTGCTATAATACTGCTCCCTATGTACAAGAACATAACTACTATAATACTGCCCCTATGTACAAAAATATAACTACTATAATAATGCCCCCAATGTACAAGAATAAAACTACTATAATACTGCTCCTATGTACAAGAATATAACTACTATAATACTGCCCCTATGTACAAGAATATAACTACTATAATACTGCACCCTATGTACATAAATATAACTACTATAATACTGCCCCTATGTACAAGAATATAACTACTATAATACTGCCCCGATGTACAAAAATATAACTACTATAATACTGCTCCCTATGTACTAGAATATAACTACTATAATACTGCCCCCTATGTACAAGAATATAACTACTATAATTCTGCTCCTATGTACAGGCATATAACTACTATAATACTGCCCCTATATACAAGAATATAACTACTATAATACTGCTCCTATGTACAAGAATATAACTACTATAATACTGCCCCTATGTACAAGAATATAACTACTATAATACTGCTGCCTATGTACAAGAATATAACTACTATAATACTGCTCCCTATGTATAAGAATATAACTACTATAATACTGCTCCCCATGTACAAGAATATAACTACTATAATACTGCCCCTATGTGCAAGAATAAAATACTATAATACTGCTCCTATGTACAAGAATATAACTACTATAATACTGCAACTATGTACAAGAATATAACTACTATAATACTGCACCCTATGTACAAGAATATAACTACTATACTACTGCCCACTATGTACAAGAAAATAACTACTATAATACTGCTCTTATGTACAAGAATATAACTACTATAATCCTGCTCCCATGTACAAGAATATAACTACTATAATACTGCCCCTATGTACAAGAATATAACTACTATAATAATGCCCCCTATGTACAAGAATATAACTACTATACTACTGCCCACTATGTACAAGAAAATAACTGCTATAATACTGCCCCTATGTACAAGAATATAACTACTATAATACTGCACCCTATGTACAAGAATATAACTACTATACTACTGCCCACTATGTACAAGAAAATAACTACTATAATACTGCTCCTATGTACAAGAATATAACTACTATAATACTGCACCCTATGTACAAGAATATAACTACTATACGACTGCCCACTATGTACAAGAAAATAACTACTATAATACTGCCCACTATGTACAAGAATATAACTACTATAATACTGCCCCTATGTACAAGAATATAACTACTATACTACTGCCCACTATGTACAAGAATATAACTACTATAATACTGCCCCTATGTACAAGAATATAACTACTATAATACTGCACCCTATGTACGAGAATATAACTACTATACTACTGCCCACTATGTACAAGAAAATAACTACTATAATACTGCTCCCATGTACAAGAATATAACTACTATAATACTGCCCCTATGTACAAGAATATAACTACTATAATAATGCCCCCAATGTACAAGAATATAACTGCTATAATACTGCTCCCTATGTACAAGAACATAACTACTATAATACTGCCCCTATGTACAAAAATATAACTACTATAATAATGCCCCCAATGTACAAGAATAAAACTACTATAATACTGCTCCTATGTACAAGAATATAACTACTATAATACTGCCCCTATGTACAAGAATATAACTACTATAATACTGCACCCTATGTACATAAATATAACTACTATAATACTGCCCCTATGTACAAGAATATAACTACTATAATACTGCCCCGATGTACAAAAATATAACTACTATAATACTGCTCCCTATGTACTAGAATATAACTACTATAATACTGCCCCCTATGTACAAGAATATAACTACTATAATACTGCTCCTATGTACAAAAATATAACTACTATAATACTGCCCCTATGTACAAGAATATAACTACTGTAATACTGCACCCTATGTACATAAATATAACTACTATAATACTGCCCCTATGTACAAGAATATAACTACTATAATACTGCTCCTATGTACAAGAATATAACTACTATACTACTGCCCCCTATGTACAAGAATATAACTACTATAATACTGCTCCTATGTACATAAATATAACTACTATAATACTGCCCCTATGTACAAGAATATAACTACTATAATACTGCTCCCATGTACAAGAATATAACTACTATAATACTGCCCCTATGTACAAGAATATAACTACTATAATACTGCTCCTATGTACATAAATATAACTACTATAATACTGCCCCTATGTACAAGAATAAAACTACTATAATACTGCTCCTATGTACAAGAATATAACTACTATAATCCTGCTCCCATGTACAAGAATATAACTACAATAATACTGCCCCTATGTACAAGAATATAACTAATATAATACTGCTCCCTATGTACAAGAATATAACTACTATAATACTGCCCCTATGTACTACAAAAATATAACTACTATAATAATGCCCCCTATGTACAAGAATATAACTACTATAATACTGCTCCTATGTACAAGAATATAACTACTATAATACTGCTCCTATGTACAAAAATATAACTACTATAATACTGCCCCTATGTACAAGAATATAACTACTATAATACTGCTCCCTATGTACAAGAATATAACTACTATAATACTGCCCCTATGTACAAAAATACAAAAATATAACTACTATAATACTGCCCCTAGGTACAAGAATATAACTACTATAATACTGCTCCCTATGTACAAGAATATAACTACTATAATACTGCCCCCTATGTACAAGAATATAACTACTATAATACTGCTCCTATGTACAAGAATATAACTACCATAATACTGCCCCCTATGTACAAGAATATAACTACTATAATACTGCCCCTATGTACAAGAATATAACTACTATAATACTGCCCCCTATGTACAAGAATATAACTACTATAATACTGCCCCTAGGTACAAGAATATAACTACCATAATACTGCCCCCTATGTACAAGAATATAACTACTATAATACTGCCCCTATGTACAAGAATATAACTACTATAATACTGCACCCTATGTACATAAATATAACTACTATAATACTGCTCCTATGTACAAGAATATAACTACTATAATACTGCTCCTATGTACAAGAATATAACTACTATAATACTGTTCCTATGTACAAGAATATAACTACTATAATACTGCCCCCTATGTACAAGAATATAACTACTATAATACTGCCCCTATATATAAGAATATAACTACTATAATGCTGCCCCTTATGTACAGGAATATAACTACTATAATACTGCTCCTATGTACAAGAATATAACTACTATAATACTGCACCTATATACAAAAATATAACTACTATAATACTGCCCACTATGTACAGGAATGTAACTATTATAATACTGCTCCTATGTACAAGAATATAACTACTATAATACTGCTCCTATGTACAAGAATATAACCACTATACTACTGCCCCCTATGTACAAGAATATAACTACTATAATTCTGCTCCTATGTACAAGAATATAACTACTATAATACTGCTCCCTATGTACAAGAATATAACTACTATACTACTGCCCCCTATGTACAAGAATATAACTACTATAATACTGCTCCTATTTACAAGAATATAACTACTATACTACTGCCCCCTATGTACAAGAATATAACTACTATAATACTGCTCCTATGTACAAGAATTTAACTACTATAATCCTGCTCCCATGTATAAGAATATAACTACTATACGACTGCCCACTATGTACAAGAAAATAACTACTATAATACTGCCCACTATGTACAAGAATATAACTACTATAATACTGCCCTTATGTGCAAGAATATAACTACTATACTACTGCCCACTATGTACAAGAATATAACTACTATAATACTGCCCCTATGTACAAGAATATAACTACTATAATACTGCACCCTATGTACAAGAATATAACTACTATACTACTGCCCACTATGTACAAGAAAATAACTTCTATAATACTGCCCCTATGTACAAGAATATAACTACTATAATACTGCACACTATGTACAAGAATATAACTACTATACTACTGCCCACTATGTACAAGAAAATAACTACTATAATACTGCTCCCATGTACAAGAATATAACTACTATAATACTGCCCCTATGTACAAGAATATAACTACTATAATAATGCCCCCAATGTACAAGAATATAACTGCTATAATACTGCTCCCTATGTACAAGAACATAACTACTATAATACTGCCCCTATGTACAAAAATATAACTACTATAATAATGCCCCCAATGTACAAGAATAAAACTACTATAATACTGCTCCTATGTACAAGAATATAACTACTATAATACTGCCCCTATGTACAAGAATATAACTACTATAATACTGCACCCTATGTACATAAATATAACTACTATAATACTGCCCCTATGTACAAGAATATAACTACTATAATACTGCCCCGATGTACAAAAATATAACTACTATAATACTGCTCCCTATGTACTAGAATATAACTACTATAATACTGCCCCCTATGTACAAGAATATAACTACTATAATACTGCTCCTATGTACAAGAATATAACTACTATACTACTGCCCCCTATGTACAAGAATAAAACTACTATAATACTGCTCCCATGTACAAGAATATAACTACTATAATACTGCCCCTATGTACAAGAATATAACTACTATAATACTGCTCCTATGTACATAAATATAACTACTATAATACTGCCCCTATGTACAAGAATAAAACTACTATAATACTGCTCCTATGTACAAGAATATAACTACTATAATCCTGCTCCCATGTACAAGAATATAACTACAATAATACTGCCCCTATGTACAAGAATATAACTAATATAATACTGCTCCCTATGTACAAGAATATAACTACTATAATACTGCCCCTATGTACTACAAAAATATAACTACTATAATAATGCCCCCTATGTACAAGAATATAACTACTATAATACTGCTCCTATGTACAAGAATATAACTACTATAATACTGCTCCTATGTACAAAAATATAACTACTATAATACTGCCCCTATGTACAAAAATACAAAAATATAACTACTATAATACTGCACCTAGGTACAAGAATATAACTACTATAATACTGCTCCCTAGGTACAAGAATATAACTACTATAATACTGCCCCCTATGTACAAGAATATAACTACTATAATACTGCTCCTATGTACAAAAATATAACTACTATAATACTGCCCCTATGTACAAAAATACAAAAATATAACTACTATAATACTGCCCCTATGTACAAAAATACAAAAATATAACTACTATAATACTGCTCCTATGTACAAGAATATAACTACTATAATACTGCCCCCTATGTACAAGAATATAACTACTATAATACTGCTCCTGTGTACAAGAATATAACTACTATACTACTGCTCCTATTTACAAGAATATAACTACTATACTACTGCCCCCTATGTACAAGAATATAACTACTATAATACTGCTCCTATGTACAAGAATTTAACTACTATAATCCTGCTCCCATGTATAAGAATATAACTACTATAATACTGCCCCTATGTACAAGAATATAACTACTATAATACTGCTCCCTATGTACAAGAATATAACTACTATAATACTGCCCCTATGTACAAAAATATAACTACTATAATAATGCCCCCAATGTACAAGAATATAACTACTATAATACTGCTCCTATGTACAAGAATATAACTACTATAATACTGCTCCTATGTACACAAATATAACTACTATAATACTGCCCCTATGTACAAGAATATAACTACTATAATACTGCTCCCTATGTACAAGAATATAACTACTATAATACTGCCCCTATGTACAAAAATATAACTACTATAATACTGCTCCTATGTACAAGAATATAACTACTATAATACTGCCCCCTATGTACAAGAATATAACCACTATAATACTGCTCCTAAGTACAAGAATATAACTACTATACTACTGCCCCCTATGTACAAGAATATAACTACTATAATTCTGCTCCTTTGTACAAGAATATAACTACTATACTACTGCCCCCTATGTACAAGAATATAACTACTATAATACTGCTCCCTATGTACAAGAATATAACTACTATAATACTGCCCCTATGTACAATAAAACTACTATAATACTGCACCTATGTACAAGAATATAACTACTATAATACTGCTCCCTATGTACAAGAATATAACTACTATAATACTGCCCCTATGTACAAAAATATAACTACTATAATACTGCTCCTATGTACAAGAATATAACTACTATAATACTGCCCCCTATGTACAAGAATATAACTACTATAATACTGCCCCTATGTACAAAAATATAACTACTATAATACTGCTCCTATGTACAAGAATATAACTACTATACTACTGCCCCCTATGTACAAGAATATAACTACCATAATACTGCTCCCATGTACAAGAATATAACTACTATAATTCTGCTCCTTTATACAAGAATATAACTACTATACTACTGCCCCCTATGTACAAGAATATAACTACTATAATACTGCTCCCTATGTACAAGAATATAACTACTATAATACTGCCCCTATGTACAATAAAACTACTATAATACTGCTCCTATGTACAAGAATATAACTACTATAATACTGCCCCTATGTACAAGAATATAACTACTATAATACTGCACCGTATGTACTTAAATATAACTACTATAATACTGCCCCTATGTACAAGAATATAACTACTATAATACTGCCCCTATGTACAAAAATATAACTACTATAATACTGCTCCTTATGTACAAGAATATAACTACTATAATACTGCCCCCTATGTACAAGAATATAACTACTATAATACTGCTCCTATGTACAAGAATATAACTATTATAATATTGCTCCTATTAACAAGAATATAACTACTATACTACTGCCCCCTATGTACAAGAATATAACTACTATAATACTGCTCCCTATGTACAAAAATATAACTACTATAGTACTGCTCCTATGTACAAGAATATAACTATAATACTGCTCCTATTTACAAGAATATAACTACTATAATATTGTTCCTATGTACAAGAATTTAACTACTATAATACTGCCCCTATGTACAAGAATATAACTACTATAATACTGCCCCTAGGTACAAGAATATAACTACCATAATACTGCCCCCTATGTACAAGAATATAACTACTACAATACTGCCCCTATGTACAAGAATATAACTACTATAATACAGCCCCCTATGTACAAGAATATAACTACTATAATACTGCCCCTAGGTACAAGAATATAACTACCATAATACTGCCCCCTATGTACAAGAATATAACTACTATAATACTGCCCCAATGTACAAGAATATAACTACTATAATACTGCCCCTATGTACAAGAATATAACTACTATAATACTGCCCCTATGTACAAGAATATAACTACTATAATATTGCTCTCTATGTACAAGAATATAACTACTATAATACTGCTCCTATGTACAAGAATATAACTACTATAATCCTGCTCCCATGTACAAGAATATAACTACTATAATACTGCCCCTATGTACAAGAATATAACTACTATAATCCTGCTCCCATGTACAAGAATATAACTACTATAATACTGCCCCTATGTACAAGAATATAACTACTATAATACTGCTCCTATGTACAAGAATATAACTACTATAATACTGCCCCAATGTACAAGAATATAACTACTATAATACTGCCCCTATGTACAAGAATATAACTACTATAATACTGCCCCTATGTACAAGAATATAACTACTATAATATTGCTCTCTATGTACAAGAATATAACTACTATAATACTGCTCCTATGTACAAGAATATAACTACTATAATCCTGCTCCCATGTACAAGAATATAACTACTATAATACTGCCCCTATGTACAAGAATATAACTACTATAATACTGCTCCTATGTACAAGAATATAACTACTATAATACTGCTCCCTATGTACAAGAATATAACTACTATAATACTGCCCCTATGTACAAAAATATAACTACTATAATAATGCCCCCAATGTACAAGAATATAACTACTATAATACTGCTCCTATGTACAAGAATATAACTACTATAATACTGCTCCTATGTACAAAAATATAACTACTACAATACTGCACCTATGTACAAGAATATAACTACTACAATACTGCCCCTATGTACAGGAATATAACTACTATAATACTGCCCCTATGTACAGGAATATAACTACTACAATACTGCCCCTATGTACAAGAATGTAACTACTATAATACTGTCCCTATGTACAAGAATGTAACTACTATAATACTGTCCCTATGTACAAGAATGTAACTACTATAATACTGTCCCTATGTACAAGAATATAACTACTATAATACTGCTCCCTATGTACAAGAATATAACTACTATAATACTGCCCCTATGTACAAAAATATAACTACTATAATACTGCTTCCTATGTACAAGAATATAACTACTATAATACTGCCCCTATGTACAAGAATATAACTACTATAATACTGCTCCTATGTACAAGAATATAACTACTATAATACTGCCCCTAGGTACAAGAATATAACTACCATAATACTGCCCCCTATGTACAAGAATATAACTACTATAATACTGCCCCTATGTACAAGGATATAACTACTATAATACTGCCCCCTATGTACAAGAATATAACTACTATAATACTGCCCCCTATGTACAAGAATATAACTACTATAATACTGCCCCTATGTACAAGAATATAACTACCATAATACTGCCTTTATGTACAAGAATATAACTACTATAATACTGCCCCCTATGTACAAGAATATAACTACTATAATACTGCTCCCTATGTACAAGAATATAACTACTATAATACTGCCCCTATGTACAAGAATAAAACTACTATAATACTGCTCCTATGTACAAGAATATAACTACTATAATACTGCCCCTATGTACAAAAATATAACTACTATAATACTGCTCCCTATGTACAAGAATATAACTACTATAATACTGCCCCTATGTACAAGAATATAACTACTATAATACTGCCCCCTATGTACAAGAATATAACTACTATAATACTGCCCCTATGCACAAGAATATAGCTACCATAATACTGCCCCCTATGTACAAGAATATAACTACTATAATACTGCCCCTATGTACAAAAATATAACTACTATAATACTGCCCCCTATGTACAAGAATATAACTACTATAATACTGCCCCTATGTACAAGAATATAACTACTATAATACTGCCCCCTATGTACAAGAATATAACTACTATAATACTGCCCCTATGCACAAGAATATAGCTACCATAATACTGCCCCCTATGTATAAGAATATAACTACTATAATACTGCCCCTAGGTACAAGAATATAACTACTATAATACTGCTCCCTATGTACAAGAATATAACTACTATAATACTGCCCCTATGTACAAGAATAAAACTACTATAATACTGCTCCTATGTACAAGAATATAACTACTATAATACTGCCCCTATGTACAAAAATATAACTACTATAATACTGCTCCCTATGTACAAGAATATAACTACTATAATACTGCCCTTATGTACAAGAATATAACTACTATAATACTGCCCCCTATGTACAAGAATATAACTACTATAATACTGCCCCTATGCACAAGAATATAGCTACCATAATACTGCCCCTATGTACAAGAATATTACTACTATAATACTGCCCCTATGTACAAAAATATAACTACTATAATACTGCTCCTATATACAATATAACTACTATAATACTACCTCTATGTGCAAGAATATAATTACTATAATACTGCCCCCTATGTACAAGAATATAAGTACTATAATACTGCTCCTATGTACAAGAATGTAACTACTATAATACTGTCCCTATGTACAAGAATATAACTACTATAATACTGCTCCTATGTACAAGAATATAACTACTACAATACTGCACCTATGTACAAGAATATAACTACTACAATACTGCCCCTATGTACAGGAATATAACTACTATAATACTGCCCCTATGTACAGGAATATAACTACTACAATACTGCCCCTATGTACAAGAATGTAACTACTATAATACTGTCCCTATGTACAAGAATGTAACTACTATAATACTGTCCCTATGTACAAGAATGTAACTACTATAATACTGTCCCTATGTACAAGAATATAACTACTATAATACTGCTCCTATGTACAAGAATATAACTACTATAATACTGCTCCTATGTACAAGAATATAACTACTATAATACTGTCTCTATGTACAAGAATATAACTACTGTAATACTGCCTCTATGTACAAGAATATAACTACAATAATACTGCCCCTATGTACAAGAATATAACTACTATAATACGAATCCCTATGTACAAGAATATAACTACTATAATACTGCTCCTATGTACAAGAATATAACTACTATAATACTGCTCCTATGTACAAGAATGTAACTACTATAATACTGCCCCTATGTACAAGAATATAACTACTATAATACTGTCCCCCTATGTACAAGAATATAACTACTATAATACTGCCCCTATGTACAAGAATATAACTACAATACTACCCCCTATGTACAAAAATATAACTACTATAATACTGCCCCTATGTACAAGAATATAACTACTATAATACTGCTCCTATGTACAAGAATATAACTACTACAATACTGCACCTATGTACAAGAATATAACTACTACAATACTGCCCCTATGTACAGGAATATAACTACTATAATACTGCCCCTATGTACAGGAATATAACTACTACAATACTGCCCCTATGTACAAGAATGTAACTACTATAATACTGTCCCTATGTACAAGAATGTAACTACTATAATACTGTCCCTATGTACAAGAATGTAACTACTATAATACTGTCCCTATGTACAAGAATATAACTACTATAATACTGCTCCTATGTACAAGAATATAACTACTATAATACTGCTCCTATGTACAAGAATATAACTACTATAATACTGTCTCTATGTACAAGAATATAACTACTATAATACTGTCTCTATGTACAAGAATATAACTACTGTAATACTGCCTCTATGTACAAGAATATAACTACAATAATACTGCCCCTATGTACAAGAATATAACTACTATAATACGAATCCCTATGTACAAGAATATAACTACTATAATACTGCTCCTATGTACAAGAATGTAACTACTATAATACTGCCCCTATGTACAAGAATATAACTACTATAATACTGTCCCCCTATGTACAAGAATATAACTACAATACTACCCCCTATGTACAAAAATATAACTACTATAATACTGCCCCTATGTACAAGAATATAACTACTATAATACGAATCCCTATGTACAAGAATATAACTACTATAATACTGCCCCTATGTACAAGAATATAACTACTATAATACGAATCCCTATGTACAAGAATATAACTACTATAATACTGCTCCTATGTACAAGAATATAACTACTATAATACTGCTCCTATGACTGTGGAGACCTGGGTATCGTAACCAGTGCCTTCCCCCCTCCCATCAATCCCGTAATGAAACACACACAGTCCTAGTTGGGTTGAACAGGTCGGTCACAGTTTATTAATTAAATAAGCAGAGAAAGGCAATTACATAGCGTAACGAGCGGCTCGCGCCGAGCTCCTGTCCGTGATCGACAGGGGAATTGGCCCAACGAGCGGTTACGACCTTTGCCCTCCCCCGCTTCTTCCGCCACGGAGGATCCCGTGTATTAACTACGCGGGACTCCTACCCCACCCATCGATGTTAGGGCCTGTTCAACCCCATCCTATAAACCTGACAAAAAAATATCGAGGCCAATGTCCGTTAGGTGAACTCCGTCCGGTCTTAATTGTGGCATGTTAATTTTATCTCTTGCTCCTCACCAAACGGCCCGTGGTGTTATATCCGACCACACCAGTATTATGTTCCTGAACAGACAGCTGAACCTTTCCATATCCGTTGTCACCCATTTGTACAATGCGGCCACCTTTTGTTTGCCAAGGTCAATTGCCACCCCCGTGTACCACCATTTTCACCGGGTGTTCCGCCATCCTTGCAATGCCAACCATCTCTTTAAACACCTGTTTCCACTGGAGCCCTCTGATACCCCGCCAGTTAACTTTTATGCCCGGGAGATAAAGATTTGTTCCTCCTGGCCGCAGTTTGGCCCTCTCTTCGGCCCAGTAAACGTAGGAATCTGCTACAACCCAAACTTCAACCCCTGTAAGAGACAACATATGTTAATTAAGCAAGTCGGGTCTTATGTATCTGGCGAAGCATGAGGACTTCCAACAACCCATTCTCTGCACCTCGGCCTCTGACACTCCTGTCCTGGCCGCTTCTGTGGCTGCCCCTATGCGGAACGAATGTGTTCCGTACTCCTTTGGATTTGCGCCGGTTTTTTCCAAGCATAGCTTGAACATCACCTGGAATTGGTACTTGGTCAGAGGGGACCCGTCTGTATGAGTGAAGATAAATCTACCAGTGTGTCTTATCATGGCGTATCTTCTAACCATTTTTAGCGGGCAAACTGGGCCATCTGTAGAGTTAACCAGGACCCATATGCCCCTACCGGTGGGATCGCATTTGGATTTTCTAACCCTGATGCGCAGGGTGTCGCTGCATATAACTATGTCCTCATTAATTAGGCCTCGAGACGCGTTTTTTGACCGCAGTAGCAATTCGCTGATACGCAGTGCTCCGAAAAAGACGGTCGCAAAAGCTGCCGATATGAGGGCCGCCTCATATTGTGATGAGCAGACCGACGGGGATATCGCAATCAGGTCCTGCAATAGTCTCAGAGAGATGGGGCGGCGACATTCTTGGCTTGGCTGAAGCCTTTTCCAACCTTTTATGGCCTGTCTTATGCAGAAGGACTTAGTTACTTCTATCCAACCCAATAATTGAAAGAAAAATGCTAGCCCCGATAATTTCCGTTGTGCCGAGGTGCCCGACGCCCCACTTTCCCTCATCCGTAATAAGAAATCGGTTGTCACCGCGCTTCGTGCTCCATCGCATTCATCGACTTGCCTACCCCGAATTAGTGAGCACCACTCCTCCCAAGCCTTACCATACACCCGCCAGGTAGCTGGCGAAACGGAGGCCCGGATTAAGGGCATCAATGATTGGCCACTGTGTCCCACAGGGACTGTGGACACAGAATACCCCGGGGTTGCGCGTTGGGCTGCTGGATTCTGAAAGCCTGCATATTGGAAAATAACAATGGGTTAATGGTATTATCGTCAACCTCCGCCACCACGGTGGCTCTACACCAAATATTGTTTTCTAGGCATATCAGCGCTAGCCGGCGCAAGCGAGCGAGTATGGGCAAGGATGAAGAAGACATGTGATTTAAACTCTTCGCTGTTTTCGCATTTTTGTTTGGAAACGAATGTTCCTGTTCCACAACTGATCGGCCCATATCTCCATCGCTGCTACTACCGCAAACAATTCCCATAGGGCCGGGTCTTGCCCCCACTTTGTTGCCGTCCATTTCTCTGGCCAACCAGATTTGCACCATTGGTTTTTATAGATTGCTGCGAAACCCTCCTTTTTGTTCCACCCTATTGTCAGCCCTAAATCCCCGCTTGCAATTTCACTAGCTATGACGCACGTGTGACCGTTGTACGATTGTAGGAACGTCTGCCATACCAGCAGATCAGCTTTTAGCGAACGAGTGAGCCTAATTCTATGGCCGGGCTGAGAAGCGCCTTTTGTCACCAGAGATAGTCTGCGCGAGAATGCTCTGCCGACCGGCATTACCCGGCAGGCGAAGGTCAGTAGACCCCATAACGCCTGCATTTGCTGTAGGGTTACCTTTTCAACGTCGCGGAAGCCTTTCAACATTTGCAGGGTTTTTTGTATTTTACCCTCTGGTAAGCGGAACACCATCATGTTGGTATCTATTTAAATGCCCAGAAAGGGCAATACATTACATGGACCCTCCGTTTAGAAAGTTCCCGGCCGGACACCTGGATTTAACCCTTGTAGGAGTGGCCGTAGGACCCCTCCCCTCTAGTGCCCACTGGCCGGCTGGGGGTCTTCCAATTAGTGCATCACTAAAGGGGGGAGTGATGCTAGGGGGGAACTGGCACGGACATCCTTTTCGTGCAGCTCTCTCTGTGTGCTCCCCACTCAGAGACGCGCTCCTTATACAGTACCGCGTCTGCCAGTACAAGAATGTAACTACTATAATACTGCCCCTATGTACAAGAATATAACTACAATACTACCCCCTATGTACAAAAATATAACTATTATAATACTGCCCCTATGTACAAAAATATAACTACTATAATACTGCCCCTATGTACAAGAATATAACTACTATAATACTGCCCCTATGTACAAGAATATAACTACAATACTACCCCCTATGTACAAAAATATAACTACTATAATACTGCCCCTATGTACAAGAATATAACTACTATAATACTGCTCCCTATGTACAAGAATATAACTACTATAATACTGCCCCTATGTACAAGAAAAAAACTACTATAATACTGCTCCTATGTACAATATAACTACTATAATACTGCCCCTATGTACAAGAATATAACTACTATAATACTGCACCCTTTGTACATAAATATAACTACTATAATACTGCCCCTATGTACATGAATATAACTACTATAATACTGCCCCTTTGTACAAAAATATAACTACTATAATACTGCTCCCTATGTACAAGAATATAACTACTATAATACTGCCCCCTATGTACTAGAATATAACTACTATAATACTGCTCCTATGTACAAGAATATAACTACTATAATACTGCTCCTATGTACAAGAATATAACTACTATAATACTGTTCCTATGTACAAGAATATAACTACTATAATACTGCCCCCTATGTACAAGAATATAACTACTATAATACTGCCCCTATATATAAGAATATAACTACTATAATGCTGCCCCCTATGTACAGGAATATAACTACTATAATACTGCTCCTATGTACAAGAATATAACTACTATAATACTGCCACTATATACAAAAATATAACTACTATAATGCTGCCCCCTATGTACAGGAATATAACTACTATAATACTGCTCCTATGTACAAGAATATAACTACTATACTACTGCCCCCTATGTACAAGAATATAACTACTATAATACTGCTCTTATGTACAAGAATATAACTACTATACTACTGCCCCCTATGTACAAGAATATAACTACTATAATTCTGCTCCTATGTACAAGAATATAACTACTATAATACTGCCCCCTATGTACAAGAATATAACTACTATAATACTTCCCCTATGTACAGGAATATAACTACTATAATACTGCTCCTATGTTCTGGACTATAACTACTATAATACTGCTCCTATGTTCTGGAATATAAGTACTATAATACTGCTCCTATGTTCTGGAATATAAGTACTATAATACTGCTCCTATGTTCTGGAATATAACTACTATAATACTGCCCCTATGTACAAGAATAAAACTACTATAATACTGCTCCTATGTACAAGAATATAACTACTATAATACTGCCCCTATGTACAAGAATATAACTACTATAATACTGCCCCCTATGTACAAGAATATAACTACTATAATACTGCCCCGATGTACAAGAATATAACTACCATAATACTGCCCCCTATGTACAAGAATATGACTACTATAATACTGCCCCTATGTACAAAAATATAACTACTATAATACTGCTCCTATGTACAAGAATATAACTACTATAGTACTGCCCCCTGTGTACAAGAATATAACTACTATAATACTGCTCCTATGTACAAGAATATAACTACTATAATATTGCTCCTATGTACAAGATTATAACTACTATAATACTGCCCCTATGTACAAGAATATAACTACTATAATACTGCCCCTATGTACAAGAATATAACTACTATAATACTGCTCCTATGTACAAGAATATAACTACAATACTGCCCCCTGTGTACAAGAATATAACTACTATAATACTGCCCCCTATGTACAAGAATATAACTACTATAATACTGCCCCTATGTACAAGCATATAACTACTATAATACTGCTCCTATGTTCTGGAATATAACTACTATAATACTGCCCCCTGTGTACAAGAATATAACTACTATAATACTGCTCCTATGTACAGGAATATAACTACTATAATACTGCTCCTATGTTCTGGAATATAACTACTATAATACTGCTCCTATGTTCTGGAATATAACTACTATAATACTGCCTCCTATGTACAAGAATATAACTACTATAATACTGCCCCTATGTACAGGAATATAACTACTATAATACTGCTCCTATGTTCTGGAATATAACTACTATAATACTGCTCCTATGTTCTGGAATATAAGTACTATAATACTGCTCCTATGTTCTGGAATATAAGTACTATAATACTGCTCCTATGTTCTGGAATATAACTACTATAATACTGCCCCTATGTACAAGAATATAACTACTATAATACTGCTCCTATGTTCTGGAATAGAAGTACTATAATACTGCTCCTATGTACAAGAATATAACTACTATAATACTGCCCCTATGTAGAAGAATATAACTACTATAATACTGCTCCTATGTACAAGAATATAACTACTATAATACTGCCCCTATGTACAAGAATATAACTACTATAATACTGCTCCTATGTTCTGGAATATAAGTACTATAATACTGCTCCTATGTACAAGAATATAACTACTATAATACTGCTCCTATGTAGAAGAATATAACTATTATAATACTGCTCCTATGTACAAGAATATAACTACTATAATACTGCTCCTATGTTCTGGAATATAACTACTATAATACTGCCCCTATGTACAAGAATATAACTACTATAATACTGCTCCTATGTACAAGAATATAACTACTATAATACTGCCCCCTATGTACAAGAATATAACTACTATAATACTGCTCCTATGTACAAGAATATAACTACTATAATACAGCTCCTATGTACAAGAATATAACTGCTATAATACTGCTCCTATGTACAAGGATATAACTACTATAATATTGCCCTCTATATACAAGAATATAACTACTATAATACTGCTCCCATATAGAAGAATATAACTACTATAATACTGCTCCCATATAGAAGAATATAACTACTATAATACTGCTCCTATGTACAAGAATATAACTACTATAATACTGCCCCCTATGTACAAGAATATAACTACTATAATACAGCTCCTATGTACAAGAATATAACTGCTATAATACTGCTCCTATGTACAAGGATATAACTACTATAATATTGCCCTCTATATACAAGAATATAACTACTATAATACTGCCCCTATGTACAAGAATATAACTACTATAATACTGCCCCTATGTACAAGAATATAACTACTATAATACTGCTCCCATATAGAAGAATATAACTACTATAATACTGCTCCTATGTACAAGAATATAACTACTATAATACTGCCCCCTATGTACAAGAATATAACTACTATAATACTGCTCCTATGTACAAGAATATAACTACTATAATACAGCTCCTATGTACAAGAATATAACTGCTATAATACTGCTCCTATGTACAAGGATATAACTACTATAATATTGCCCTCTATATACAAGAATATAACTACTATAATACTGCTCCCATATAGAAGAATATAACTACTATAATACTGCTCCTATGTACAAGAATATAACTACTATAATACTGCCCCCTATGTACAAGAATATAACTACTATAATACTGCTCCTATGTACAAGAATATAACTACTATAATACAGCTCCTATGTACAAGAATATAACTGCTATAATACTGCTCCTATGTACAAGGATATAACTACTATAATATTGCCCTCTATATACAAGAATATAACTACTATAATACTGCTCCCATATAGAAGAATATAACTACTATAATACTGCTCCTATGTACAAGAATATAACTACTATAATACTGCCCCCTATGTACAAGAATATAACTACTATAATACTGCTCCTATGTACAAGAATATAACTACTATAATACAGCTCCTATGTACAAGAATATAACTGCTATAATACTGCTCCTATGTACAAGGATATAACTACTATAATATTGCCCTCTATATACAAGAATATAACTACTATAATACTGCTCCTATGTTCTGGAATATAACTACTATAATACTGCTCCTATGTTCTGAAATATAACTACTATAATACTGCTCCCTATGTACAAGAATATAACTACTATAATACTGCTCCAATGTTCTGGAATATAACTACTATAATACTGCCCCTATGCACAAGAATATAACTACTATAATACTGCTCCTATGTTCTGGAATATAAGTACTATAATACTGCTCCTATGTTCTGGAATATAAGTACTATAATACTGCTCCTATGTACAAGAATATAACTACTATAATACTGCTCCTATGTTCTGGAATATAACTACTATAATACTGCCCCTATGTACAAGAATATAACTACTATAATACTGCTCCTATGTTCTGGAATATAAGTACTATAATACTGCTCCTATGTACAAGAATATAAGTACTATAATACTGCCCCCTATGTACAAGAATATAACTACTATAATACTGCTCCTATGTACAAGAATATAAGTACTATAATACTGCTCCTATGTACAAGAATATAACTACTATAATACTGCTCCTATGTTCTGGAATATAACTACTATAATACTGTCCCTATGTACAAGAATATAACTACTATAATACTGCTCCTATGTTCTGGAATATAACTACTATAATACTGTTCCTATGTTCTGGAATATAACTATAATACTGCCCCTATGTTCAAGAATATAACTATTATAATACTGCCCCTATGTTCTGGAATATAACTACTATAATACTGTTCCTATGTTCTGGAATACAACTACTATAATACTGCTCCTATGTACAAGAATATAACTTCTATAATACTGCCCCTATGTTCTGGAATATAAGTACTATTATACCGCCTGTATGGTTAAGTCTTACTCAGATGTGTGAATCTTCTTGTAGATGGAAGAAGTCATTCCGGCACCATGAAGTAGAAGACACTACGGCACATGTGGATAAACCATAGAAAAGTTTATTTGTGTTTGCAGGCAGCTGGAGGCAGATCTCTGTTACTATCGATCATGTAGAAAGGTTGCATCAATAAAAAACAAACAAAATATATTACAAACAGCCCTTATTTTAGGAAAAAAGTTCTTTACCCCCTCAGCTCCACCAGCCATGAGAAGGTGAGCCAGAAGTGACATCCTCCAGCCATGCTGATCCCCACATGCCACAGGTCTGCCCCTCACAACAGGCGCCATGCAGCACACCCTTCACCCTTCCACAAGTTGCCTCTGCGGGGGGCACCACAGCAAGCGCTGGACATACAAAACACCAAACTATCCGTATCTGATGGGGATGCAGAGGAAATAGACTGCACCACCACATCCAATCTGATGGGAGAGACTTCTCGTAGAGATGACCACTCTCATGCCGTGAAATTAGAGTGATGTGGGCCATTATATTCTGCCCAGTTGGACAGTCATTGAGCTCATCATTCAGACCAGTGTGACAAGAGGCACTATATGATCTAATCCAAGATTTCTCCTGAGAAGCGATAGACACGTAGAAGGCCATCATCTCAAGTAATGCCGTCATTGTATGCCTTGTGCTCCTCATCACATCTCATGAAAAACACGGGTCCTACCATGCAGTCCGAGGCACAAGAACGACTACGAAACCTCACATTCAAAAGGCACAGAGCTCATCCCAGGCAGAGGCCCAGAGAACACACGGAGGAGGAGGAGAGTGGAGCAGTCAGGTTGTCCTAACGTCAAAGACTGAGAAATTAAAGCTGAAATCTCATTTACTACTCCACCATACATCACTCTGGGCACACAGTGTGGACCAGCCAGTCTGATTGGGACCATTCAACTGCTACTAAGGCAGTACAAGGGGAGGCACAGGAAATAATGACTACTCAGCCTGACAAGAGCAACAGGAAAGCGATCCCATCACAACAAGCAGCCTGATGAGAGGAACAGGAAAGCGATCCCATCACAACAAGCAGCCTGACGAGAGGAACAGGAAAGCGATCCCATCACAACAAGCAGCCTGACGAGAGGAACAGGAAAACAATCCCATAACGACACTCAGCCTGACGAGAGGAACAGGAAAGCCATCCCATAACGACACTCAGCCTGACGAGAGGAACAGGAAAGCCATCCCATCACAACAAGTAGCCTGACGAGAGGAACAGGAAAGCGATCCCATAACGACACTCAGCCTGACGAGAGGAACAGGAAAGCGATCCCATAACAACCAGCAGCCTGACGAGAGGAACAGGAAAGCGATCCCATCACAACAAGCAGCCTGACGAGAGGAACAGGAAAGCGATCCCATAACGACACTCACCCTGACGAGAGGAACAGGAAAGCCATCCCATAACGACACTCAGCCTGACGAGAGGAACAGG
Source organism: Ranitomeya imitator (assembly GCF_032444005.1). NCBI lineage: Eukaryota > Metazoa > Chordata > Amphibia > Anura > Dendrobatidae > Ranitomeya > Ranitomeya imitator. The sequence goes on along the minus strand of NC_091282.1, from coordinate 1,214,468,130 downwards.
AAAGCGATCCCATCACAACAAGCAGCCTGACGAGAGGAACAGGAAAGCGATCCCATCACAACAAGCAGCTTGACGAGAGGAACAGGAAAGCGATCCCATCACAACAAGCAGCCTGACGAGAGGAACAGGAAAGCGATCTCATAACGACACTCAGCCTGACGAGAGGAACAGGAAAGCCATCCCATAACGACACTCAGCCTGACGAGAGGAACAGGAAAGCGATCCCATAACAACCAGCAGCCTGACGAGAGGAACAGGAAAGCGATCCCATCACAACAAGCAGCCTGACGAGAGGAACAGGAAAGCGATCCCATCACAACAAGCAGCCTGACGAGAGGAACAGGAAAACAATCCCATAACAACACTCAGCCTGACGAGAGGAACAGAAAAACAATCCCATAACAACACTCAGCCTGACGAGAGGAACAGGAAAGCGATCCCATAACAACAAGCAGCCTGACGAGAGGAACAGGAAAGCGATCCCATCACAACAAGCAGCCTGACGAGAGGAACAGGAAAGCGATCCCATCACAACAAGCAGCCTGACGAGAGGAACAGGAAAGCGATCCCATCACAACAAGCAGCCTGACGAAAGGAACAGGAAAGCAAACTCATCACAAAAAGCATCCTGACGAGAGGAACAGGAAAGCAATCCCATGACGAAACTCAGCCTGACGAAAGGAACAGGAAAGCAATCCCATAACGACACTCAGCCTGACGAGAGGAACAGGAAAGCGATCCCATCACAACAAGCAGCCTGACGAGAGGAACAGGAAAGCGATCCCATAACGACACTCAGTCTGAAGAAAGGATCAGGAAAGCGATCCCCATCACAACAAGCAGCCTGACGAGAGGAACAGGAAAGCGATCCCATAACGACACTCAGCCTGACGAGAGGAATAGAAAAGCGATCCCATAACGACACTCAACCTGACGAGAGGAACAGGAAAGCCATCCCATAACGACACTCAGCCTGACAAGAGGAACAGGAAAGTGATCCCATAGAGACACTCAGCCTGACGAGAGGAACAGGAAAGCGATCCCCATCACAACAAGCAGCCTGACGAGAGGAACAGAAAAGCAATCCCATAGAGACACTCAGCCTGACGAGAGGAACAGGAAAGCGATCCCATCACAACAAGCAGCCTGACGAGAGGAACAGGAAAGCGATCCCATAACGACACTCAGCCTGACAAGAGGAACAGAAAAGCGATCCCATAGAGACACTCAGCCTGACGAGAGGAACAGGAAAGCCATCCCATAACGACACTCAGCCTGACGAGAGGAACAGGAAAGCGATCCCATCACAACAAGCAGCCTGACGAGAGGAACAGGAAAACAATCCCATAACAACACTCAGCCTGACGAGAGGAACAGGAAAGCGATCCCATCACAACAAGCAGCCTGACGAGAGGAACAGGAAAGCGATCCCATCACAACAAGCAGCCTGACGAGAGGAACAGGAAAGCGATCCCATCACAACAAGCAGCCTGACGAGAGGAACAGGAAAGCGATCCCATCACAACAAGCAGCCCGACGAGAGGAACAGGAAAGCGATCCCATAACGACACTCAGCCTGACAAGAGGAACAGAAAAGCGATCCCATAGAGACACTCAGCCTGACGAGAGGAACAGGAAAGCCATCCCATAACGACACTCAGCCTGACGAGAGGAACAGGAAAGCAATCCCATAACAACATTCAGCCTGACGAGAGGAACAGGAAAGCGATCCCATAACGACACTCAGCCTGACGAGAGGAACAGGAAAGCGATCCCATAACGACACTCAGCCTGACGAGAGGAACAGGAAAGCGATCCCATAACAAGCAGCTAGATGAGAGGAAGAAGAGTCCAACACTTACACAACAATCAGTTTGATTAAATGGAACAGCGTTCCAATATTTCTTTTACAGGTCAAGGCCCCCAAAACTTGTGTTAGAGCTTAGCCCTGCTCAAATGGATACCCAACCCATCCCATGGCCAAGAGTGGCGCTAATGACTGAGAAAGGCAGACATTTTGTTTTCATAAACTCCAAGGTGGATGAAACTACCCCCGCAATGCAATTGTTAGCACAAGGTGGTGGGGCTCAGTGACATGCAGTCAGGATACACTAGCTGAGCAGAACTAGCAGACAGTGGACCATACCATTCATACAGTCAACAAAGGGTAGCATGTGAGATTGGTGGAGCTCGAGGGGTTGTTTTAACATCCTAGTCAGGAATACAACAGTGACAGGATACTACTTGTCCAGTTCCCATTGGGTTGGTAAAGGCACAAAGGTTGTGAAGCAGGTTATTTTTTTTTGCAGGACAGGTTTTGTGCTGTAAACATGTGAGATTAGTCGTGAAGGAAGAGCCTCCCTACATGGCTCCCCTCACGACCAGGAGAAGGACCGTGGCTGCTGTTTTGGCATCTTGAGTGAAGGACTGAGGCAATTAGCATATAAAAGTCCAAACAACAATAATAGAAAAAAGTGTTTCATTTTCCTTCCATGCTGGGAAGTCAGGCTTCTGGTGAGAGTTGTAGCACTGAGATCAAAGTTTCCCAATCTGTGTGACAAATAGCGGTAGCAGGAACGGGAGTAAAGACCGAGGCAACTTCTGAAAAAAATCCCACTGATCAAAGATGGTAAAAAAAATAATGTCACTGAAACGTCTCCATCTGATGTTCACAGCATGCTACAATGACTCTGGAATCAGGCCTCCATGACATGGCTGGAGGCCACAGTTGTGGAGTCACTTATCGTACACAGGACTGTCTTCTCTATGCTCCAAGACTGGACCATCCAAAAAATACATGGTAATGGCAGGCTGGACCTCACAGGAGAGATGTTCACTGGCTGGAGGTCACCATGGATTAGAATCTGATGTATGACTTTGACCAGCAGAATAAAGGCCGAGCAGTCCAGGAAAACTCTGCCCTGTCCATGAGAGTCACTAGTGCATCACGTGACATTCTGGATGTAAGGCTGCACCGGGAAGAAGTAAACATTGTGTCGCCAATCTCCTCCACATCCCGCTAAGACCCCAATACTGAATGTGAGAGCTATCATGAAGGGTGCAGCATCACGAAGACAAGTGGTACAGCATCACGAAGAGGGTGGTAGGGCGTGTGGCATCACGAAGAGGGGTGGTATGGTGTGTAGCATCACAAATAGGCCCAAATATGCGTGGTACGGTGTGCAGCATCACAGAGGGGTGGTACGGCATGCAGCATCACGATGAGGGGTGGTAAGACGTGCAGCATCATGAAGACGAGCGGTACAGCAACACGAAGATGGGTGGTACGGCGTATAGCATCACAAATAGACCCAAACAGGGGTGATACGGTGTGCAGCATCATAGAGGGGTGGTACGGCGTGCGGCATCACGAGGGGTGGTAAGACTTGCAGCATCATGAAGACGAGCAGTACAGCAACACAAAGATGGGTGATACTGCATGCGGTATCACGACGAGGGGTGGTATGATGTGCAGCATCACGACCAGGGGTGGTACGGCATGCGGCATCACGAAGAGGGGAGGTACAGCACGCAGCATCACGAAGAGGGGAGGTACGGTGCGCGGCATCACGATGAGGGGAGGTATGGTGCGTGGCATCACGAAGAGGGGTGGTACGGCATCATAAAGAAGGATGGCATATGGCATGCCGCATCACAACGAGGGGTGGTACGGCGTGCGGCATCACGACGAGGGGTGGTATTGTGTGCGGCATTACAAAAAGGGGAGGAAAGGCGCGCAGCATCACGAAGAGGTGTGGTACAGCGTGCCACATCACGAAGAGGGGTGGTATGGCATCACGACGAGGGATGGTACAGCATTTGGCGGTACAGCATGCACCATTACGACCATTGAAGATATGGTGGGTGGCATGACAAAGGGTGGTATGACATATGGTGTAATGACAAAGGTACAGCATGAGGCGCTACGCTACATTGTATTCGGATGGGTTCATGTCTCAGGTTTGGAATTTCATTATTTTAGCTATTCCCTCCTGTTCTGTAATATCCTATTATAATGTGATTACCGGAATTATTGAGCAACACAGTGCAGATACTGAGTGTGCTGCTGAAACGCCACACTGCAGATCAACCCTCGGCACGACGCCACACCAGACCACCCCTCTGCGTGACGCTATAGACAGGACCACTACTTGGTGAAAAGTCATGTACTGTACCACCTGTCATTGTGAGACCAGTATACTGTATCACCTGTCATCAAGACCCCATAATGTGATTCTCATAATCGTGGTGACAGTACAGCACGGTCATCAGGTGGCCATTAGTGCCAGACACATCCGGCATTATTACAGCATTGCTATAAGTCCAAGTGGGGCCCCTGCCCGCACAGCTTGAAATGTAAGACCACACTCATTAATACTGGAATCTCACCATACGAAAAAAACGCCAAGCGAGAAATCAATCTCGCAAGAGTGCCATTCACCACAGCAAAACCTCCGGTAATGCTCCGAGGTGCCACCATGAGGCGAACCGAATACATGTAATACATAAAAGATTCATGAAATGTGGCACAATCCTAAAGTGCATGCACATGCATGTAACACCGCTGCATACATGCAATAATGCATGTATTGGGGGAAATGTTCTGACCGTGCCACGGACGTACATGTGAGGCTGTGTGTGGCATGTAACAAGGGAAAGGAGCCTGTTAAGACCATGTGACGGCTCGTGGCCAGGTCACGGCCCCAGGTCTACCCCATCCTCCACTAGTGTATCCCCAATCATGGCTAATACTGACAGTGTAACAGGTGCCATCGCTCCAGGCCCCGCACTCCACCAGGGTGCAGGAAATCGCAACCCAACATCTAGAATCCTGGGCAGATGGTCAGTGGTCAGGATTTTACTTGTGGTGTCTCCTGGTTTGGAAATTTCCGAGTGGCTAATATCTTCATGGTCTTGTGTGGTCCATGTAGTGCAACAGAAATTCAGAATAAACAAGCCACCATAGAAGGCACAGGAGCAGCTGGCCTCAGGAAACAGATGAGGAGGACGAGGGACGCCAGAAGCACCATTTACTCTTGCTGTGCTGCTTACGGATCATCTCCTCTTCGCGCTTGCGCTCCTTCTTACAGCGCAGGTAGCGATCTTCCTCCTTCAGGTACCAAACAGGTGGCCAGCGACAGCGCTCAAAGTGGCTCTTGTTACCTGGTGGGGATAGCAGAGAAAACCTCATTATAGAGCACCAGATGCCCGAACTAGCGCTTCTATACCGCAGTACAACAGTCACCTGGCGACATGTACTTCATGTCCCGGGGGAACTTCCGGCACACAGCATTGTAGTTGGTGCAGATGTAGTGCAGGCACCAGTCCGTTAGCTGCTTGGCGTTGTGGAACTAGAAAAGAAAAAGACAAGGCAGCCGTGAGTCATCCAGGAATGCCTCCATCCACAAGCAGCCGAAGACGGACAACCAAAACGGTTCACCGAAGAAGACGATCTACCTTAGACTGCCTACTGAAGATGACCCACCAGGAAAGATGGCTTACTTAAGACGACCCAACAAGGAAACAGCCATCTGAAGATGGCCCACCATAGAAGATTACCCACCAAGGAAGACAGCCCACGAAAAACAGCCCACTGAAGAAGGCGACCTACCAGAGACGAGCACCTAAGATGACCAACCAAGGGAGACTGTCCACTGAAGAAGACGACCCATCATGGACGGTTCACCAAAGAAGTTGGCCCATCGAAGAAGATGGTTCACCGAAGAAAACGACGACTCACTGAAAAACGGCCCACCGAAGACGACTCACCTGTGCTATGTCCAGATACACGAGAACTTGTCCATCGATATCTGCTCCCTGCACATAGGATTCCAGGAGCTCGTCCACAGCGTGTTGTTCTAGAACAGGACAAAAGTACGTGACAAGTAAAAGACTGCACAGAAGAGACCTCCACCCCAGAGAAATTACACAGGGGGTGTATATGTTATATACATTGTGTGTGTGCATAACATTACATGTGTATTATATAGTGTACGTACCCCCACACCACCATATTCACGTCTGTAGACATTAATATGAAGAAAGTATGTGCCCCCCACATCCACCTCCGGGGGCTTCTCTCTCTCCTCTACATCCATAGACATTAATATGAAGAAAGTATGTGCCCCCCACATCCTCCTCCGGGGGCTTCACTGTCCTCATCTACATCCATAGACATTAATATGGAGAAAGTATGTGCCCCCCACATCCACCTCCGGGGGCTTCTCTGTCCTCATCTACATCCATAGACATTAATATGGAGACAGTATGTGCCCCTCACATCCTCCTCCGGGGGCTTCACTGTCCTCATCTACATCTATAGACATTAATATGGAGAAAAGTATGTGCCCCCCACATCCTCCTCCGGGGGCTTCACTGTCCTTATCTACATCCATAGACATTAATATGGAGAAAGTATGTGCCCCCCACATCCTCCTCCGGGGGCTTCTCTGTCCTCATCTACATCCATAGACATTAATATGGAGAAAGTATGTGCACCCCACATCCTCCTCCGGGGGCTTCACTGTCTTCATCTACATCCATAGACATTAATATGGAGAAAGTATGTGCCCCCCACATCCTCCTCCGGGGGCTTCACTGTCCTCATCTACATCCATAGACATTAATATGGAGAAAGTATGTGCACCCCACATCCTCCTCCGGGGGCTTCACTGTCTTCATCTACATCCATAGACATTAATATGGAGAAAGTATGTGCACCCCACATCCTCCTCCGGGGGCTTCACTGTCTTCATCTACATCCATAGACATTAATATGGAGAAAGTATGTGCCCCCCAGATTCAGTCATCCCTCTGCAGATATAATAGCTCTACTGTTCTGGGAAGGATTTTTACAAGATTTTTCAGGCAAAACCAAGCAAATGAGTTGGAGCATAATACCGGTATATGTGCAATATGGAAGAGAACATTCACACTGTGTCCATTTCACAGAGAAAACCCAAGAACATTTCTTTTGGGGGTGGAGGTGTCTGTGGGAATTTTCACCCGTTCAACCACAAGAGTATTTGCGGGATCGAACCCTGATGTTGGGGGGATGCCAGGCTCTCAATCTCTGATCTTGGATGGGATTGGGGTCCGAGATTCTGTGCAGCCGCTCATGTACTTTGTGAGCGGAATGAGAGTCTGACGCGCTCATGTCCCACAAAAGACTGCAGCAGGAATCAGGTCTCCTCCTGTGATGTTTATGCCGCAGCTCCATTGTCTTCTCCTGTGATGTGCATACTCCAATCAAGGTTTCTTCTATGTGTTGCATACACAGTAGTCTCTGTGTCTTCTGTGTGACGTATAGACAGCAGTCTTTGTGTCTCCTGTGTGCTGTATAGACAGCAGTCTCGGTGTCTCCTATATCACATGTATATACAGCAGTCTCGGGTGTCTCCTATGTGGCATATACACAGCAGTCTGTGTCTCCTATGTGGCGTATACACAGAAGTCTCGGTGTCTCCTATGTGACGTATATACAGCAGTCTCGGGGTCTCCTATGTAACGTATATACAACAGTCTCGGGGTCTCCTATGTGACGTATATACAGCAGTCTCAGGGTCTCCTATGTGATGTATATACAGCACTCTCGGGATCTCCTATGTGATATATACAGCAGTCTCAGGGTCTTCAATGTGATGTATATACAGCAGTCTCGGGGTCTTCTATGTGACGTATATACAGCAGTCTTGAGGTCTCCTATGTGACGTATATACAGCAGTCTCGGTGTTTCCTGTGTGACGTATATACAGCAGTCTCGGGATCTCCTATGTGACGTATATACAGCAGTCTCGGGGTCTCCTATGTGGCGTATATACAGCAGTCTCGGGGTCTCCTATGTGACGTTTACACAGCAGTCTCGGGGTCTCCTATGTGACGTACATACAGCAGTTTCGGTATTTCCTATGTGACCTATGTACAGCAGTCTCGGGGTCTCCTATGTGACGTATATACAGTAGTCTCAGGTCTCCTATGTGATGTATATACAGCAGTCTTAGCATTTCCTGTGTGATGTATATACAGCACTCGGGTCTCCTATGTGACGTATATACAGCAGTCTCTAAGTCTCCTATGTGATGTATATATAGCAGTCTTGGCAGTTCCTGTGTGATGTATATACAGCAGTCTCTAGGTCTCCTATGTGACATATATATACAGCAGTCTTGGCGTTTCCTGTGTGACATGTATACAGCAGTCTTGGTGTTTCTTATGTGGTGAATATTGAAGTCCTCCCACTTGTGTTTTATAAATGTAAAGCGACCAGTGATGAGTTTCCCACTGTGAGGAGACCTCCTGGGTTATTTACATCTGTGTTCGGTGTACCTTACAGCTGCGAGTTCATTACAAAACGTATCACAGTTGCCTGTGATCGAGGCCAGCGGAAATCTGGAAAAGCAGCTGTGAGTAACATCATCCATACCACCTAACATCACGCCTCACCAAGGAGAAGCAGCTACAGATGTCACATTAGGGGGAGTTAATTAAAATGTATCACCAAATATAACAGGGGAATTTTCAACCTGATAATTTTGTACGACCCCCAAAGGATGATCTAAATATCCAAATGGCCTCCTGCAGAAAAAAAGGTTCCCCATGATGGAGACTCATTGTAGAGCATGTGCTGCCGGGATGTTTGCATTGATCGTGATCTCATTCTGGAGGTCACATTGATAATCTATAGAGGACGGGGAGCAGCGCGTCCCTCACATGTCATCCCATGTGAAGAGCAAGGACACGGCTCGGTGCAGATGGGGGAGGAAACTCTGCGCCTGTCCTACACAAGACCTGAGGCTCAGCCGACTGACCACACAGCAGGCCGAGGGCGTTCACCACAACTGGCCCTTACTGTTTTGGGGAATTTGTCTTCATTTTTCTTTTGGCTCACACACAAGGATAGTGTCACGGAACTCGGGGTGGCCTCGCTGGACACCATTATCACAATTTAGTGTGACCCCCAGTGACTGTATGGTGTGACCCAGTGTGTCTATAGTATGTGAACCCCCTTTTTGTCTTAGTCGTGCATGGTCAAGGGCGGCGTGACTGCTCACCGGTCAGGGCCTGCAGGTGAGGAAGACACAGCCGGTTGCTGAGGATCAGGAGGTTCATACAGTCCAGCTCAGGTTTTGGAGAGAAGTGACCCAGATACAAATACTCCAGGACCGCCCGCAGGCAGGAGGATGATGTGCCCGGCAGAGAGACCTGTGGGAGATGGACAGAGAGCTCTGTGATTACGTCATGGTGGACACTGCTGAATCAATAAGAGTCCACCTCAGTCTCAGATACAGAAGCCACCAGAAAACTCCCAGTGCCCACCAGGGACCACCGGCCACACTGAGAACTAAGAGCCGATTCATCAGAGCTTTTACGTCAGCATTCTACTCTAACAGCTATAGGTCACAAAATGTTGGCGCAATGCGAAGCTGTGCAAAACTATGCAACAATTGGTGTTTTTATAGAATTTTCACCCAACACCAACAGGGTGGGCAAAGCTGGGGTGGGACAGGGGCGCACACACAGGAGCACACAGAGGCACACAGAGGAGCATGCAGAAGCAAACAGAGGAGCATGCAGAAGCAAACAGAGGAGCATGCAGAAGCAAACAGAGGAGCATGCAGAAGCAAACAGAGGAGCACACGGAGGCACACAGAGGAGCATGCGGAGGAGCACGCGGAGGCACACAGAGGAGCACGCAGAAGCACACAGAGGAGCATGCAGGGGCACACAGAGGAGCATGCAGAAGCAAACAGAGGAGCATACGGAGGCACACAGAGGAGCATGCAGAAGCACACAGAGGAGCATGCAGGGGCACAGAGGAGCATGCAGGGGCACACAGAGGAGCATGCAGAAGCACACAGAGGAGCATGCAGGGGCACAGAGGAGCACGCAGAGGCACACAGAGGATCATGCAGAAGCACAGAGGAGCAAGCGGAGGCACACAGGGGAGCACGCAGGGGCACACAGAGGAGCACGCGGAGGCACACAGAGGAGCACGCGGAGGCACACGAGCACACAGAGGAGCACGCGGAGGCACACAGAGGAGCATGCAGGGGCACACAGGAGCACGCAGAGGCACACAGGGGAGCACGCGGAGGCACACAGGGGAGCACACGGAGGCACACAGAGGAGCACGCGGAGGCACACGAGCACACAGAGGAGCACACGGAGGCACACAGAGGAGCATGCAGGGGCACACAGGAGCACGCGGAGGCACACAGGGGAGCATGCAGAAGCACAGAGGAGCAAGCGGAGGCACACAGAGGAGCACGCAGGGGCACACAGAGGAGCACACGGAGGCACACAGAGGAGCATACAGGGGAACACAGGAGCACGCGGAGGCACACAGAGGAGTACGCGAGGGACACAAGCACACAGAGGAGCACACGGAGGCACACCGAGGAGCACGCAGAGGCACACAGAGGAGCATGCAGGGGCACACAGAGGAGCATACAGGGGCACACAGGAGCACGCGGAGGCACACAGAGGAGCATGCAGAAGCACAGAGGAGCCAGCGGAGGCACACAGGGGAGCACGCAGGGGCACACAGAGGAGCACGCGGAGGCACACGAGCAAACAAAGGAGCACACGGAGGCACACAGAGGAGCATGCAGGGGCACACAGGAGCATGCGGAGGCACACAGAGGAGTACGCGAGGGACACGAGCACACAGAGGAGCACACGGAGGCACACCGAGGAGCACGCAGAGGCACACAGAGGAGCACGCAGGGGCACACAGAGGAGCATGCAGGGGCACACAGGAGCACGCGGAGGCACACAGAGGAGCACGCGGAGGCACACAGAGGAGCACGCGGAGGCACACAGGGGAGCACGCAGGGGCACACAGAGGAGCACGCGGAGGCACACGAGCAAACAAAGGAGCACACGGAGGCACACAGAGGAGCATGCAGGGGCACACAGAGAAGCACGTGGAGGCACACCAGGGAGCATGCAGAAGCACACAGGAGCACGTGGAGGCACACGGGAGCATGCAGGAGCACACAGAGGCGCACAAGGGGCACACAAGGAGGAGCACGCAGGGGCACACAAGGAGGAGCACGCAGGGGCACACAAGGAGGAGCACGCAGGGGCACACAAGGAGGAGCACATAAGGAGGAGCACGCAGGGGCACACAAGGAGGAGCACGCAGGGGCACACAAGGAGGAGCACGCAGGGGCACACAAAGAGGAGCACGCGGAGGCACACGAGCACACAGAGGAGCACACGGAGGCACACAGAGGAGCATGCAGGGGCACACGCGGAGGCACACGAGCACACAGAGGAGCACACGGAGGCACACAGAGGAGCATGCAGGGGCACACAGAGGAGCACGCGCCGGCACACGAGCACACAGAGGAGCACGCGGAGGCACACAGAGGAGCATGCAGGGGCACACAGGAGCACGCGGAGGCACACAGGGGAGCACGCGGAGGCACACAGAGGAGCACGCGGAGGCACACAGAGGAGCATGCGGAGGCACACAGAGGAGCATGCGGAGGCACACAGGGGAGCATGCAGAAGCACAGAGGAGCAAGCGGAGGCACACAGGGGAGCACACAGAGGAGCACGCGGAGGCACACGAGCACACAGAGGAGCACACGGAGGCACACAGAGGAGCATACAGGGGAACACAGGAGCACACAGAGGAGTACGCGGAGGGACACGAGCACACAGAGGAGCACACGGAGGCACACAGAGGAGCACGCGGAGGCACACAGAGGAGCATGCAGGGGCACACAGAGGAGCACGCGGAGGCACACAGAGGAGCATGCAGAAGCACAGAGGAGCAAACGGAGGCACACAGGGGAGCACAGAGGAGCACGCAGAGGCACACGAGCACACAAAGGAGCACACGGAGGCACACAGAGAAGCACGTGGAGGCACACCAGGGAGCACGCAGAAGCACACAGAGGAGCACGTGGAGGCACACAGGGGAGCAAGCAGGAGCACACAGAGGCGCACAAGAGGAGCACGCAGGGGCACACAAGGAGGAGCACGCAGGGGCACACAAGGAGGAGCACGCAGGGGCACACAAGGAGGAGCACGCAGGGGCACACAAGGAGGAGCACGCAGGGGCACACAAGGAGGAGCACGCAGGGGCACACAAGGAGGAGCACGCAGGGGCACACAAGGAGGAGCACGCAGGGGCACACAAGGAGGGGCACACAAGGAGGAGCACGCAGGGGCACACAAGGAGGAGCACGCAGGGGCACACAAGGAGGGGCACACGAGGAGCACGCAGGGGCACACAAGGAGGAGCACGCAGGGGCACACAAGGAGGAGCACGCAGGGGCACACAAGGAGGAGCACGCAGGGGCACACAAGGAGGAGCACGCAGGGGCACACAAGGAGGAGCACGCAGGGGCACACAAGGAGGAGCACGCAGGGGCACACAAGGAGGAGCACGCAGGGGCACACAAGGAGGGGCACACAAGGAGGAGCACGCAGGGGCACACAAGGAGGAGCACGCAGGGGCACACAAGGAGGGGCACACAAGGAGGAGCACGCAGGGGCACACAAGGAGGAGCACGCAGGGGCACACAAGGAGGAGCACGCAGGGGCACACAAGGAGGAGCACGCAGGGGCACACAAGGAGGAGCACGCAGGGGCACACAAGGAGGAGCACGCAGGGGCACACAAGGAGGAGCACGCAGGGGCACACAAGGAGGAGCACGCAGGGGCACACAAGGAGGAGCACGCAGGGGCACACAAGGAGGAGCACGCAGGGGCACACAAGGAGGGGCACACAAGGAGGAGCACGCAGGGGCACACAAGGAGGAGCACGCAGGGGCACACAAGGAGGGGCACACAAGGAGGAGCACGCAGGGGCACACAAGGAGGAGCACGCAGGGGCACACAAGGAGGAGCACGCAGGGGCACACAAGGAGGAGCACGCAGGGGCACACAAGGAGGAGCACGCAGGGGCACACAAGGAGGAGCACGCAGGGGCACACAAAGAGGAGCACGCGGAGGCACACGAGCACACAGAGGAGCACACGGAGGCACACAGAGGAGCATGCAGGGGCACACGCGGAGGCACACGAGCACACAGAGGAGCACACGGAGGCACACAGAGGAGCATGCAGGGGCACACAGAGGAGCACGCGCCGGCACACGAGCACACAGAGGAGCACGCGGAGGCACACAGAGGAGCATGCAGGGGCACACAGGAGCACGCGGAGGCACACAGGGGAGCACGCGGAGGCACACAGAGGAGCACGCGGAGGCACACAGAGGAGCATGCGGAGGCACACAGGAGCACGCGGAGGCACACAGGGGAGCATGCAGAAGCACAGAGGAGCAAGCGGAGGCACACAGGGGAGCACGCAGGGGCACACAGAGGAGCACGCGGAGGCACACGAGCACACAGAGGAGCACACGGAGGCACACAGAGGAGCATACAGGGGAACACAGGAGCACACAGAGGAGTACGCGGAGGGACACGAGCACACAGAGGAGCACACGGAGGCACACAGAGGAGCACGCGGAGGCACACAGAGGAGCATGCAGGGGCACACAGAGGAGCACGCGGAGGCACACAGAGGAGCATGCAGAAGCACAGAGGAGCAAACGGAGGCACACAGGGGAGCACAGAGGAGCACGCAGAGGCACACGAGCACACAAAGGAGCACACGGAGGCACACAGAGAAGCACGTGGAGGCACACCAGGGAGCATGCAGAAGCACACAGAGGAGCACGTGGAGGCACACAGGGGAGCAAGCAGGAGCACACAGAGGCGCACAAGAGGAGCACGCAGGGGCACACAAGGAGGAGCACGCAGGGGCACACAAGGAGGAGCACGCAGGGGCACACAAGGAGGAGCACGCAGGGGCACACAAGGAGGAGCACGCAGGGGCACACAAGGAGGAGCACGCAGGGGCACACAAGGAGGAGCACGCAGGGGCACACAAGGAGGAGCACGCAGGGGCACACAAGGAGGAGCACGCAGGGGCACACAAGGAGGAGCACGCAGGGGCACACAAGGAGGAGCACGCAGGGGCACACAAGGAGGAGCACGCAGGGGCACACAAGGAGGAGCACGCAGGGGCACTTATCACTTTTTAGATGCTGCTGAATGAATCACCACATAATAAAAACTACTGGTCTTCATGAATCTGCCCCCAAGATGACAATTTTCAGAACCAGCAGCAAATCTTCCAGCAGAACTCTGATCTCTGCTGCATGCCGGTCAGCTCTCAGGATATTAAGTCTGACTGTACTTTAGTGCCAGAGTGACCTCAGTGCTGAGGGAAAAGACACGAAGCAGCAGAATAGCGAGTGCAGCTCTGGAGGTGACTGGAGGATAAGACACGAAGCAACAGAATAGTGAGTGCAGCTCTGGAGGTGACTGGAAGATACGACACGATGCAACAGAATAGTGAGTGCAGCTCTGAAGTATAAGACACGATGTAACAGAATAGTGAATGCAGCTCTGGAGGTGACTATAGGATAAGACAAGATGCAACAGAATAGTGAGTGCGGCTCTGGAGGTGACTGGAGGATAAGACACGATGTAATAGCAGAATAGTGAGTGCAGCTCTACAGGTGACTGGAGAATAAGACATGATTTAACAGCAGAATAGTGAGTGCAGCTCTGGAGGTGACTGGAGAATAAGACATGATTTAACAGCAGAATAGTTACTGCAGCTCTAGGGGTGACTGGAGGATAAGACAAAGTAACAGCAGACTAGTGAGTCCAGCTCTAGAGGTGACTGGAGGATAAGACAATGTAACAGCAGAATAGTGAGTGCAGCTCTGGGGGTGACTCAGGATCAGATGTGCCTGTCTTCACTGTGTGGAGCTGCATGAATGAGGTGTCCTGAAGGCTGAAGTCATCATTCACATTACCAGACCCCCCTCGTCTGACAGCAAACACATATCCTCCTAATAATACACACTAAAGGAACAAGATGTTACCCCTCGGGTGCAGCTCTCCCGGAATGAGCCCCGGAACATGGCCACCATCCAGTCACAGTTTGCAATCAGAAGCGGCTTGTGCGCCGGCACAGGCCCATCGTCCACTGTAAACACCACATCTGATAGGAGAACAGAGTCATATTTAGTGGAGGAGACAACCGCCCCCCCCCCACCCACAGGATTCAATCCACCGGTTCATTCCCCGGGAATCCAATCCTCCGATCCACCCCCACAAACCCAATCCTCCGATCAACCCAATCCCCCCAGGAATTCAATCTTCCGATACCCCCACCTCCCCCGGAACCCACCCCCCTGGAAATCCAATAATGCAATCCACCACACATCCTCCAATCTACCCTTACTCCCGTAATCCAATCCTCTGATCCACCCCCCGGGAATCCAATCCTCCGATCCACCCGCTACCCCCCCCAGGAATCCAATCCTCCCTCCTTCACCCCGAACTCAGATCCACCCCGCATTCCTCCAGGAAATCCACCCCATACTTCCCTCTGGAAATCCAATAATCCAATATTGCGATGCATCTTACCCCCAGGAACCCAATCGTCTAATCCACCCCCAAGAACCCAATCCTCGATCAACCCATTCCCCCCAAGCAATCCAAATCCTCCATTCCACCCCACTGGAATCCACCTGAAAATCCAATATTCCATTCCACCCCACCTCCAGAAACCCAATCCTCCGATCCATCCCCAGGAAACCAATCCTCTCCAATCCACCCATTTCCCCGGGAATCCAATAATCCAATCCTCCCTATGGGAATCCACCCCCTTATCCCTGGAAATCCAATCCTGATCCACCACATGGAGCCCAATCCTCCTATCCACCCCCACTCCTGGGATCCAATGCTTCCCTCCCAAATCCAATCCACCACCATTTTCTCTCCAGGGATTCCAATTCTATGATCCACCCCGCCTCCCCCCCCCTAAGAAATTCGATTTTCCTCCTCCCCCGAGACTCTAATCGTCCCAAGCAACCCCCTCAGAACCCAATCTTTCTATCCATCCCCCGGGAAATCCAATACTCCCTCCCCCTGGGATTCAATCCTCCAATCCATTCCCCTCTTCCGTGATGAAGTCCATACCAGAGAAGAGACCTCGATTTAGACACTCCCGGATCCGGTTCGCTCTCCTGACATGAAAGGCTTTTGTGATCTCCTGATTCATGAAGCCTTCTTTATTCAGCAGGTTGGAGACCATCATACGAAGGTCAAAGACCTCTAGGGCCTCTGCTATGGTGGCGATCTGCTTGAGCTCTGCCCTGCTCTGGTCCAGGTGTCCTGTATACAAGTACTCCAGTACTGCCCGCAGCGGCTGCTCCTGAATCAAGGCATCCATCTGGACAACCATCATTGGCCTCCTGCGATGCGTTAGTGGATCGTCTACAATATCTATCTGTACGCCAACAAAGCCTCTGCCCCAATCTGATAACTTTCTACCCCAACCAACAGGCGTACTCTCCCCACTGTCCACATCAATACCACTATCATCATCCTTGCCTGGAGTCCTAACAGAAAACAGATGCCCAGTTAAGGCCTCATGATTCTCATCCTCAATGAGGTTCCTGGTCCATAAAGGTTCAGTCACCCTTGAACTCCGACATGTTGCTGTCGCATCAATCATCTCTGCAGGAAGCAATTCCAGCGTGAAGAGGTCGTAAAATTTGGAGCAGGCAGTGGCCAGGTAAACCTTATGGGCAAAGATCTTCTGTCCACTCAGCAAGAGGAACACCACATCGGCACATAGTGGAGCGGAGAACAAGGCGGCCGGGCCTTGGCCATTACACTGTGGGGTATCTGGGAGGTGGATGATGGGCGGTGGTGGCTTTGGAGGTAAGAACGGGGCTTGGAGCAATGGATGTTGAACTTTCTTCAGATGAGACTTCCAGAATTGCAAGTGTCTTCTGGAAATGAGGGCAGCTCGGATGGCATTGTCGAAGACGTCCTTCACCCCAAACTGTGCCACCACGCTGGTTTCATAGTAGGGAATGCCCAGCTCCTTGGCCACCTCGTGACCATTCTCTGGAGACAGGATATCAGTCGGCTTTATAGGTCTAAGACAAAATGCACAAGTAAAGTGTTAAGATTTGGACAGTAGGTAATGGATGTCAGGTAATGGATGGCAGCCAAATCACTCACTTGGCTAGGGGGCGACGGGCTCTATTCACAGCATCCAAATCAGCATATCTCAGGTCCAGCTGACATCCCACAAGAACCACGGGTGTCCGGGGGCAAAAGTGTTTGATTTCCGGAAGCCACATGCTCTGGACGTGATGCAGAGAATGAGGGTTAGCCAACGAGAAGCAAAGCACCACCACATCTGACCTGCGAGGAGACAACTGAGCATCAGGGCAAGAAACGTCTGAGTATCAATGTAAATACCACTCCTCACACGTAAACAAATCTCCATCCATTCCCATCTGCCCTCTCAAATTCACATGTATCTCATCCACAAGTTCTCCCCGCGAAAGTCTTCCTTGTGTGACCTCCCTGCGCGACAAGACAACCTAAGCATCAGGCCAAGAAACAATGCCTGAATGTCAAAGTGTGGATACCACCCTTCACAAGTCTCCACGTGCCCTCCCAGTATGAGGCCGTCATCTCCTACCATGGCCAGTACACAGTATACAATGCCGTACAGTGGAGTAGTCTGGTTTGTAATCACAACAGTCCTCGATACAGCAGATATCCGCAGAGGAGGCCATGACCAAAGTCAGAATGTGACTGAGAAAGTCACCATGTCATGTGCAGTACTGAAGTCAGGACAGCATTGTGAGGTGCCCATGCAGTATGACGAACCAGAGGTGGCGGCGGCAGGAGCTTTGTACACAGATGGATCCTGAGAGGAGTCATGTCAGAAAAGCACCTGCTAACAAAAAACTTCAAGCACTTCACAAAACATCAGAGCTTTATAGATTCTCACAAGAGGGTGGATTTTCATGGTGGGCTAAAGTATTTGCCCCCTTCCTGATTTCCTATTCTTTTACATGTTTGTCACACTTAAATGTTTCCAATCAACAAACAAATGTAAACATTAGACAAAGATAGCACAAGTAATCACAGAATGCAGTTAATAAAGAAAGGTCCTTATTATTAATGGAAAAAGAAATCCAAACCTACAAGACCCTGTGTGAAAAAGCGATTCCCCCTAAACCTAACAACTGGTTGGGCCACCCTTAGCAGCAACTGGAGATGTAATGTGACATACACCTTCCAAAAAGTTCTACTTTTGTATCGTCAGTCTACAGAGTATTCTCCCAAAAGTCTCGGGGATCATCAAGATGTTTTTTTACAAAACGGAGACGAGCCTTAGGCTGGGATCACACATGCGAGAAACACGTCCGTGTCTCGCATGTGAAATCCAAGCTCTGGTTCCGGCACTCCAGAACGGAGTGTGCGGCCGCATAGCAACACATGGAGCCGCACGCTCTGCTCCCAAGTGCCGGCGCCAGAGCTTGGTTTTCACATGCAAGACACGGACGTGTTTCTCGCATGTGTGATCCCGGCCTTAATGTTTTTATTGCTCAGCAGTGGTTCATCTTGTAACTCTGCCTTGCACGTCATTTTTGCCCAGTGTCTTTCTTATGGTGGAGTCACGAACACTGACTTTAATTGAGGCAAGTGAGGCCTGCAGTTCTTTGAATGTTGTTGTAGGGTCTACGGTAACGTATTGGATGGATCGTCGCTTAACTATTGGTCGGCTGGCTACTCATGGGAAGGTTCACCACTGTTCCATGTTTTCGCTGGAGTCCCAAAACTGTAGAAATGGCTTTACAACCTTTTACATAGTAACATAGTAACATAGTTAGTAAGGCCGAAAAAAGACATTTGTCCATCCAGTTCAGCCTATATTCCATCATAATAAATCCCCAGATCTACGTCCTTCTACAGAACCTAATAATTGTATGATACAATATTGTTCTGCTCCAGGAAGACATCCAGGCCTCTCTTGAACCCCTCGACTGAGTTCGCCATCACCACCTCCTCAGGCAAGCAATTCCAGATTCTCACTGCCCTAACAGTAAAGAATCCTCTTCTATGTTGGTGGAAAAACCTTCTCTCCTCCAGACGCAAAGAATGCCCCCTTGTGCCCGTCACCTTCCTTGGTATAAACAGATCCTCAGCGAGATATTTGTATTGTCCCCTTATATACTTATACATGGTTATTAGATCGCCCCTCAGTCGTCTTTTTTCTAGACTAAATAATCCTAATTTCGCTAATCTATCTGGGTATTGTAGTTCTCCCATCCCCTTTATTAATTTTGTTGCCCTCCTTTGTACTCTCTCTAGTTCCATTATATCCTTCCTGAGCACCGGTGCCCAAAACTGGACACAGTACTCCATGTGCGGTCTAACTAGGGATTTGTACAGAGGCAGTATAATGCTCTCATCATGTGTATCCAGACCTCTTTTAATGCACCCCATGATCCTGTTTGCCTTGGCAGCTGCTGCCTGGCACTGGCTGCTCCAGGTAAGTTTATCATTAACTAGGATCCCCAAGTCCTTCTCCCTGACAGATTTACCCAGTGGTTTCCCATTCAGTGTGTAATGGTGATATTGATTCCTTCTTCCCATGTGTATAACCTTACATTTATCATTGTTAAACCTCATCTGCCACCTTTCAGCCCAAGTTTCCAACTTATCCAGATCCATCTGTAGCAGAATACTATCTTCTCTTGTATTAACTGCTTTACATAGTTTTGTATCATCTGCAAATATCGATATTTTACTGTGTAAACCTTCTACCAGATCATTAATGAATATGTTGAAGAGAACAGGTCCCAATACTGACCCCTGCGGTACCCCACTGGTCACAGCGACCCAGTTAGAGACTATACCATTTATAACCACCCTCTGCTTTCTATCACTAAGCCAGTTACTAACCCATTTACACACATTTTCCCCCAGACCAAGCATTCTCATTTTGTGTACCAACCTCTTGTGCGGCACGGTATCAAACGCTTTGGAAAAATCGAGATATACCACGTCCAATGACTCACCGTGGTCCAGTCTATAGCTTACCTCTTCATAAAAACTGATTAGATTGGTTTGACAGGAGCGATTTCTCATAAACCCATGCTGATATGGAGTTACACAGTTATTCTCATTGAGATAATCCAGAATAACATCCCTCAGAAACCCTTCAAATATTTTACCAACAATAGAGGTTAGACTTACTGGCCTATAATTTCCAGGTTCACTTTTAGAGCCCTTTTTGAATATTGGCACCACATTTGCTATGCGCCAATCCTGCGGAACAGACCCTGTCGCTATAGAGTCCCTAAAAATAAGAAATAATGGTTTATCTATTACATTACTTAGTTCTCTTAGTACTCGTGGGTGTATGCCATCCGGACCCGGAGATTTATCTATTTTAATCTTATTTAGCCGGTTCCGCAAACCGGCTTTACAAACCGATAGACTCAATTACGTTGCTTCAGAATGTCTGTGGATCACGGCATGATGTCTAGCTTTTGAGGAACTTTGGGTCTATTTCACTGTGTCAGGCAGGTTCGATTTCTTGATTGAGAACAGCTGGGGCAGTAGTCAGGCCTGCGTATGGCTAGGGAATTTGAACCCAGCTTCACAAAGATTTGATAAACCACAATTGGTTTATGTTTTAAGAGAGGGCGCAATCACTTTTCCACACAGGGTCCTGTAGGTTTGGATTTCTTTTTCCCTTAATAATAAAGACCTTTATTTATAAACTGCATTCTGTGATTAATTGTGTTATCGTTGTCTAATATTTACATTTGTTTGGTGACTGGAAACATTTAAGTGTGACAAACATGAGAAAGAAAAGGAAATCAGGAAGGAGACACTTTTTCACACCACAGTAGGTCACCCCACATCACACCAGACAAGGTCACCCCAATATCACACATGTCGAGGTCACCAGCTTGTTCAGTGGCTTGTGAAAGCCCGCTTGGCTTTTTACCAATTTTGTGAAAAAGTGGTGTTATCTAGTGATGAGAGGCGATCTTTCTTTTTCATATAAAAAAATAGGTCTTTATTGAGCCATTTAAAAGAAAACTCCAATTAATGCATCGGCAACGGTGCACATTAGGCACTAAAGGCACGTTGCGTCTTACTCATGGTCTCCTGGTTGGCAGTCAGTCATATATAAATATCAGTAATTTGAGGGCGTTTCCCAAGACAATGTGCTTAGCCAAACAGAAGGGATCAATAGTGTGAAAATAAAACAACAAGTGATCCTATATGAAAAAAAACAATGTAATGAAAAAGATCTAAAACAAAAAACAATCAGTAATTGTAAAATCAGATCTGGTCTTAAATTGAGGCCATGGGGAGAGCGGGTTTCCAACATAAATATCCAGTAGAACTCTAGGAGCTTGGTCTCCTCCATGAAATGGTTTGTACACTTTCTCCATGCCTGAGAACTTAAAACCAGTTGTATCACCTGTGAGGATCTGGCCACGGACTAAAGACTATTGGATGAATGGACGTAGAGCGGAGTCCACGGCTCTACGGGATGCAGACTTTTCCAGCACGGAGATCCAGTTATGTCGACATTACTGTGTTCTATTAGAGATCTTCTCGCTCGTCAGTTCATCCTCAGGAATCAATGTTACATTTAGTGACAGTAAGCAGAGGAAGAGGAGCAGGATAGATCTCATGTATACCATACATAAGGCCAAACCCAAGATTAAGAAATCAAGGAACTCGATCATTGTTCATCCAGCCAATAGTCCCATTGTGTGGATAGAGATAGTAGACCCAATGGAAGACAGCGAGTATCGCCTGGTACGTGGGCAGTGGGACTACCGGCCCTGGGGAGGGGATCTTTTAGACTGGGAACATTGTATTTTGGCCATATAACTGAATTTGTTGTAAAACCATGGCCATGGACGTATGGAATAAAAAAAAAAAAATACACTGCTCAAAAAAATAAAGGGAACACTAAAATCCCACATCCTAGATATCACTGAATGAAATATTCCAGTTGCAAATCTTTATTCATTACATAGTGGAATGTGTTGAGAACAATGAAACAAAAATGATCAACATAAATCACAACTAATACTAACAACACGGAGGTCTGGAGTTGGAATGATGCTAACAATCAAAGTGGAAAATGAAGTTAAAGGCTGATCCAACTTCAGTGGAAATGCCTCAAGACAAGGAAATAATGCTCAGTAATGTGTGTGACCTCCACGTGCCTGTATGACCTCCCTACAATGCCTGGGCATACTCCTGATGAGGCGGCGGATGGTCTCCTGAGGGATCTCCTCCCAGACCTGGACTAAAGCATCCACCAACTCCTGGAC
This sequence comes from Ranitomeya imitator, assembly GCF_032444005.1. NCBI lineage: Eukaryota > Metazoa > Chordata > Amphibia > Anura > Dendrobatidae > Ranitomeya > Ranitomeya imitator. Next base: position 1,214,445,912 of record NC_091282.1, on the reverse strand, counting down.
AGTCTGTCGTGCAACGTGACGTTGGTGGATGGAGCAAGACATGATGTCCCAGATATGCTCAATCTGATTCAGGTCTGGGGAAAGGGCGGGCCAGTCCATAGCTTCAATGCCTTCATCTTGCAGGAACTGCTGACACACTCCAGCCACATGAGGTCTGGCATTGTCCTGCATTAGGAGGAACCCAGGGCCAACCGCACCACCGTATGGTCTCACAAGGGGTCTGAGGATCTCATCTTGGTACCTAATGGCAGTCAGGCTACCTCTCACGAGCACATGGAGGACTGTGGGGTCCACCAAAAAAATGCCACCCCACACCATTACTGACACACCGGTCATGCTGTCTGTCACATGTGCTCAGTGTGAACCTGCTTTCATCTGTGAAGAGCACAAGGCGCCAGTGGCGAATTTGCCAATCCTGGTGTTCTGTGGCAAATGCCAAGAGTCCTGCAAGGTGTTGGGCTGTGAGCACAACCCCCATCTGTGGACGTCGGGCACTCAGACCATCATCATGCAGTCGGCCATTTGTGGCCTGCTGGAGGTCATTTTGCAGGGCTCTGGCAGAGCTCCTCCTTGCACAAAGGCTGAGGTAGCGGTCCTGCTGCTGGGTTGTTGCCCTCCTACATCCCCCTCCATGTCTCCTGGTGTACTGGCCTGTCTCCTGGTAGCGCTTCCAGCCTCTGGACATTACGCTGACAGACACAGCAAATCTTTTTGCCACAGCTCGTATTGATGTGCCATCCTGGATGAGCTGCACTACCTGAGCCACTTGTGTGGGTTGTAGAGTCCGTCTCATGCTACCAGGAGTGTGAAAGCACAACCAACATTCAAAAGTGACAAACATCAGCCAGAAAGCATTGGTACTGAGGTGTGGTCTGTGGTCTCCACCCGCAGAACCACTCCTTTATTGAGTGTGTACTGATAATTGTCAATAATTTCCATCTGTTGTCTATTCCATTTGCACAACAGCATGTGAGATTGATTATTAAACAGTGTTGTGTCCTAAGTGCTGCGGAATATGTTGGCGCTATATAAATAAAGATTATTATTATTATTAAGTGCACAGTTTGATTTCACAGAAGTTTGATTTACTTGGAGTTATATTCTGTTGTTTAAGTCTTCCCTTTATTTTTTTGAGCAGTGTAGTTGTATCATTAACCTGCCTAGATGATTATTACAACCCACAACCTCAGATCTTCACATCACCTTTCACAAAGATTTAAGTTCTCAGGCATAGAAAACGTGTCCTCATAATCAGCATGCCTAACAAATAATGAGATACATTTTCCTTGGCCTCATGAGTCTGAGCTATGTCTTAGTTATCTCAGATTAGAATGCCTTCATCCAGACCAGAAGACAGCACGACCCTTCTTTCCTCAATATTAGTGATGAGCGAGTATACTCGTTGATCGGGTTTTTCCGAGCACGCTCGGGTGGCCTCTGAGTATTTGGAAGTGCTCGGAAATTTCGTTTTCTTCACCACAGCTAAATGATTTAAGACTGCTACCCAGCCTGAGTACATGTGGGGGTTACCTGGTTGCCAGGGAATCCCCACATGTATTCAAGCTGTCTACCAGCTGTAAATCATGCAGCTGAGGTGACGAAAACTAAATCTCCGAGCACTAACAAATATTCAGATCACCCGAGCAACGAGTACACTCGCTCATCACTACTCAATATCCATCATCCATACTTACACCAGGAACTCACCACTACTCTGATCTCCAACATGTCCGAACCTTCCGGGAAATATCAGCGCCATGGCTTCATCTAGGTTTACATTGTATATGATACACTTTATTGTTCTCGAGGGAAATTATGGTATATGGAGATATAGATTTATATCTGTGATTCTAGGCGCATCTCTTTGCTCCTACGATGTTACAGAGCCTTGATTTTTCTCATTTTCTGATCTTGTCTGATCTTGCTCTTTATTAATTTTTTGTTTTTGATAATTACTGTGTATCTGATGAAACTCCAATGACGAGACGCTTTGTACACTATCTTCACGCTGTAAATAAATCCACTAAACTGAGTGCCGGATTCTTGAACTTTTATTTATAACGGGTTGGGACCCTACCCGTGCACCAAGTAATAATACAGGAGTGCCGTCCTTCTTCCTTAAAATGCCCCTGTGAACAGGATTGTGCTCACTGACTACAGACAGTGTCAGGTCAGTGCCGTTATACTGATTACACTGATACCTGCGATCAGGATTGTGCTCAGTGACTACAGACAGTGTGAGGTCAGTGCCGTTATACTGATTACACTGATACCTGTGATCAGGATTGTGCTCAGTGACTACAGACAGTGTCAGGTCGGTGCCATTATACTGATTACACTGATACCTGTGATCAGGATTGTGCTCAGTGACTACAGACAGTGTCAGGTCGGTGCTGTTATACTGATTACACTGATACCTGCGATCAGGATTGTGCTCAGTGACTACAGGCAGTGTCAGGTCGGTGCCGTTACACTGATTACACTGATACCTGTGATCAGGATTGTGCTCAGTGACTACAGACAGTGTCAGGTCAGTGCCGTTATACTGATTACACTGATACCTGCGATCAGGATTGTGCTCAGCGACTACAGGCAGTGTCAGGTCGGTGCCGTTATACTGATTACACTGATACCTGTGATCAGGATTGTGCTCAGTGACTACAGACAGTGTCAGGTCAGTGCCGTTATACTGATTACACTGATACCTGCGATCAGGATTGTGCTCAGCGACTACAGTGTCAGGTCGGTGCCGTTATACTGATTACACTGATACCTGTGATCAGGATTGTGCTCAGTGACTACAGTGTCAGGTCGGCGCCGTTACACCGATTACACTGATACCTGGGGATGAAATCCGTCTTGTGGTTGTATAATCTTTATTTTCAGTTTTGAGTTACTGATATGCTCATGCTCCAGGGCAGGTACCATAACAAACCTGCCAAGAGAGGGCCGCCCACCAAAACTGTCAGCCCGAGCAAGGAGGACATTAATCAGAGAGGTAACAGAGACCAAAGGTAAGCCTGAATGAGCTGCAGCGTTCCCAAGCAGAGAATGGAATATCTATCGGTACGAACACAGTAAGACTCCATAAAGACAAGTGGAAGACTCCCCAAGTGTATGGAGGAAAGTGGTGTGATCAGGTAAGTCCAAACCTGAACTATTTCTGCATCAAAGTAAACGTTATGTCTGGCGCCAAACCAACTCAGCTCATGATTAGAGATGAGCGAATTTGTTTGGGTCCCTCCTTAGTCAGCAAGCTAAAGTGCTTACCGAATAAGCTGCATCAGGAACCCGAATACATAAAGCGCGCCGGCTGATCAGCTGTTCGGCACCACAGCTGCATTTGTTGCGGCTGTGCGACAGGCACAACACATCAATGGAGAGCCCAACACACAGGCTCTCCATGCATGTTTTGAGACAGTGTAACAGCCGGCGCGCTCCACGTATCCGGGTTCACTAAGCGTTTATAGCTTGCTGAATAGGCAGTGACCTGATCAAATTTGGTCATCTCTACTCTTCAACTCAAGAACAACATCCCCACAGTGAAACATGCTGGTGGCAGCATCATGCCATGAGGATGTTTTACAGCAGCAAGGACAGGGAAAATGGTCCGAGTCGAGAAGATGGATGGTGCGAAATACAGGAATATTTTTTAGCAAAACCTGTCAGTCGGTCTGTGATGTGAGGCTGGGATGGAGGTTCATCTTCCAACAAGACAATGACCCAAAGCATACTGCTGAAGCAACACTCGAGAGGTGTAAGGAGAAATGTGTAAATGTTCCGGAGTCACAGCACAGACCTTCATCCAATGGAGAATCTGTGGCCAGACGTGAAGATTGATGTTCACCAGAGGGAAACCATCGAACCTGAAGCAGTTCTGCCTCAAGAAATGGACAAAAATCCCAGTGGCCAGATGTGTAAAGCTCATAGAGACTTATCCAAAGCGACTGCAGCTGTAACTGCCACAAAAGGAGGCTCTACAAAGTACCGACTTTAGGGGGGTGAATTGTTATACACAATGAAGGTTTCAGTTATTTTGTCTTATTTGTTGTTTGCTTCACAATAAAAACAAATGGTTCACAGTTGTTGGCATGTTCTCTACATGAACTGATGCAAACCCTCAAAAAAAAAAAAAAAGTGAAATTCCAGGTTGTGAGGTAGAAACCAGAAAAAAATGCCAAGGAGTGAATACTTACGCAAGCCACTGAACATATATTTTACATAGCTGCCGTCACTAGAGAAGACCCATCTTTTCCGCAAGCTCCTCACTCATCTCACCATGCTCTCTTCACCCACCAGGCCTCCATCTTCTACTTTCTTCTCCCTTGTCGGACCATGCTCCCCCACATTCTCCTCCCGCTCTTCACTTTCCTGAACCCCGTCATAAGAGTGTGAGCGTATAAAAGCTTCTCACCTTCCATAGGCAAAGCGTCGGTCCTTGTGGTGGTCTCCGAATGTGTCCCACAGGCGTAGGGAGACGCTGACCTCGTCCACCACATCACGGGAACGCTCCAGAACCTGCAGGCGATACGGGTCATCAGATAGTCCGTTCTATCATTAACCACTTGCTAGGATCTCATAGGATCCACCACTAGTTTATGCAACACCCCCCCCCCCACACACACACACACAGTCTTCCACCGCTGCTGCCACCTACTTCTTGGCAAACTCTGTACTGGTCAATGGCCCACACCGTGGGGACATGGGTGGCGAGGAGCTGGTACTGGGTGAGCGTAGTGTTGCAGGCTCGAGCACAGATCAGTCTGGTCTTCCCCACGGCATTGTCTCCCACTACCACACATTTAATAGTTTCCACATTAGGCCGCTCATAATCCAGGTCAGTATCCATTAAGATGAGTCTGTGGAGAGATGAAAAGTTACACCCAGGAGGAAAAGGACCCACTAACCTGCAGAAAAGGGGGCCCTCAAGAGTGACCAAGTCTTCTAGATGAAAGGGGGGAGGAAGTGACCTGACACTCTCTAGATGAACGGGGTGGTAGTAGGTGACTGGAAGCCCTCTGGAAGAGTGGAGGGAGAGGAGGAACGAGCAGGTGACTGGACGACCCCTGGAAGAGTGGAGGGAGAGGAGGAACGAGCAGGTGACTGGACGACCCCTGGAAGAGTGGAGGGAGAGGAGGAACGAGCAGGTGACTGGACGACCCCTAGAAGAGTGGAGGGAGAGGAGGAACGAGCAGGTGACTGGACGACCCCTAGAAGAGTGGAGGGAGAGGAGGAACGAGCAGGTGACTGGAAGCCCTCTGGTAGAGTGGAGGAACGAGCAGGTGACTGGAAGCCCTCTGGTAGAGTGGAGGGAGAGGAGGAACGAGCAGGTGACTGGAAGCCCTCTGGTATAGTGGAGGGAGAGGAGGAACGAGCAGGTGACTGGACAACCCCTGGAAGAGTGGAGGGAGAGGAGGAACGAGCAGGTGACTGGAAGCCCTCTGGTAGAGTGGAGGGAGAGGAGGAACGAGCAGGTGACTGGAAGCCCTCCGAGGAGGAACGAGCCCTCCGGTAGAGTGGAGGGAGAGGAGGAACGAGCAGGTGACTGGAAGCCCTCTGGTAGAGTGGAGGGAGAGGAGGAACGAGCAGGTGACTGGAAGCCCTCTGGTAGAGTGGAGGGAGAGGAGGAACGAGCAGGTGACTGGACAACCCCTGGAAGAGTGGAGGGAGAGGAGGAACGAGCAGGTGACTGGAAGCCCTCTGGTAGAGTGGAGGGAGAGGAGGAACGAGCAGGTGACTGGAAGCCCTCTGGTAGAGTGGAGGAACGAGCAGGTGACTGGAAGCCCTCTGGAAGAGTGGAGGGAGAGGAGGAACGAGCAGGTGACTGGAAGCCCTCTGGTAGAGTGGAGGAACGAGCAGGTGACTGGAAGCCCTCTGGTAGAGTGGAGGGAGAGGAGGAACGAGCAGGTGACTGGAAGCCCTCTGGTAGAGTGGAGGGAGAGGAGGAACGAGCAGGTGACTGGAAGCCCTCTGGTAGAGTGGAGGAACGAGCAGGTGACTGGAAGCCCTCTGGTAGAGTGGAGGGAGAGGAGGAACGAGCAGGTGACTGGAAGCCCTCTGGTAGAGTGGAGGGAGAGGAGGAACGAGCAGGTGACTGGAAGCCCTCTGGTAGAGTGGAGGGAGAGGAGGAACGAGCAGGTGACTGGAAGCCCTCTGGTAGAGTGGAGGGAGAGGAGGAACGAGCAGGTGACTGGACAACCCCTGGAAGAGTGGAGGGAGAGGAGGAACGAGCAGGTGACTGGAAGCCCTCTGGTAGAGTGGAGGGAGAGGAGGAACGAGCAGGTGACTGGAAGCCCTCTGGTAGAGTGGAGGGAGAGGAGGAACGAGCAGGTGACTGGAAGCCCTCTGGTAGAGTGGAGGAACGAGCAGGTGACTGGAAGCCCTCTGGTAGAGTGGAGGGAGAGGAGGAACGAGCAGGTGACTGGAAGCCCTCTGGTAGAGTGGAGGGAGAGGAGGAACGAGCAGGTGACTGGACAACCCCTGGAAGAGTGGAGGGAGAGGAGGAACGAGCAGGTGACTGGAAGCCCTCTGGTAGAGTGGAGGGAGAGGAGGAACGAGCAGGTGACTGGAAGCCCTCTGGAAGAGTGGAGGGAGAGGAGGAACGAGCAGGTGACCCGGGCCCCTGTACACATGCCCGGCTCCTCCCCCGGGGCCCCTGTACACATGTCCGGCTCCTCCCCCGGGGCCCCTGTACACATGTCCGGCTCCTCCCCCGGGGCCCCTGTACACATGTCCGGCTCCTCCCCCGGGGCCCTGTACACATGTCCGGCTCCTCCCCCGGGCCCCTGTACACATGTCCGGCTCCTCCCCCGGGGCCCCTGTACACATGTCCGGCTCCTCCCCCGGGGCCCCTGTACACATGTCCGGCTCCTCCCCCGGGGCCCCTGTACACATGTCCGGCTCCTCCCCCGGGGCCCTGTACACATGTCCGGCTCCTCCCCCGGGGCCCTGTACACATGTCCGGCTCCTCCCCCGGGGCCCCTGTACACATGTCCGGCTCCTCCCCCGGGGCCCTGTACACATGTCCGGCTCCTCCCCCGGGGCCCCTGTACACATGTCCGGCTCCTCCCCCGGGGCCCCTGTACACATGTCCGGCTCCTCCCCCGGGGCCCTTGTACACATGTCCGGCTCCTCCCCCGGGGCCCTGTACACATGTCCGGCTCCTCCCCCGGGGCCCTGTACACATGTCCGGCTCCTCCCCCGGGGCCCCTGTACACATGTCCGGCTCCTCCCCCGGGGCCCTGTACACATGCCCGGCTCCTCCCCCGGGGCTCTGTACACATGCCCGGCTCCTCCCCCGGGGCCCTGTACACATGCCCGGCTCCTCCCCCGGGGCCCTGTACACATGCCCGGCTCCTCCCCCGGGGCCCCTGTACACATGCCCGGCTCCTCCCCCGGGGCCCCTGTACACATGTCCGGCTCCTCCCCCGGGGCCCCTGTACACATGTCCGGCTCCTCCCCCGGGGCCCTGTACACATGTCCGGCTCCTCCCCCGGGGCCCTGTACACATGTCCGGCTCCTCCCCCGGGGCCCTGTACACATGCCCGGCTCCTCCCCCGGGGCCCCTGTACACATGTCCGGCTCCTCCCCCGGGGCCCTGTACACATGTCCGGCTCCTCCCCCGGGGCCCTGTACACATGTCCGGCTCCTCCCCCCGGGGCCCTGTACACATGCCCGGCTCCTCCCCCGGGGCCCTGTACACATGCCCGGCTCCTCCCCCGGGGCCCTGTACACATGTCCGGCTCCTCCCCCGGGGCCCTGTACACATGCCCGGCTCCTCCCCCCGGGGCCCTGTACACATGTCCGGCTCCTCCCCCGGGGCCCTGTACACATGCTCGGCTCCTCCCCTGGGGCCCCTGTACACATGTCCGGCTCCTCCCCCGGGGCCCTGTACACATGTCCGGCTCCTCCCCCGGGGCCCTGTACACATGCCCGGCTCCTCCCCCGGGGCCCTGTACACATGTCCGGCTCCTCCCCCGGGGCCCCTGTACACATGCCCGGCTCCTCCCCCCGGGGCCCCTGTACACATGCCCGGCTCCTCCCCCCGGGGCCCCTGTACACATGCCCGGCTCCTCCCCCGGGGCCCTGTACACATGTCTGGCTCCTCCCCCGGGGCCCCTGTACACATGTCCGGCTCCTCCCCCGGGGCCCTGTACACATGTCCGGCTCCTCCCCCGGGGCTCTGTACACATGTCCGGCTCCTCCCCCGGGGCCCTGTACACATGTCCGGCTCCTCCCCCCGGGGCCCTGTACACATGTCCGGCTCCTCCCCCGGGGCCCTGTACACATGTCCGGCTCCTCCCCCGGGGCCCTGTACACATGTCCGGCTCCTCCCCCGGGGCCCTGTACACATGTCCGGCTCCTCCCCCGGGGCCCTGTACACATGTCCGGCTCCTCCCCCGGGGCCACACTCACACAGGACAGTCGGTATCTCGCCTGTATCGGTGCGGCGTCCTCCTCCCGGGGCTCCTGCCGGCTCTTCCGCCGCCTTCCCGTCCGGCCGCTCGCTCGCATCGTCCCCGGGCTCCGGGCTGTGTGTGTAGCATCCACCAGCCGCAGCCCCGTTACAATCGACGGCCAACCAATCATAGCGCTCCTTTCACGCAGGACACACCTTCAGCCAATCTTAAGCCGACCATATGACTTATACCCCGCCTTCCACCTGCGGATACGCCCTCAAATAGAATGCTGAGGAAAAGCTCCGCCTACCTCTGACGGAAGCCAATCGGCCAACGGTATAACTGTCTGACAGGTCGCCATGGAGTTCGCTGACCCCGCCCCCTCCCGACACAACTCACATTCCGCCGCTGATGTATCAGCACGCCTACTCACGTGACCGCTCCTCTTAAAGGGCACGCGCCCCTCTTTACATGTGTGCATTGTGTGCAGGCTCTGCTGTGTGGCGTTGTGCGGAGCGTTCGTCCGAGAGGACGGAGTATGGGGGGAGGGGGCGCACTGCGCTGCTGCTATGGGTAACCGCTGCTGGGTGCTTGTCTCCTGGTTACCATAGTTACCCCCACATTATGTAAACATCCTGAGGCTCGGAGCGACCCGGACAGAGAGGAACATGGCTGCTGCACCATAGTCACCGCCCTCCGCCACACCGTGAGGAGAGAGACGTCACCGCCCTCCGCCACACCGTGAGGAGAGAGACGTCACTGCCCTCCGCTACACCGCGAGGAGAGAGACGTCACTGCCCTCCACCACACCGTGAGGAGAGAGACGTCACCGCCCGCCACACCGTGAGGAGAGAGACGTCACCGCCCTCCACCACACCGTGAGGAGAGAGACGTCACCGCCCTCCGCCACACCGCGAGGAGAGAGACGTCACTGCCCTCCGCCACACCGTGAGGAGAGAGACGTCACTGCCCTCCGCTACACCGCGAGGAGAGAGACGTCACTGCCCTCCGCCACACCGTGAGGAGAGAGAGACGTCACCGCCCGCCACCACACCGTGAGGAGAGAGACGTCACCGCCCTCCACCACACCGTGAGGAGAGAGACGTCACCGCCCTCCACCACACCGCGAGGAGAGAGACGTCACCGCCCTCCGCCACACCGTGAGGAGAGAGACGTCACCGCCCTCCGCTACACCGCGAGGAGAGAGACGTCACCGCCCTCCACCACACCGCGAGGAGAGAGACGTCACCGCCCGCCACCACACCGTGAGGAGAGAGACGTCACCGCCCGCCACCACACCGTGAGGAGAGAGACGTCACCGCCCTCCACCACACCGTGAGGAGAGAGACGTCACCGCCCTCCGCCACACCGTGAGGAGAGAGACGTCACCGCCCTCCGCCACACCGTGAGGAGAGAGACGTCACCGCCCGCCACCACACCGTGAGGAGAGAGACGTCACCGCCCGCCACCACACCGTGAGGAGAGAGACGTCACCGCCCTCCGCCACACCGTGAGGAGAGAGACGTCACCGCCCTCCGCCACACCGTGAGGAGAGAGACGTCACTGCCCTCCGCTACACCGCGAGGAGAGAGACGTCACTGCCCTCCACCACACCGTGAGGAGAGAGACGTCACCGCCCGCCACACCGTGAGGAGAGAGACGTCACCGCCCTCCACCACACCGTGAGGAGAGAGACGTCACCGCCCTCCGCCACACCGCGAGGAGAGAGACGTCACTGCCCTCCGCCACACCGTGAGGAGAGAGACGTCACTGCCCTCCGCTACACCGCGAGGAGAGAGACGTCACTGCCCTCCGCCACACCGTGAGGAGAGAGAGACGTCACCGCCCGCCACCACACCGTGAGGAGAGAGAGACGTCACCGCCCTCCACCACACCGTGAGGAGAGAGACGTCACCGCCCGCCACCACACCGCGAGGAGAGAGACGTCACTGCCCTCCGCCACACCGTGAGGAGAGAGACGTCACTGCCCTCCGCTACACCGCGAGGAGAGAGACGTCACTGCCCTCCGCCACACCGTGAGGAGAGAGAGACGTCACCGCCCGCCACCACACCGTGAGGAGAGAGACGTCACCGCCCGCCACCACACCGTGAGGAGAGAGACGTCACCGCCCTCCACCACACCGTGAGGAGAGAGACGTCACCGCCCTCCGCCACACCGTGAGGAGAGAGACGTCACCGCCCGCCACCACACCGTGAGGAGAGAGACGTCACCGCCCGCCACCACACCGTGAGGAGAGAGACGTCACCGCCCGCCACCACACCGTGAGGAGAGAGACGTCACCGCCCTCCGCCACACCGTGAGGAGAGACACGTCACTGCCCTCCGCTACACCGCGAGGAGAGAGACGTCACCGCCCTCCGCTACACCGTGAGGAGAGAGAGACGTCACCGCCCGCCACCACACCGTGAGGAGAGAGACGTCACCGCCCTCCGCCACACCGTGAGGAGAGAGACGTCACCGCCCTCCGCCACACCGTGAGGAGAGAGACGTCACCGCCCTCCGCCACACCGTGAGGAGAGAGACGTCACTGCCCTCCGCTACACCGCGAGGAGAGAGACGTCACTGCCCTCCGCCACACCGTGAGGAGAGAGAGACGTCACCGCCCGCCACCACACCGTGAGGAGAGAGACGTCACTGCCCTCCGCCACACCGTGAGGAGAGACACGTCACTGCCCTCCGCTACACCGCGAGGAGAGAGACGTCACTGCCCTCCGCCACACCGTGAGGAGAGAGAGACGTCACCGCCCGCCACCACACCGTGAGGAGAGAGACGTCACCGCCCTCCGCTACACCGCGAGGAGAGAGACGTCACCGCCCGCCACCACACCGTGAGGAGAGAGACGTCACCGCCCTCCGCCACACCGTGAGGAGAGAGACGTCACCGCCCTCCGCCACACCGTGAGGAGAGAGACGTCACCGCCCGCCACCACACCGTGAGGAGAGAGTCGTCACCGCCCTCCGCCACACCGTGAGGAGAGAGACGTCACCGCCCTCCGCCACACCGTGAGGAGAGAGACGTCACCGCCCGCCACCACACCGCGAGGAGAGAGACGTCACCGCCCTCCGCTACACCGCGAGGAGAGAGACGTCACCGCCCTCCTCTACACCGTGAGGAGAGAGACGTCACCGCCCGCCACCACACCGTGAGGAGAGAGTCGTCACCGCCCTCCGCCACACCGTGAGGAGAGAGACGTCACCGCCCTCCGCCACACCGTGAGGAGAGAGACGTCACCGCCCGCCACCACACCGCGAGGAGAGAGACGTCACCGCCCTCCGCTACACCGCGAGGAGAGAGACGTCACCGCCCTCCTCTACACCGTGAGGAGAGAGACGTCACCGCCCGCCACCACACCGTGAGGAGAGAGACGTCAGCGCCCGCCACCACACCGTGAGGAGAGAGACGTCACCGCCCTCCGCCACACCGTGAGGAGAGAGACGTCACCGCCCGCCACCACACCGTGAGGAGAGAGACGTCAGCGCCCGCCACCACACCGTGAGGAGAGAGACGTCACCGCCCGCCACCACACCGTGAGGAGAGAGACGTCACCGCCCGCCACCACACCGTGAGGAGAGAGACGTCACCGCCCTCCGCTACACCGTGAGGAGAGAGACGTCACCGCCCTCCGCCACACCGTGAGGAGAGAGACGTCACCGCCCGCCACCACACCGTGAGGAGAGAGACGTCACCGCCCGCCGCCACACTGTGAGGAGAGAGACGTCACCGCCCGCCGCCACACCGTGAGGAGAGAGACGTCACCGCCCACTGCCACACCGTGAGGAGAGAGACGTCACCGCCCTCCGCCACACCGTGAGAGAGACGTCACCGCCCGCCACCACACCGTGAGGAGAGAGACGTCACCGCCCGCTGCCACACCGTGAGGAGAGAGACGTCACCGCCCTCCGCCACACCGTGAGGAGAGAGACGTCACCGCCCTCCGCCACACCGTGAGGAGAGAGACGTCACCGCCCTCCGCCACACCGTGAGGAGAGAGTCGTCACCGCCCTCCGCCACACCGTGAGGAGAGAGACGTCAGCGCCCGCCACCACACCGTGAGGAGAGAGACGTCACCGCCCTCCGCCACACCGTGAGGAGAGAGTCGTCACCGCCCGCCGCCACACCGTGAGGAGAGAGACGTCACCGCCCTCCGCCACACCATGAGGAGAGAGTCATCACCGCCCTCCGCCACACCGCGAGGAGAGAGACGTCACCACTCGCCGCCACACCATGAGAGTCGTCACCGCCAGCCACCACACCATGAGGAGAGAGTCGTCACCGCCCGCCGCCACACCGTGAGGAGAGAGACGTCACCGCCCTCCGCCACACCATGAGGAGAGAGTCGTCACCGCCCGCCGCCACACCATGAGGAGAGAGTCGTCACCGCCCGCTGCCACACCATGAGGAGAGAGATGTCACCGCCCTCCGCCACACCGCAAGGAGAGAGACATTAACCTGAGCTGCCACACCGTGAGGAGAGAGACGTTAACCTGAGCTGCCACACCGCGAGGAGAGGCATCACCAAAACAACAAGAACAGATGTCACCTCCCGCCACCACACTGCGAGGAGAGAGACGTCACCAAAACAAGAACACAGACGTCACCTCCCGCCACCACACAGCGACGAGAGAGAGATTAACCTGAGCCGCCAAACTGCGAGTAGAAAGACGTTAACCTAAGCCGCCAAACCACAAGGAGAGAGATGTCACCAAAACAACAAGAACACAGACGTCACCGTCCGCCACCACACCGCGAGGAGAGAGACGTTAACCTGAGCCGCCACACCATGAGGAGAGACGGTAACCTGAGCTGCCCCACCGTGAGGACAGAGATGTTAACCTGAGCCGCCACACCACGAGGAGAGAGACGTCACCAAAACATAGTAACATAGTTATTAAGGTTGAATGAAGACTTTAAGTCCATCTAGTTCAACCCATAGCCTAACCTAACTTGCCCTAACATGTTGATCCTGAGAAAGGCAAAAAAACCCATGTGGCAAAAACTAAGCTCCTAGGAATAAATATATAAATGGAGGGCACCGCAAAAATACAACAAAGATTGGAAGGTTCACTGTGGGCTTGTGATTAAACATGAAGAAAGAGCAAGAAAAAGAGCAGAGGGCGCCTCACCGCAAATGAAGCTAAATATAGATCATTGACCTATATTTAGCTTCATTCCCCGGGGTTTTGCAGCAAGGAGCAGCCTGCATTAGCGGAACTCCTTGCTGCAAAATGTTTTAACCCCTTCAGAAGGATTTACATCGTTGGACTTTACAGATCTGCGGAAGGTAAGTATATTGTTGGTTTATTATGGTTTTTCTTTTACAGAACGAGGGTCTTCAGTGATTGGATTGGGCGTTAAATAAAATATTACAACAACCTTTGTTTTTATTTCATTAAAATAATTTTTAATAATGTGTGTGTGTTTTTTAACCCTTTCATTCAATTGGATTAATAATGGATAGGTGTCATAATTGACGCCTCTCCATTATTAATCTGGCTTAATGTCACCTTACAATAGCAAGGTGGCATTAACCCTTCATTACCCCATATCCCACGGCTACACGGGAATGGGAAGAGAGTGGCCAAGTGCCAGAATAGGCGCATCTTACAGATCTGCCTTTTCTGGGGTGGCTGGGGGCAGGTGTTTTTAGCCAGGGTGGGCCAATAACCGTGGACCCTCTCCAGGCTATTAATATCTGCCCTCAGTCACTGGCTTTACCACTCTGGCGGAGAAAATTGTGCGGGAGCCCACGCCAATTTTTTCCGCCATTTAACCCTTTATTTTAATAGCTAGAACGGCCAAATTTTGCAGATACACACTACTGACAGTAGTGTGGATTATGCAAAAAAAATGGTGATATGAGATGGTTTACTGTATGTAAACCATGTCTCATATCATGTCGGGTTTAGGAAGGAGAAAGCAAAAGCCGGTAATTGAATTACCGGCTTTCTGCTATATCGCGGCTGTATGAAGTAAGAATATATATACATATATGTGTCTCACTGACATATATATATATGTATACCTATTCTATGTGTACATATTTATTCTACCTATTCTATTCTGTCAGTGTGATTTTACTGTACACCGCACTGAATTGCCGGCTTTTCTCGCTAACACCGCTGCGTATTTCTCGCAAGTCACACTGCTGGTCCGTGTGTAATCCGTATTTTTGGGGCTTCCATAGACTTTCATTGGCGTTTTATTTGCGCAATACGGTGACAAACGCAGCATGCTGCGATTTTCTACGGCCGTAGAAAGCCGTATAATACTGATCAGTAAAATACGGCAGATAGGAGCAGGGGCATAGAGAATAATTGTGCCGTATTTTTGGCGAGTTTCACGGACGTAGTTTCTGCGCTCTTACGTCCGTAAAACTCGCAAGTGTGACGCCGGCCTAATAGTACGCATAGGACCTGCGGGAGGGGGAGGGAGAGGGGGAACTAGACAATGCAAGAGCCCAAAACCTCAATCCCATGGGTAAAAAAAAAAACTTGTCATACCCACAGTCCAAAGCCATAGAGAAAAATCTTGTGAAGTGGGGAAGCAGAATGTGGGATAGGCTCCCACGCGTATCGCCGCCTGAGTAGCGGCTTCCTCAGGGAAAAGATATCATGTAGCATGCTACCCTCCGCAGGTCCTATGCGTACTATTACTGAGACATTTCATATATTTACATCTCTTATGCTTTTCTATTTTTTCTACTGTCTCATTCATCACCATTTTTGTTGTACGCCTTTTTTCATCAGTTACATTTTTTCTTTTCGCCATATGACTAAAGTTTCTATATTATTGAAGTATCCTGCACGCATATTATGTGCCTTATTATAGGGATGTATGGTATTGCAATATTAACATCTTTACACCCATTTCATGGAGTGGTCATTTATCCTTGCATTATCTTTGCTTGTGCAGTCAGATTCTTGTGATAACATTATTGTGGGAAGCACATGTTTTGTGGGCTGTCATTTTCCTCATTCTAGGATATGACATATATATATATATGCATGTTTTTTTGCATGTTTGCATTTTTTAAGTGTTTTTAATGGTTTTTGTGTTGTTGTTTTGTGTGTGTACTTATGTGCAGTCTTGAGTTTTTTTGCCAATTTAATAATAAAAACTATTTTTGATACTGGATTATATATGGAGGTGTTCCTGTCTATGTGGGCATGATCTTTTTCTTGCTCTTTCTTCAAAAACTAAGCTCCTGTCACGGGGGTATTAGGTAGACTAAGGCCGGCTTCACACTTGCGAGTTTTACGGACGTAAGAGCGCAGAAACTAGTCCGTAAAACTCGCAAAAAATACGGCACAATTATTCTCTATGCCCCTGCTCCTATCTGCCGTATTTTACTGATCAGTATTATACGGCTTTCTACGGCCGTACAAAATCGCAGCATGCTGCGTTTGTCACCGTACTGCGCAAGAAATACGCCAATGAAAGTCTATGGAAGCGTGAAAAATACGGATTTCACACGGACAAGCAGTGTGACTTGCGAGAAATACGCAGCGCTGTTAGAGAGAAAAGCCGGTAATTCAGTGCGGTGTACAGTAAAATCACACTGACAGCTTACAGTCCAATAGGTAGAATAAATGTGTACACATAGAATAGGTATATATATATATATGTCAGTGAGACACATATATATATATATTAATATTTATTCCAGCGCTATACAGCTTGAAAGCCGGTAATTCAATTACCGGCTTTTTCTTTCTCCTTCCTAAAACCCGACATGATTTGAGACATGGTTTACATACAGTAAACCATGTCTTCTCTCCATTTTTTTTGCAGATTCCACACTACTAATGTCAGTAGTGTGTATCTGCAAAATTTGGCCGTTCTAGCTCTTAAAATAAAGGGTTAAATGGCGGAAAAAATTGGCGTGGGCTCCCGCGCAATTTTCTCCGCCAGAGTAGTAAAGCCAGTGACTGAGGGCAGATATTAATAGCCTGGAGAGGGTCCACGGTTATTGCCCCCCCCTGGCTAAAAATATCTGCCCCCAGCCACCCCAGAAAAGGCACATCTGGAAGATGCGCCTATTCTGGCACTTGGCCACTCTCTTCCCATTCCCGTGTAGCGGTGGGATATGGGGTAATGAAGGGTTAATGCCACCTTGCTATTGTAAGGTGACATTAAGCCTAATTAATAATGGAGAGGCGTCAATTATGACACCTATCCATTATTAATCCAATTGAATGAAAGGGTTAAATAAAACACAAACACATTATTTAAAATTATTTTAATGAAATAAAAACAATGGTTGTTGGAGTATTTTATTCTACGCCCAATCCAATCACTGAAGACCCTCGTTCTGTGAAAGAAAAAACATAATAAACCACCAATATACTTACCCTCCGCAGATCTGTAACGTCCAACGATGTAAATCCTTCTGAAGGGGTTAAAACATTTTGCAGCAAGGAGCTTTGCTAATGCAGGCTGCTCCTCGCTGCAAAACCCCGGAGAATGAGTCTAAATATAGATCAATGAGCTATATTTAGCTTCATTTGCGGTGAGGCGCCCTCTGCTGGCTGTTTATAGATCGTGGGAACTTGCCTAGAAAGCCTGGGAGCTCCAACTCCAACAACCATTGTTTTTATTTCATTAAAATAATTTTAAATAATGTGTTTGTGTTTTATTTAACCCTTTCATTCAATTGGATTAATAATGGATAGGTGTCATAATTGACGCCTCTCCATTATTAATTAGGCTTAATGTCACCTTACAATAGCAAGGTGGCATTAACCCTTCATTACCCCATATCCCACCGCTACACGGGAATGGGAAGAGAGTGGCCAAGTGCCAGAATAGGCGCATCTTCCAGATGTGCCTTTTCTGGGGTGGCTGGGGGCAGATATTTTTAGCCAGGGGGGGGCCAATAACCGTGGACCCTCTCCAGGCTATTAATATCTGCCCTCAGTCACTGGCTTTACTACTCTGGCGGAGAAAATTGCGCGGGAGCCCACGCCAATTTTTTCCGCCATTTAACCCTTTATTTTAAGAGCTAGAACGGCCAAATTTTGCAGATACACACTACTGACATTAGTAGTGTGGAATCTGCAAAAAAAATGGAGAGAAGACATGGTTTACTGTATGTAAACCATGTCTCAAATCATGTCGGGTTTTAAGAAGGAGAAAGAAAAAGCCGGTAATTGAATTACCGGCTTTCAAGCTGTATAGCGCTGGAATAAATATTAATATATATACATATATGTGTCTAATGACATATATATATATATATATATAGACAGTATATATATATTTTTTTTTCTTTTTGGGACACATGGATCATTTCTATAGCGGTATGTTGGTTTTGCAAGCCCGCGAGAAAACCACGCAGTACGGATGCCATACGGATTACATACGGAGGATGCCATGCGCAAAAAACGCTGACACACCCTGCCTACGGAGGAGCTACGGACCACTATTTTCGGGACATTTCAGCGTATTACGGCCGTAATATACGGACCGTATTTTCATACGCTGAGTGTGAAGCCGGCCTAAAGCTGATTACCCGGGCCCCTGCGATATCCCTCAGACTAGGGAAAACCCTGTCTGTCCCTCTCCGGGAATTTACACTGATGGTGTGCTTGTCTGGACCGCCAGGCCTGACCCTGACTCCTGTTTCAGCCCTATGCTGAACCACCCAGTGATAAGACCACACACCAACCTACACAGAATGTCCAGACAAGGAAAACTAAAAACGCACCACGCCGCAGACACACAGGAAAACACTATAATGTGCACAGGGCAAAAATAAACACAAATATAGGAAGGAGAAATATGACAAAGGATAATACACCACCAGATACGATACTTCAACTCCTAGACCACCACTCCAGACCGAGATCACCAAGCACAAGACACAAGCTATAATCGACGACGCCCAACGTCCAGAATGACTATTTAAAGGCCACGGGCGTGACCCAGCCTCCAACCAGATTACCAGCCAGATTAACCCTGGATAACCTGGAAAAAATCTAGCCGGCGCCACTGAGCGTATAGTGGACAAATGTGGAATTACCGCTGTCTGTCGGATGCCCTAGTGTGAACAGCGTCCGACATGACAGTACCCCACCTTCTACGAGGGACCCCAGGGCCCTCACGACTTATAGGACCCGGCTTGTCCGGATGGCGGCGGTGAAACATACTGACCAGCCGGTCCGCATGTATGTCCGAAGCTGGTAGCCAAGACCTCTCCTCTGGCCCATAACCACGCCAGTGTACCAGGTACTGTAATGTGCGTTACACTATACGAGTCAACCACCTTGGAGACTTCAAACTCCACATTGCCATCCACCAAGACTGGAGGTGGTATCGGCGCCGTGTCCACAGAACCCACCACCTTCTTTAACAGAGATCTGTGAAACACGTGTATTTTATATACCGTAGGAAGCTCCAATCGGTAGGCTACCGGGTTAATGATGGCGGCGACCCTAAATGGACCAATAAACCTTGGACCCAATTTCAGGGATGGTACTTTGAGATTTATGTTTTTTGTGGACAACCACACCCAATCACCCACACTCAGGTCCGGACCTGGCACACGTCTACTGTCAGCCACTTGTTTGTACCTAGCACCCACGCTCAGCAAGCGCTGTTTCACTCTCCTCCAAACAGATGACAGTTGTGCTCCTAGCTGGTCCTCAGGAACGCCAGCAGAGCCACCCTGATGCAGAGTACAAAATTGAGGATGGTGCCCGTAAACACAAAAGAACGGGGACTCCCCAGACAATTCCTGGCGGTGATTGTTAATGGCAAACTCAGCCAAAGGAAGGAACGTCGACCATTCCTCCTGGTTGTCAGAAACAAAGCAGCGTAAGTACTGCTCCAAATTCTGGTTCATACGCTCGGTCTGACCATTTGACTGAGGATAAAACGCCGAAGAATGCGACAACTTGATCCCCAGCCGTGAGCAAAAAGCTTTCCAAAACTTCGCCACAAACTGAGAACCCCTATCAGACACTATGTCACTACGTGAAGTCTGACCACCTCCTGCACAAAAACCTGAGCCAGAGTCTTTGCGTTAGGCAACGAAGGCAAGGACACAAAGTGCAACATCTTTGAGAAACCGATCAACAACCACCAAGATAGCCGTGTTCCCAGCAGAGGAAGATAGGTCTGTAATAAAATCCATGGAGATCTCCATCCATGGCCTACTGGCTACCCCGAGAGGAAGTAGTGTGCCAGCAGGACGGGAGCGGGGCGTCTTAGCCCTAGCACACGTGGTACATGCTGACACGTACGAGACCACGTCCTGTTGGATTTTTGGCCACCAAAACCGACGCGACACCAACTCCAAGGTACCCCTAACCCCTGGATGGCCAGCCAGAACAGCATCATGATGCTCACCCAACACCTTTAGGCGAAGATAGAGCGGTACAAATGATTTGTTGACGGGAAGCTCAGGTGGTACTTCCTCCTGAGCCTCGGCAATCTCCGCCTCAACCTCTGTCGTGAGAGCCGAGACCACTACACCCTTTTGGAGGGTGGGTACCGGATCTTCCCGAGGTTCTCCCCCCGGAAAACACCCGGATAAAGCATCTGCCTTAGTGTTCTTAGACCCCGGACGGTACGTGACAAAAAAGTTGAAATGCGTGAAAAACAGTGCCCAGCGAGCTTGCCTGGGGGACAGACGCTTGGCTGACTCTAATTAAAGCAGATTTTTATGGTCAGTGATAACTGTAACCTGGTGGACCGCCCCCTCCAAGAAGTGTCGCCATTCCTCAAAAGCCAACTTGATAGCCAACAACTCCCTGTTGCCGATATCGTAGTTACGTTCGGTGGACGACAGCTTCTTGGAAAAGTAGGCGCATGGACGCAACTCGCCCAAGGATGAGCCTTGTGACAGCAGTGCCCCCACTCCAACCTCAGACGCATCGACCTACATGGTAAATGGTTTTGATACGTCTGGTTGCACCAGAATGGGGGCCGAAGCAAAACTGTTCTTCAGAAATTCGAATGCGTGCACAGCAGCCTCCAGCCAGGCGGAGAGATTGGTACCCTTTTTCGTCATGTCAGTAAGTGGTTTAGCAATGGTAGAAAAATCTTTGATAAATTTTCTATAATAATTAGAAAACCCAAGGAACCGCTGGAGTGCTTTTAGGTTATCAGGCCGTTCCCAACGCAGCACCGCTTGCACCTTAGCGGCGTCCATTTTAAACCCTGAAGCAGACACAATATAACCCAACAGGATTACTGCAACATTTTTTCAAACTGAGTGTTTTTGGTTTTACTATTCTCTTTTGTGTCTTCAGGTTTCTTGGTGGTGTGTGAACATGATCTTACAGACTTGTTCACTGTGCAGGTAGCCCATGTGTTCCTGTTTCCATAATTGTTCTCTTGTGTCTACAAGACTGGGGAGTTCCACCACTCCTCTTGGGCTATCTGCACAAAAGCTGTTCTACCCTGTATGCACACATGGATTTTTCCTCTCTGAACCTTGTTCACACAGGTTATATACAGATGATCAGGTTTTTAAATACATCAGATAGGGATTGCATACATTAGTTAGGACTGCTCTGATAAGGGTATACCGTGAAGATTGGTAGAGCAGCTTAGTATACATTTTTTGCAAAAAACGTATCAACCAAATACCCTGTTTTTTACATCTTTTACTAGCACTTGCGGATTACTGCAACATTTTTTCAAACTGAGTGTTTTTGGTTTTACTATTCTCTTTTGTGTCTTCAGGTTTCTTGGTGGTGTGTGAACATGATCATACAGACTTGTTCACTGTGCAAGTAGCCCATGTGTTCCTGTTTCCATAATTGTTCTCTTGTGTCTACAAGACTGGGGAGTTCCACCACTCCTCTTGGGCTATCTGCACAAAAGCTGTTCTACCCTGTATGCACACATGGATTTTTCCTCTCTGAACCCTGTTCACACAGGTTATATACAGATGATCAGGTTTTTAAATACATCAGATAGGGATTGCATACATTAGTTAGGACTGCTCTGATAAGGGTATACCGTGAAGACTGGTAGAGCAGCTTAGTATACATTTTTTGCAAAAAACGTATCAACCAAATACCCTGTTATTTACATCTTTTACTAGCACTTGCGGATTACTGCAACATTTTTTCAAACTGAGTGTTTTTGGTTTTACTATTCTCTTTTGTGTCTTCACAATATAACCCAAGAAAGGCAACTCCTGAACCGAAAAAAACACATTTCTCAAGTTTTGCATAGAGCTTATTTTCTCTGAATAGCTGTAACACCTGCCTCACATGCTCTAAATGAGTATCACGGTCGCATGAATAAATGAGAATGTCATCTAGGTACACAATAACGAATTTCCCCAGTACATGCGAGAACACATCATTTATGAAATGTTGGAATACAGCAGCGCGTTTGTCAACCCAAATGGCATCACCAAATTTTCAAAATGACCCTCAGGAGTATTAAAAGTCGTCTTCCACTCATCACCTTGACGGACTCTTATGAGGTTGTACGCCCCCCTGAGGTCAAGCTTGGTAAACCACTTAGCACCAGCCACCTGGTTGAACAAATCAGGTCTCAGTGGCATAGGGTATGGATCACGAACCGTAATCTGGTTTAACTCCCTAAAATCCAGACATGGGCGTAGTCCGCCATCTTTCTTCTTAACGAAAAAGAACCCCGCTGCCACCGGCGAGGACAAAGGCCTGATGTGCCCTTTGATCAGACTCTCAGCAATGTAGTCCTTTAGGGCTTGCCTCTCAGGACCAGAGATGTTAAACATCCTAGCTTTCGGCAATTTGACCCCTGATTTAAACCTAATAGTACAGTCGTAGGGTCGATGTGGTGGCAATTCAGAGCAACTCTTCTCAGAGAACACATCTGCGAAATCCAGCAGTGACTCAGGAATGCTGGAAGTCACAGCGGACACACATGTGGCCAGGCAATTCTCCTGGCAAAATCCGCTCCACTGAATTATATCCTGAGTTTTCCAGTCAATCACCGGGTTGTGCATAGACAACCATGGAAAACCCAGAACCATTTGTGCAGGAAGATTACTGAGCACCCTACATGTAACTTGCTCAGAATGTAGGACCCCAATGTGGAGTTTACCCTCAGCCACAAACTTAGTAATCTCCACCTGTGGGAGTGGAGTAGCATTGATGGTGACCACCCGGATAGGATGAGGCAGTTTATCGACCGTGAACCCGGCCGTGCGCGCAAACTCCTCATCAATGAGATTAGTGGCCGACCCACTATCCACAAAAACAGTGATATGCAGCTCTCTGCCAGCGACCATAACTCTGGCAGGGAGCATACATTGAGAGACCCCCATGGAGGATATGCATAAGCTCAGATTGGCCTCCTCCACACCCTCTGAGCTTAGAAGTTTTCCGCTGTTGTGCTTTTCTTAGAAAACAGAGGACAAGCATTTACATAATGTCCTTTTTTACCACAGCAAAAACAGGCTCCCTGCTTCGAAACTGGAATAAGCCAAACGGGGTGACAAATGCCGACTTGGGAATAGCATCAGGACTAAGGGGAATCTGCCAGTAGCCTTTGCATAGATTGATGGTGGTCAAATACTTTGCCCCCGCCAGCCGGTCTAACAACTCATCCACACGCGGCATGGGATATGCATCCGTCACTGTTTTCTCATTGAGCTTATGATAGTCTACACAAAACCGTGTAGTCCCATCCTTCTTGGGCACTAACACTACGGGGGATGCCCAGGGACTATCTGACTCTTCAATGACCCCTAAACGCAACATCTCTTGTATTTCTTGTTGCATCCCTTCTTCAGACTCAGGGACGCGGAAGGGGGGTTGTTGCAGGGGGTCTGATCCTGGGTCTCAACCTTGTGTTGTGCCAGGTGAGTGTACCCGGGTTTCCCCGAAAACATCCTCTGTCGCTGCCTCAACAACTCCTCCACCTGCTGTCTCTCCCGGGGACCTAAGTCTTCACCCCAGTGTACCTGGTCCCATGTTTTAGACTGAGTCCTCTCCCCTAAGACATCAGGCAAGGGAAGTCCGGCTAAATCCTCTGCTTCAGGTGCACAGATGGCCACTACCTCTTCTGGGCGCTCCCGATAGGGCTTCAGCATATTCACGTGGAACATGCGGATAACCCTGGGGTTGTCACAATTGGTGACATTATAGGTGGTGTCGGCTATTTTCCCCACTACCTGGTAGGGCCCCTGCCAAGCGCTTGGAACTTGTTCTGCCTAGTGGGCTCTAACACCAGGACCTTCTGCCCTATTTCCAAGGTGCGCTCTCTGGCCCTCCGATCATACCATACGCGCTGGCACCGCTGGGCCACCTGCATGTTCCCACATACAGCCTGTGTTAGCTCCTGTAGGTGGTCCCGGAATTCCAGCACATAGGGTACAATAGGAACCCCTTCTATGATGCCCTCCCCTTCCCAGTGTTCTAGCACTAAGTCTAGGGGTCCCCTTACCCGTCTCCCGTATACCAGTTCGAATGGGGAGAACCCCGTGGATTCTTGGGGCACCTCTCGATAGGCAAACAGGAGGTGACTCAAGAATTTCTCCCAGTCCCTGTAGGTCCTGGTAAAAGTCCCAATGAGTTGTTTTAACGTCCTGTTAAAGCGTTCACATAACCCATTGGTTTGCGGGTGGTACGGGGCGCCTCTAATGGACTTTACGCCGCACAGCTTCCACAGTTGGTTGGTCACCTCTGCTGTAAACTGGGTACCCTGGTCTGAGATAATCTCCCGGGGAAATCCAACCCGTGAGAAAACCTGGAGCAGGGCAGCCGCCACCGTCTCTACCAGTATGTTAGGTAACGCAACCGCCTCTGGATACCGTGTGGCATAATCTACCACTGTCAATATATACCTTTTCCCTGACGGACTGGGTTTGGCTAACGGCCCTATCAGATCGACCGCTACTCGGCTAAATGGTTCCTCGACAATGGGAAGGGGGCGTAATTTGGCCGTGTATCGATCTCCCCTCTTGCCAATGCGCTGGCAACTCTCACAGGTCTGGCAGTATTGACGAACATCATAGGTTACCCCCGGCCAAAAGAAGTTTTGTGTCAGACGATGCCTGGTGCGACTGACGCCGAAGTGCCCGGCCAAGGGTATGTCATGAGAGATTCGCAGTAACTCCTGCCTATACTTCTTGGGAACTACCAGCTGTCGTTTTATAGTGGGGCTCGTCCCTGTGTGGTGCTGCTCTGTGATCCGGTAGAGGAGTCCCTGCTTCCATATAAACTGTTCCCCTTCCAGTACCCCTCTCCCCTCCTGTGCCTACCCCGATATCCCTCCAAAGAAGGATCCTCAAGTAACTCCCTCTTAAATTCATCTGGGGTGGCC
This sequence comes from Ranitomeya imitator, assembly GCF_032444005.1. Classification (NCBI taxonomy): domain Eukaryota; kingdom Metazoa; phylum Chordata; class Amphibia; order Anura; family Dendrobatidae; genus Ranitomeya; species Ranitomeya imitator. The sequence continues at coordinate 1,214,421,219 of NC_091282.1, read as the reverse complement.
CAAGAAATGTGACTGGCTATGGGAATACATGTAGGGCTAGGATGTCTTAACCGGGGCCTCCTATGAGTGTGATTCCGCCTCCGCAGCTCGAGCTTGTCTCCGGGTGGTCACAGGATATGTCTCAGCCAGAGGGGCAACCGAGAAGGCAGACAACATGGGCCCCAAGTCATTTCCCAGCAAAACGTCTAGAGGCAAATCCTCCATCAAGCCGACCTCAACAAGGCCATCCCCAACTCCCCAGTTCAGGTGAATCCTGGCAGTGGGTAGTCGATGTATGGCTCCCCCTGCTACACGGACTGCCACTGTCCGGTCCGTCTTCTCTTGGTCCTGGACGAGATGAGGCTTCACAAGGGTCAAAGTTGCTCCGGAATCTCTTAGTCCCTGCATGCGTTTCCCATTAACCCACACGACCTGTCGATTCTGTTGTTGATTGTCTGCCCGGGCTGCCTGCACAGGGTCTACTTCATGCAGCACTTCCTCCATGTCTTCCACCCCTTGGTTAGTTGTAGCCCCCAATGCCGGGTCAGCTTCGCCTTGGTAGCAGTGTACATTGGCCTGGCGGAAGGTAGCTGTTCCCATCTTTGGCCACTGGGTATGCTGAGTCCGGTTGGGACATTGTCTTTGCAGGTGGCCCAGCTGACGGCAGGTGTGGCATCGCGCCCCAGGGGAACTGTGGTAGGCCGGGTTTCTAGCTGGTCCCCCTACAATCTTCGGTGGTTTGGGGCACTCCAGGTCCATGGGCGGACCCCTAGTGACCATCTTTGATCCGGACAACTGAGGCCTCCTGGCGTCTTGATGTTCATCGGCCAGACGAGCGGCTTCCTCAAGAGTCATTGGCCGCCTGTCCTGAAGCTATTCCTGTGTCTCGGGGTTTAGTCCATTAAAGAATCGTTCTAACAAGAAGAGCTGGAGGACGTCCTCCTTAGTGGTTGCTTGGCTCCCTTGTACCCACTGTAACAGTGATCGCCGTAATTTACAGGCCCATTCAGCGTGGGTATCGGTTACTCGTTTTATAAGTCCGTGGAACTTTTGGCGGTATGCCTCTGGTGTCAGCGCATACCGGGCCAAGATCACTTCTTTGATCCCCTCATAGTCCATACAGTCCTCATCAGGTACCATGCGATAGGCATCCGCTGCCCGGCCTGTCAGCTTGCTGGCCAGAATTTGAACCCGTTCCTCCGGCTTCACTTGATGAAGGGCACACTGCCGCTCAAAGTCCTGCAGAAAGCCATCAATGTCTTCCTCTGCCTCCCCCAACTGTCGGAAGGCATTATACTGGATCTTTTTGTGGCTTACTGTTGAAGGTACCTGGGCGGAGGCCAGAGCTCCCCTTGCTCGCTGACTTTCCTCTCTCCGCTCTGCCATCTCCATCTTGGTTAGCTCTATCCTGGTCCGCTCGGCCATCTCTTCCTTCAGATCAGTACGCACATCAGCCATCACCTCTCGTATGATCTCTACTGCAGGGTTTGGACCCTAGAACGCCAGTCTGTTCTTTACCTCCCTCTGGAATTCAGTCTCCTCCACGTTCACATTGGGGGGGCGCTGCACTGTCGTTTTCCATGATGGCTGCTATCAAATCCGCTTTTGTTTTGTTGCTGGCGATTAACCCTCGGGCTTCCACCAGATCTTTTAGTGTAGTCCTCTTTAACTTCTGGTAGTTGTCTTCCATTCATTCCTTTCCTCCTGTAGAAGGGGTATCACATCCCGCTGTCTGCCACCAGTGTAACGGGGTCTACTGTGCTGTAGTACCTCTTACAGCACCCCCCCGTGTTTCAGGAGGTCCACTCTGCTTTTGCTGGATTCTGAATGAAGGACGCTGGCTAGAATTTCTTGATTACATGGGAGCATATAAAAGCTGACTGCTACTCCAGGTATTTCCAGTCTAAAAAGAACACACTTTATTTACAACACACAGAATATATAACACAGATACACAGGGCAGGCCAATAGAAAAAACAGGCCAGACATACATTACAATAGCCGAAGGGGGCTGGAGCCTGCTGGTATTTACTGTGGGAATTACAAAGGTGGGGGGAGGTCAGAAAGAGAATATCTTGTCCAGGGGCGCAGCCTGTGGACTGATGCATTTCACATGGAAACTATTATACAGAATATATATATAGCATAACATATTCTTGGTGCTGGGGGTTCTGTACCACTGGTCATGCTACGTCGACAGCTTCGGCTCTTGTTCGTCTATGCCAGGAGGCTTTTACAGTGGCTCAGTATGCAGTACCGTACCTTCCCGTCTGAATTATCCTGGAACAATGAGGCCTTGGTTGCTATCTTCTGGGTAGGTCTTTCAGGAAGAATTAAGGAAGAGCTGTTTGCTAGTACTCCAAAATCAGCGATTTCTCCGACTTCGTTCTCCTTACTCGTGGCTATGGAAGTAGATTGGGAAAGCCTGGGTAATCACCGCCAGGAGGCGCGTCGCCAGGAGGAGAGCTGTTTAGGCAATTCCAAAGAAGTCGGGAAGCTCCAGTGCCTAGGGTCTGTAGGAGAGGCAGCCCTTGGTAAGGATCATCTCTCTCCACCACTGCAAATAACAGTTTCCGTGGTCTTTGGCACGGTAAAATTTTCTGAACTCTGTCACCTGGATTCTGGAGCTGCCGGGAATCTCATTCAGCAGGCGGTCGTGGATCGTTATCAGATACCAGTCCAACGCCTTCCAGAACCGTTGCAGGTGACATCCGTGGAAGGCAAATCCCTGTCCAAGTCCATTTGGTTCCAGACTGAGCCAGTGGAACTCCGGGTAGCTTTAACGCATTCAGAAAGAATTCGCTTTTATGTCCTGCCTGGTTCCTCTCACCCCTTGCTTTTAGGTCTACCCTGGCTTCGGATGCATGAACCAGTCTTAACTTGGAACACGAGAAAGGTTGTGCGCTGAGGAGACTCCTGCTTGGATAGATGTATCATTCCGGTTCGACCTGTTCTTCCCCCAGTTCAGCCCACTGCCCTGCAGGGTCTACCCTCCTCTTACTGGGCCTTTGCTGACCTCTTCGGGAAAAAGGAGGCAGAGAAATTACCTCCACACAGGTCGTATGATTGCCCGATTGATCTGCTCCCCGGAACATCTCCTCCTCGGGGGCGAATCTATCCTCTTTCTCAAACAGAGACCCAGTCCATGTCGGACTACATGCAGGAGAACCTGGCCAGAGGATTTATCCAGAAGTCTTCCTCACCAGCTGGAGCAGGATTCTTCTTCGTGAAGAAAAAAGATGGATCTCTTCGGCCCTGTATCGATTACAGGGGGCTGAACCAGATTACGGTAAAGAAAAGGTATCCCTTGCCGCTTATCTCAGAGTTGTTTGATCATCTTAGGGGTTCTAAAATCTTCACCAAACTGGACCTCAGAGGGGCCTACAACCTAATACGTATTCGTAAAGGAGACGAGTGGAAAACCGCTTTTAACACCCGGGACGGACACTATGAATACCTGGTTATGCCGTTCGGTTTAAGTAATGCACCTGCAGTTTTTCAGGAATTCATAAATTATATTTTCAGAGATCTGCTCTATTCATGTGTTGTTGTTTACCTGGACGATGTTCTGATCTTCTCTGCAGATTTAGGCTCCCACAGGGGACAAGTACGTCTGGTCTTATAAAGACTCCGGGAGAACAGACTTTATGCTAAATTTAAAAAATGTCTCTTTGAACAATCCTCTCTGCCTTTCCTTGGTTATATCGTCTTGTCCACAGGTTTAAATATGGATCCGGAGAAGGTATCTGCCATCCTTAAGTGGCCTCGCCCATCCGGTCTGAAAGCCATACAACAGTTCCTGAGGTTCGCCAACAATTACCGTTTATTTATTCCACACTTTTCCACCATTGTGGCACCCATCTCGACCTTGACCCGGAAAGGTTCAAATGCCAAGGATTTGACTCCTGAGGCAGAGGAGGCTTTTGTTTCTATTAAACAGGCCTTCTCCTCTGCACCCGTTCTTCATCGTCCGGATTCAGAGAAACAGTTTTTGCTGGAGGTAGACTCTTCTTCCATAGGTGCTGGTGCGGGTCTCACCCAGAAGTTATCCTCCGGTCGGATGGTCACCTGTGGTTTCTTCTCAAAGGTCTTTTCTACCTCAAAAAGGAACTATTCTGTGGGAGATCGAGAATTATTGGCAATCAAGTTAGCCCTGCTAGAGTGGCGACATCTCGAGGGAGCGGCCCATCAGGTTGTCATCTTCACTGATCATAGGAACCTCGCTTATCTCCTATCCGCACAAAGACTGAATCCTCGTCAGGCCCGCTGGACCTTGTTTTTTGCCTTATTTAATTTTGTTCTTCATTTCCGTCCAGCTGATAGGAACGTTAAAGCTGATGCACTCTCTAGAGCATTCCTGCCTCCCGATTTTGAAGATGAATCGCAACACATCTTTGAACCGTCCAGGTTTGTGTCCGTAGCCACAGTGAATCTTGCTCAACTTCCCCCAGGTAAAACTCTTGTATCTACTTCGGATCAGAGCCGTGTTCTTCGGTGGGGTCATTCTTCCAAGTTGGCTGGCGATGTCGGTCAGAAAAAGACTCTGCAACTAATCTCCCGCTACTACTGGTGGCCCACCATGGGCAAAGATGTCCTGGAATATGTTGCTGCCTGTCCTTCATGTGCCCGCAACAAGACTGTTAAGCATCTCCCCTCTGGGCAGCTATTACCTCTCTCTAGTCCTTCAGTTCCCTGGCAGCACATCACAATGGACTTCATTACTGATCTTCCCATCTCTTCCGGCTGTACCGTCATCTGGGTAGTGGTGGATCGTTTCTCGAAGATGGCCTAGTTTGTTCCATTGCCCGGTCTTCCATCTGCTCCTGAGCTCACTGACCATTTCATACAGCACATCTTCTGTCTTCATGGGTTTGCTCTCCACATTGTGTCCGACAGGGGCGTCCAGTTCACCTCTAAGTTCTGGAGAGCGGTTTGTAAATCTGTGCAAGTGGAACTGGACTTTTCTGCATACCACCCTCAATCCAATGGGCAAGTAGAGAGGACCAATCAAATTCTGACTGGATCCCTGCGTCACTTCGTCAATGAGCATCATGATGACTGGATCAAATTGCTGCCTTGGGCAGAATTCTCGTACAATAATCTAGTAAGTGAATCTTCCGGAAAATCTCCATTTCAGATTGTGTTTGGATTCCAACCCGAGATCTCTCTTCCCATCTCTGGGTCTTCAGGCGACCCTGCAGTTGATATCTTTACTGGGGAATTCTCGAAAATATGGAGCGACACCAAGGTCGCCTTGGAGAAAGCCTCACAATGTATGAAGAGGCATGTGGACAAAAGACATCTGGATGCACCTATCTTTCGGCTCGGAGATAAGGTGTGGCTCCGTCTGAAGGTGCCCTCATACAAACTAGGTCCCCGCTTCATTGGTCCATTCGAAGTCATGAAACAGATCAATGCTGTCTCCTACAAATAGAAATTGCCTGCTTCTTTGCATGTGCCTAACTCTTCATGTTTCCCTCCTCAAACCTGTAGTTTTGAGCTCTTTTTTAAAGACCAAGGTTCCACTCCTGATCCCGTCAGTGATTAGGATGTTTTTGAGGTAAAGAACATCTTGGCCACTAAAAGAGTAAGGGGTAAGATTTTGTATTTGGAGGATTGGAAAGGCTTTGGTCCTGAGAAGAGGTCATGGCAGCCTAAAGAGAATATTTAGGCTCCTCTCCTTCTGAAAAGATTCTATGCAGGCTTGAAAAAGAGGGGGCGTAAAGAGGGGGATACTGTTACACCCGGTCTGGTTCCTGTACCTTCATTGGGTCCCCGTTGGGACTCCCGCTCTGTACCGCTTCCACGCTGTCCGGACGGGACCTCTGCTTCTCCTCCCTCCTCTGCTTCCTGGCATGCAGCCAGCAGGACCTCTTGCTGTGTGCTTAGCTCGCTCGCTCGCTCCCGGTCCCTTAAAGAGACAGCGCGCATTTTCCAAAAGGTGCTTCTGACCAATGGCGTGTGAATGATTGCTATTTCTAGTCCCTACACCATAGGGAGGGTGCCGGAGCAACAAGTATCCTCAGCTGCTAACTTCTGGTTCCTGCTATCATGTGCTTCTGTTCTGAAGTCTTTGTCAGTGCTTTGCTTACACTTTTTGTCTCCACAGACTATCTGCTACCCATTACCTGGCTTTTCTGGACGATCTCCAACCTGCTTACTCCACTTCCGTCTCGTCCCGCCATTCAGTCACCTGAACCTCAGGACAATGTCGGTACCGCTGGAACCAGCTTCTACCCGTACCCCTGGTATCTACTGGTTAGCTCTATGTCACCCGCTAACCCTCTTTGTCCATCTGTCCCACTGGGTCAGCTACCACGAGTCCGGGGTCTAACTGGAGGTAGCACCCGTGTCCCCCAGGTATCCCATTCCGACCCTGTTCGAGGGTTCTTACTACGGGTGTCTGGGGCTCATGTAGTCACACCCCCTTTGGTGCCCCTCGGACCGTGGTCCAGAGGTTCCACGTTCAATTACAATAAAAATGACTGTGAACTTTACCACTAGTGCCTCCGTTTCCATTCGTTGCACTTTATTTCCACAAGAGAAATGCTATATCTACAATAAGTAGCCTGGCTTCAGGGCCCAGATAGAAATATTGGAGTGTGTATAAATCCAATAGTGAAGGGACATAAATTTTCAGCGTTAGGACGAATCGGGGAAAAAAATGCATATTTTTTTCATAACTGTAACACCTGCCTATAAGCCACTAATCAATACTGGGCAGATAGCTGACAACAGCCCTGTCATGCTTGGTCTCTGGGTAATGGTAAAATCCCAATAAAAAATATGGCGGCAATCTCGAACTTCTGCAATTAACATGAGTGAAAATATCACATAGGTTCAGAATTTCATAAAACCCTGAAGAGCAGAAGACATCCCACAACCCAGCCCATGTGAGTTCATCATGGGTTAGGTGTGTGGGTGTAACTCAGGTGCTGATAAAAGGTCAAGACGAATTATCTGTTTTCAATGCTGAGGAAGATATTTACCAGTATAGGCTTGATCCTGTTAACCAGACGTTTTAAATTGGATTGCTTCCATCCACTAAGATGAATAATCTCCCTGATCAACATATTAAGTTCTTTTATTAATCCTATTTTATTTTATGTCATTGCATATGCTGTATTGTTTTGTACCTTTTGTAAAATGTTTTGTATATTTTTTGTATAAACACTTCCTATCGTCTTGGATTAAATATAATATTTATTAGTTCTGTTCCTTTTGTTCTGTAAACTGCACTCTGGAACCATACACTACCTGAACCAGGCATGCAGGCAGTCTGTATAAAACACGACTTGTTGTGGCAGCGAGTAGTCTTGAGTTATCGTGGAATTTGCAGTGATTGTATTGTTTATACATATATTCCATGCTTTGGAAACAGAGGTGTAGAGACAATAGATTGTGAGCCCCATCAGGGACAGCGATGATACTGTGTGCAAACTGTAAAGCACTGCGGAATATGTTGGCACTATATAAAAATAAAGATGATTATTATTATGCCATACGCTCACTGTTAGTTTCCCCATAATCGACCTATTAGTGGAAACAGCCTGTTGCGTCCTCTGTTTGGCTACGTTCACATTTGCGTCTTTGGGCGCAGCGTCGGCGACGGATACCGACGCATGCATCATGCGCCCCTATCTTTAACATGGGGGGCGCATGGACATGCGTCTGTATGCGTTGTCATGCGTTGTATGACGCATGTGTTTTTTTGGCGCACCAGACAGGGCGCGGAAGACGCTACAGGTTGCAGTTTTGATGTGTCACATTTCCGAAAAAAAACGCATGCAACGCACCTGCGTCTTTAATGTGCCAAAAAAACACATTAGTGTCTATGGAAAACGCATAGGGCGCAGGTGCCTGCGTTGAACCGCGTTTTTTGACACATGCGCCTTTTGACTATTTTTTTTTTGGGGGGGGCGTTTTTGATCTTCAATTGTATAGGACAACGCATATGTCAAAAAACGCTGCATTGTGTATGCGTTTGACATCCGTTGTGCGTTGCATCGCCGACGCTGCGCCCAACAACGCAAATGTGAACGTAGCCTTAATGGCGTAATTGTTTTGACAACATAGGGAGCAGCAGAGAGCTGTTCACTGCAAAGATAACAGCTGGTGGACCTGAGCGACCCCCGCCCCCCTTTCCCAGGCTGCGATCTTTGACACATACCTTTGATCATTGTGGCCAGAGAGTTCTATTTTATTCTCATTGGTCCACATTACTTTTTTACAAAATGCATTAGGCTTGTTTAGATGTTCTTTTTCATACTTCTGACTCTGAATTTTATGGTGAGGATGCAGGAAAGGTTTTCTTCTGATGACTCTTCCATGAAGGTAAATATTTGAGCAGATGTCTCTGAACAGTAGAGCGATGCACCACAATGCCAGCATCTGCTCAATCTTTTCGAAGGTCTTTTGCAGTGAAGCAGAGGTTCTCATTTGCCTCTCTTGCAATCCTATGAGCACCTGTTTCTGAAATTTTGCCTGGTCTTCCAGACCTTATCTTGACCTCCACTGTTTCTGATAACTGTCATTTATTAATTACATTTTGAACTGAGGAAAGGGCAACTTGAAAATGCTTTACTATCTTCTTATAGCCTTCTCCTGCTTTGTGGGTCTCCACCATTTACATTTTCAGAGTACTAGGCAGCTGCTTAAAGGGAACCTGTCACCTGAATTTGGCGGGACTGGTTTTGGGTCATATGGGCGGAGTTTTCGGGTGTTTGATTCACCCTTTCCTTACCTGCTGGCTGCATGCTGGCCGAAATATTGGATTGAAGTTCATTCTCTGTCTTCCATAGTACACGCCTGCGCAAGGAAAGATTACTTTGCGCAGGCGTGTACTACGGAGGACAGAGAATGAACTTCAATCCAATATTTCGGCCAGCATGCAGCCAGCAGGTAAGGAAAGGGTGAATCAAACACCTGAAAACTCCGCCCATATGACCCAAAACCAGTCCCGCCAAATTCAGGTGACAGAGTCCCTTTAATAGAAACCATGGCTGCTGGTTTTTGGAACTTGGTTAGAGGAGGTTTTGATAAATCTGCAAGCCATAACTGTAACAGACTAATTAAAGTCTGAAAATGTGGTCAGTTATCTGAGCACACAAATTTCCAAGGGTGCCAAACTTTTTGCATATGTCCATTTTCCTTTTTGTAATTTTTAACATATAAAACATTACTACACTGTTCAAAAAATAAAGGGAACACTTAAACAGCAGAATATAACTCCAAGTAACTCAAACTTCTGTGAAATCAAACTGTCCACTTAGGACGCAACACTGTTTGATAATCAATTTCACATGCTGTTGTGCAAATGGAATAAACAACAGATGGAAATTATTGGCAATTATCAAGACCCCCTCAATAAAGGAGTGGTTCTGCAGGTGAGGACCACAGACCACATCTCAGTACCAATGTTTTCTGGCTGATGTTTTGGTCACTTTTGAATGTTGGTTGTGTTTTCACACTCATGATAGCGTGAGAAGGACTCTAAAATCCACACAAGTGGCTCAGGTAGTGCAGCTCATCCAGGATGGCACATCAATGCGAGCTGTGGCAAGAAGGTTTGCTGTGTCTGTCAGCGTAGAGGCTGGAGACACTACCAGAAGACAGGCCAGTACACCAGGAGACGTGGAGGGAGCCGTAAGAGGGCAACAACCCAGCAGCAGGACTGCTGCCTCAGCCTTTGTACAAGGAGGAACAGGAGGAGCACTGTCAGAGCCCTGCAAAATGACCTTCAGCAGGCCACAAATGTGTATGTGCTGCACAAACGGTTAGAAACCGACTCCATGAGGATAGTCTGAGTGCCCGACGTTCACAGATGGGGGTTGTGCTCACAGCCTAACACCATGCAGGACGCTGGGCATTTGCCACAGAACACCAGGATTGGCAAATTCGCCACTGGCGCCCTGTGCTCTTCACAGATGAAAGCAGGTTCACACTGAGCACATGTGACAGACGTGACAGAGTCTGGAGACGCCGTGTAGAGCAATCTGCTGCCTGCAACATCCTTCAGCATGACTGGCTTGGCAGTAGGTCAGTAATGGTGTGAAGTACTGAGATGAGATCCTCAGACCCCTTGTGAGACCATATGCATTAGGAAGAACCCAGGGCCAACCGCACCAGCATATGAGGGGGTCACATTATATTCTGTGGGGGTACTGCATTATATTCTGTGTGGGGGCTGCATTATTCTCTAAGGGAGCTACATTATATTCTGGGGGGTACATTATACTATATGAGGGGAGGGGCTACAGTATATTCTATGGAGGTGTCACAGGGTCCTTCTCCGGAATCACACAATCAACAGAGCTAGAGTATAGTAAACCAGACCAAGACCTTTATTTAGGCAAAAATACGAAAGGTCCATATACGATCCACCACAAAAAGGATAAAATATTCCAGAATCCGAATGTAGTTCAGTAACAGGATAAAAGTCCAACAATCCAGCAGACAGAGGACAGCATAGTCCATATACTCTTCTTTGTCTCTCAGGTGCTGTGATCACATCATGGTTCCACACAGGACTGATCTGTGTCTCACCTCCCTGATATTTTGAAAGTCCCTCTCCTCATTCACAGGTCAGGATGGGGAAGGTCTCAGGGGCTCATTGTTTCAACAAGCTAGGTCAACATGTCATTAGCACATTAGCAAACAGGATTATGACCCTGTGAGAAGACAACAGTACAGTGGGGGGCTGATATTAGATGGCAGCAACAGCCATTCATCAATTAGCAAATCACTCATCCTACAAGAGAACACCATGAAAATCAGTAAAATATTAAAACAAATAAAATGACATCCACATACCATATCCCACCATCACAGGGGGGGCTGCATTATACCTTATGAGGGGGTTGCATTATACTCTGAGGGGGCTTAATTATATTCAGTGGAGGGGCTGCATTATACTATATGAGGAGGGCTGCATTATACCCTATGAGGAGGCTACATTATATTCTATGAGGGGGCTGCGTTATATTTTGTGGTGGGCTGCAATATACCCTATGAGGGGGGCTGTATTATATTCTATGAGGGGGGGGGCTGCATTATATTCCATGAGGGAGGCTACATTATATTCTATGAGGGGGCTACTTTATAATCTATGAGGGGGGATACTTTATATTCTAGGAGGGGGCTACTACCCCAACCCCTGCTACATAATTATGACATATACTACCTTATATTATACCCTGATATTAGCATGTTTTACCACACAATTGATAGTCTTGTATTTATTTCTATGTAGCTACATAGTGGGCCCCAAGAATGATTTTCTCTGGTGGGCCCAAGTTGCTCCAGTCCGACGCTGTATATATATTTTGTGCTTTGGAATCGGAGGTGTATATACCATACGCTCACTGTGAGTTCCCCAATAACCGGTATAGTAGTGCAAGCAGCTGTGGCCTCATCCATCTCTCGTCAGTCAATTGCATAATTGCCCTGGTGACTGGAGGCAACGGAGTTACCTTCCCCTGACAAACTGGTGGCAACAGTCAAAACTGTGTGATCTCTCTGGTGTCATCTGTGACGAAGTGGTAACAGTGGTGGGAAGTGTATGACCACCCTGGTTGTTATCCTTGGCAGTCAGTATAAAGAGTGGATCAGATGCAGACCCGAAGCTGCATCAGGGGAGGGTAGATCACCAGGAGAAGACCACCGTCAAAGGATCGAAGAGCAGCAGGATGCTATCGAATGATCAGAGAGGAACAGATGTCAAGCAAGATAATTGAAAGGAGCAGATCACCAGCAAGGGAACTGATTGGAGCAGCACCCCAGCAAGGGATCAGAGCGGAACTGAACATCAGCAAAGGATCGGAGCGAAGCAGCGGTCCAGCAAGCAATCGGAGAGGAGCAGATCACCAGCAAGAATTTAGAGAAACAGAGTATCAGCAAGGGATCAGTGAGGAGCAGATAGAATGGAAGGGATTGCAGCAGAGTGCAGCAACAGCAAAGGATCAGGGCAGAGCACCAGCAAGCGATCAGAGCAGATCACATTGACTGCAAGGGATCGGCCCAGAGCACCAACAAGATATTGGAGCAGAACAAATTGATTGCAAGGCATCGGACGTGGCAGATCTCATATTTAGATATCATAAGAATTGGTGTCCAGCTCCGAATCTAAAGGAAAAACAATGTTCATTGTTGGATCTAGTTGGAGCAGATCCTTAGCAGATCCAAGTGACCGTCTTGTAGGATGGATCACTGGTACTGGTTCTTCAAGGGTAAGAGATTACCACTCAGGATTATGTGTTATGTTCATCTCTACCACTCAGAGTAAAAAGAGAGAAAAATAATCACTATCATATGAGAGAAGAGTAGATTACCAGCAAGGGCTAGGTGAGGAGCCATTGGCTGTCAACAGAAGAAGAGAGGAAACATTGATTAGGAAATATGACAAGTGGAGCTTTCAGTCCGTGATCTCTGGCATCACATCACAGAAGAGTGATACATACGTAGTGGAAAAATAGATCTCTGTCAGGAAAGGGTGATCTTCAACATTGGATCAGAGAATAGATCTCTGGCAGATGTACACAAGTAGATTCACCCTGATAGAAGACCTCCAGCCAGTAGACAGTGCGGATTGTCGTGGGAATCACAGAAAGGCAGCGTACTCAGCAGGGTTTAATGCTGAACTTCTGGACTTGGGCTAAAATGAAGGCTACATCCTGCATGACTGTGGCCTGTTAATTGGACACTTACTAGTGAAGAGCGAGTGTACTCGTTGCTCGGGTGATCTCCGAGTATTTGTTTAGTTTTCATTGCCTCAGCTGCATGATTTACAGCTGCTACCCAGCCTGAGTACATGTGGGGGTTGCCTGGTTGCTAGGGAATCTCCACATGTAATTAAGCTGGCTAAAAGCCATAAATCATGCAGCTGAGGCAGCGAAAACTAAATCTCCGAGCACTAAAAAATACTCGGAGATCACCGACTGGGGAAAACCCGAGCAACGAGTACACTCGCTCATCACTAACACTTACTGGTGGTAAGCAACGGGCTTTCAATGGGGCAGTTACCTGGCTATGGATGATGGCTCATACATGGAGCATTTACCTGGTCTATACATAAGACAACTACCTGGTAGTGAATGATGGACAATACATGTTTTTTTACCTGGTGGTGGACATTGGATAGTAGACGTGGCAGTTATCTGGTGGTGGACTTTGGTCTGCAAATGGGGCAATTACCTGGTGGTGGATCTTGGCCTGTAAATGGCGCGGTTATTGGTTGTGGATTTTGGTCTGTACATGGGGCAGTTAACTGTTGATGGACGTTGGTCAGTAGATGTGGACATCACCTGGTGGTGGATCTTGGCCTGTAAATGGCGCGGTTATTGGTTGTGGATTTTGGTCTGTACATGGGGCAGTTAACTGTTGGTGGACGTTGGTCAGTAGATGTGGACATCACCTGGTGGTGGATCTTGGCCTGTAAATGGCGCGGTTATTGGTTGTGGATTTTGGTCTGTACATGGGGCAGTTACCTGTTGGTGGACGTTGGTCAGTAGATGTGGACATCACCTGGTGGTGGATCTTGGCCTGTAAACGGCGGGTTATTGGTTGTGGGTTTTGGTCTGTACATGGGGCAGTTAACTGTTGGTGGACGTTGGTCAGTAGATGTGGACATCACCTGGTGGTGGATCTTGGCCTGTAAATGGCGCGGTTATTGGTTGTGGATTTTGGTCTGTACATGGGGCAGTTAACTGTTGGTGGACGTTGGTCAGTAGATGTGGACATCACCTGGTGGTGGATCTTGGCCTGTAAATGGCGGGTTATTGGTTGTGGGTTTTGGTCTGTACATGGGGCAGTTAACTGTTGGTGGACGTTGGTCAGTAGATGTGGACATCACCTGGTGGTGGATCTTGGCCTGTAAATGGCGCGGTTATTGGTTGTGGATTTTGGTCTGTACATGGGGCAGTTAACTGTTGGTGGACGTTGGTCAGTAGATGTGGACATCACCTGGTGGTGGATCTTGGCCTGTAAATGGCGCGGTTATTGGTTGTGGATTTTGGTCTGTACATGGGGCAGTTAACTGTTGGTGGACGTTGGTCAGTAGATGTGGACATCACCTGGTGGTGGATCTTGGCCTTTAAATGGCGGGTTATTGGTTGTGGATTTTGGTCTGTACATGGGGCAGTTAACTGTTGATGGACGTTGGTCAGTAGATGTGGACATCACCTGGTGGTGGATCTTGGCCTGTAAATGGCGCGGTTATTGGTTGTGGATTTTGGTCTGTACATGGGGCAGTTAACTGTTGGTGGACGTTGGTCAGTAGATGTGGACATCACCTGGTGGTGGATCTTGGCCTGTAAATGGCGCGGTTATTGGTTGTGGATTTTGGTCTGTACATGGGGCAGTTAACTGTTGGTGGACGTTGGTCAGTAGATGTGGACATCACCTGGTGGTGGATCTTGGCCTGTAAATGGCGCAGTTATTGGTTGTGGATTTTGGTCTGTACATGGGGCAGTTAACTGTTGGTGGACGTTGGTCAGTAGATGTGGACATCACCTGGTGGTGGATCTTGGCCTGTAAATGGCGGGTTATTGGTTGTGGATTTTGGTCTGTACATGGGGCAGTTAACTGTTGGTGGACGTTGGTCAGTAGATGTGGACATCACCTGGTGGTGGATCTTGGCCTGTAAATGGCGCGGTTATTGGTTGTGGATTTTGGTCTGTACATGGGGCAGTTAACTGTTGGTGGACGTTGGTCAGTAGATGTGGACATCACCTGGTGGTGGATCTTGGCCTGTAAATGGTGCGGTTATTGGTTGTGGATTTTGGTCTGTACATGGGGCAGTTAACTGTTGGTGGACGTTGGTCAGTAGATGTGGACATCACCTGGTGGTGGATCTTGGCCTGTAAATGGTGCGGTTATTGGTTGTGGATTTTGGTCTGTACATGGGGCAGTTAACTGTTGGTGGACGTTGGTCAGTAGATGTGGACGTCACCTGGTGGTGGATGCTGGTCTGTAAATGAGGCAGTTGTATGGTATTGGACTATGGACTGTACGTAGGGCAATTACCTTGGTTGTAGACGTTGATCTGCAGATGGGACAGTTACCTTCTGATGAACATTTAACTATAGATTGGGTAGTTACTTGGTGGTAGACTATGGGCTTTCGATGTGGCAGTTATCTAGTAGTGGACGTTGGCATATTAATGGGGCGGTTACCTGGTGGAAAACATTGGATTGTAGACATGGCTGTTACCTGGTGGTAGAGGATGGCCCGTAGATGGGGCAATTACCTGGCAGTGGATGATGGACTGTGCTGTCCGAGTGATTCCGGGCAGACATGGCCGTGGGTTATGATGTCTGTCTCCTGCAGATCCCCCTCATTTATAGCAGTCGGCTGATGACGAGATCATGTCATATGATTCCCTGTCCCAGGTCCAGAACTTAATCCACCTACACAAGGGAAGCGTGCGCTCAGCATATGCCAGGGCTCACATGCAGGCACCAGAAGAAAAATACCTGCGTAGAATATAGTGGACACACAGCGAGCTCTACAGCTCTGCTAAATCAGCAGCTCCTATTATATGCCAGTGCTGCACATTCATTATATTAACCCTTTCTAAATCAGTGAATATTCTGCAGCCACAAAAAAATGTAAAAAAAGCAGATATAGGATGAAGCCAGAAATCTGGGCATTATAGGATGTAGGATATAGAATAAGGCCGGATATCTGGACATTATAGGATGTAGGATATAGAATGAGGCCGGATAGCTGGACATTATAGAATGTGGGATATAGAATAAGGCCGGATATCTGGACATTATAGGATGTAGGATAGATAATAAGGCCGGATATCTGAGCATTATAGGATGTAGGATAGATAATAAGGCCGGATATCTGAGCATTATAGGATGTAGGATATAGAATGAGGCCGGATATGTGGACATTATAGGAAGTAGGATATAGAATGAGGCCGGATATGTGGACATTATAGGATGTAGGATATAGAATGAGGCCGGATATGTGGACATTATAGGAAGTAGGATATAGAATGAGGCCGGATAGCTGGGCATTATAAAATGTAGGATATAGAATGAGGCCGGATATGAGGACATTATAGGATGTAGGATATAGAATGAGGCCGGATATGAGGACATTATAGGATGTAGGATATATAATGAGGCCGGATATCTGGGCATTATAGAATGTAGGATATAGAATGAGGCCGGATATGAGGACATTATAGGATGTAGGATATATAATGAGGCCGGATATCTGGGCATTATAGGATGTGGAATAGACAATGTTGTCGGATATGTGGACATTATAGGATGTAGGATATAAAATAAGGCCGGATATCTGGATATTATAGGATGTAGGATAGATAATGAGGCCGGATTTCTGAGCATTATAGGATGTAGGATATAGAATGAGGCTAAATATCTGGACATTATAGGAAGTAGGAAATATAATGAGGCCGGATATGTGGACATTATAGGATGTAGGATAGATAATGTTGCTGGATATCTGTGCATTATAGGATGTGGAATAGATAATGTTGTCGGATATGTGGACATTATAGGATGTAGGATATAGAATGAGGCCAAATATCTGGACATTATAGGATGTAGGATATAAAATAAGGCCGGATATCTGGATATTATAGGATGTAGGATAGATAATGAGGCCAGATATGAGGACATTATAGGATGTAGGATATAGAATGAGGCCGGATATCTGGGCATTATAGGATGTAGGATATATAATGAGGCCGGATATGTGGACATTATAGGATGTAGGATAGATAATGTTGCTGGATATCTGTGCATTATAGGATGTGGAATAGATAATGTCGGATATGTGGACATTATAGGATGTAGGATATAGAATGAGGCCAAATATCTGGACATTATAGGATGTAGGAAATATAATGAGGTCGGATATGAGGACATTATAGGATGTAGGATATAGAATGAGGCCGGATATCTGGACATTATAGGATGTAGGATATAGAATGAGGCCAAATATCTGGACATTATAGGATGTAGGAAATATAATGAGGCCGGATATCTGGGCATTATAGGATGTAGGATATAGAATGAGGCCGGATATCTGGACATTATAGGATGTAGGATATAGAATGAGGCCAAATATCTGGACATTATAGGATGTAGGAAATATAATGAGGCCGGATATGAGGACATTATAGGATGTAGGATATAGAATGAGGCCGGATATGTGGACATTATAGGATGTAGAATGAGGTCGGATATCTGGGCTTTATAGGATGTACGATATATGATGAGGCCGGATAGCTGGACATTATAGGATGTAGGATATAGAATGAGGTCAGATATCTGCGCATTATAGGATGAAGGATACAGAATGAGGCTGTCGCGGTTCACACCGTACTGCCAACAATATGTCAGGGATCGCGTGGAGGATACCTTTATCGTCCCCACTACTCACACCAATTTATCACGAACCGGGGTTGTTTGGTTGCCCCTGGTTCCTTCTGAAGGGGATTTATCTATATCCCACTTCAGGTTTGGAACTTGCAGCTCTCTGGCGCCCCCTTACCCTCAGGTCAGATTAGTTACTTTACCTAGGGTAATTAGTCGCCAGAAAGGCTGCCTGCTATGGACTGGCTATTGGGCACGCTGCAGCGAGGGTGATATAACTACTCCCGCACAGGTGGGAACAATAATTATCAATGCCGCTGTCGCTACAAAGATTTCCAATCACACAGAACAAAGTATGCTGCCACCAGCTCCGATTCCACAAGGGTTAACAGGTCCGGAGCCAACCTAAATCAGTAGCGCAATTCACTTCAGAGGAAGCGACAGTTCGTTTATAGAGCAGTGAGTGACAAGCTAGTAAATTATATATTTTACTCCATAAAAAGGTAGGCAATGTTTACAAAGTATCAAATATGTTAGAAAGAAGACAAAATCATGTGTACATTACAAATTTCAAATAAATAAGATTAACATTGAAAAGAGAACTTACAGGTCGTTATCTCATGGAATCATCATGGCAACCATTGGACGTGGTATATCTCGATTTTTCCAAAGCGTTTGATACCGTGCCGCACAAGAGGTTGGTACACAAAATGAGAATGCTTGGTATGGGGGAAAATGTGTGTAAATGGGTTAGTAACTGGCTTAGTGATAGAAAGCAGAGGGTGGTTATAAATGGTATAGTCTCTAACTGGTTCGCTGTGACCAGTGGGGTACCGCAGGGGTCGGTATTGGGACCTGTTCTCTTCAACATATTCATTAATGATCTGGTAGAAGGTTTACACAGTAAAATATCGATATTTGCAGATGATACAAAACTATGTAAAGCAGTTAATACAAGAGAAGATAGTATTCTGCTACAGATGGATCTGGATAAGTTGGAAACTTGGGCTGAAAGGTGGCAGATGAGGTTTAACAATGATAAATGTAAGGTTATACACATGGGAAGAGGGAATCAATATCACCATTACACACTGAACGGGAAACCACTGGGTAAATCTGACAGGGAGAAGGACTTGGGGATCCTAGTTAATGATAAACTTACCTGGAGCAGCCAGTGCCAGGCAGCAGCTGCCAAGGCAAACAGGATCATGGGGTGCATTAAAAGAGGTCTGGATACACATGATGAGAGCATTATACTGCCTCTGTACAAATCCCTAGTTAGACCGCACATGGAGTACTGTGTCCAGTTTTGGGCACCGGTGCTCAGGAAGGATATAATGGAACTAGAGAGAGTACAAAGGAGGGCAACAAAATTAATAAAGGGGATGGGAGAACTACAATACCCAGATAGATTAGCGAAATTAGGATTATTTAGTCTAGAAAAAAGACGACTGAGGGGCGATCTAATAACCATGTATAAGTATATAAGGGGACAATACAAATATCTCGCTGAGGATCTGTTTATACCAAGGAAGGTGACGGGCACAAGGGGGCATTCTTTGCGTCTGGAGGAGAGAAGGTTTTTCCACCAACATAGAAGAAGATTCTTTACTGTTAGGGCAGTGAGAATCTGGAATTGCTTGCCTGAGGAGGTGGTGATGGCGAACTCAGTCGAAGGGTTCAAGAGAGGCCTGGATGTCTTCCTGGAGCAGAACAATATTGTATCATACAATTAGGTTCTGTAGAAGGACGTAGATCTGGGTATTTATTATAATGGAATATAGGCTGAACTGGATGGACAAATGTCTTTTTTTCGGCCTTACTAACTATGTTACTATGTTACTATGTTACTTCTTCTTCTGTGATGGGATCGAATGTGAGCCAGGGGAAATGCAGGGAGGGATGGGAGTGATTGGGTGATTGGGACCGGATTTCCTGACGGATGTTGTCTATTTTCTCTATAAAGTGGGAGGCAAGGTCATCAGCACAAATGTCTGTGATAGACAACTCTCAGAGCGCAGTGGCCGCAGAAGCCAGCACAAGTGAAAATGGTGCTTCAGCAGAGGTCCAACCACTGAATGCAGGCCCTACTTGCAACCAGGGCGGATTGGACCCCAATCTGCTGGCGGTCTTGGAACTACTCCCCGCTGACGACCGAGATAGACGTCTGCAGCTGATCCAGCAATACCGGCAGGAGGCCCAAGCTGAGCGGGAGGCCCAAGCTTGGAGGGCCCATGAACTGCAGATGGCCCAAGTTGGGGCAGTACCAGCCACAACACGGAGCAGTGAGTCAAGCAACGCTCAGTTACGCAAACCCCGGCCAGAGCACTATCCTGTGATGGAAAAGGACGGGGACTTGGACACTTTTTTGAGGGCCTTTCAGAAAGCCTGCAGACTGTACCGGCTGCCTGAGAACCAATGAGCCCAATATATGACCCCAGGGCTAAAAGGCAAAGCTCTGGAGGTGTTTGCTTCTCTCCCACCAGACCAAGATAACAACTATGAGGCTATCAAGCAGGCCCTGATAACCAAGTACCAGCTTACACCTGAGGTTTACTGTAGAAAGTTCCAGAACCTCCAACGTGGCCCACACGAAAGCTTTGGCGATGTGGTGCATGGACTCAGGAACCACTTTAACCAGTGGAACCAAGGACTGTCAGTGACCACAGCTGAGAGACCTGATGATCAAAGACCAGTTCTTACATCTTTGCTCAGCTGAGGTGTGACAGTTCGTGATGGACAGAGAACCCAAATACGTGATGAAAGCAGCGCAGATTGCCGATGCCTATGAGGCCAACTGTAGATCGTAAGTGCAGAGGCCAGTCACTGCCACCTGGAGAGGGGGTAAGCCTGCAACCAACGCCAGTACCCCGGCCAGCACACCAGAGGCCTGTCCCTGTTGCCAGCAGCATCAGACCTACCACCGAACCTCGCCAGTGTTTTTTCTGCAAGCGGACTGGTCACCTCAGCGCCCACTGTCCAGAGAAGCAGAAGAACCTCCCAGCCAAGGCCCCAGGGCCTAATGCAGCAGTTCTTTTGGTGGGTGGGGCAGTTGGGAGGGTGTGTGCAGCACGTCACCGTGGGGGCCATGTCGCTACAGGCCTCAAGGACACCGGGGCTCAACGATCCCTCATCCGACCTGAACTGGTGGCCCCTGAAGAGATCATTTCGGAGAAAACCCTGACTGTCACCGGGATTGGGGACATCCACTGTCCCTTACCAATGGCCTGGGTTTAAATAGATTGGGGTGCCGGGAGCGGGGTGAAGGAAGTGGGGCTGTCTGATAACTTGCCCACTGATGTTTTATTGGGGACTGACTTAGGGAGGATGGTTGCATACTATGTACCTGACTCCCCTCCACGATTGAATGCTGATGATAGCCATGGGAAATCGCATGTGTTACCTAACAACGCTTTACCGGTTAATGATGTACTTGATAATGATTTTTCTGAAAATGTCGAGGGTAATACCGTTAATGCTGATGATGAAAATACACTCCCTGACAAAAGTTATGTCGCTTATCCATGTTATGTAAATAAAAGCTTATAACCTGACATTAAATTCATCCATTGGTTGTATAAATTATTCTTGTGAAAGCTGAAACCCTCTGAAATGTAGTTTAACATACATAGTTAGTAACATAGTTAGTAAGGCCGAAAAAAGACATTTGTCCATCCAGTTCAGCCTATATTCCATCATAATAAATCCCCAGATCTACGTCCTTCTACAGAACCTAATAATTGTATGATACAATATTGTTCTGCTCCAGGAAGACATCCAGGCCTCTCTTGAACCCCTCGACTGAGTTCGCCATCACCACCTCCTCAGGCAAGCAATTCCAGATTCTCACTGCCCTAACAGTAAAGAATCCTCTTCTGTGTTGGTGGAAAAACCTTCTCTCCTCCAGACGCAAAGAATGCCCCCTTGTGCCCGTCACCTTCCTTGGTATAAACAGATCCTCAGCGAGATATTTGTATTGTCCCCTTATATACTTATACATGGTTATTAGATCGCCCCTCAGTCGTCTTTTTTCTAGACTAAATAATCCTAATTTCGCTAATCTATCTGGGTATTGTAGTTCTCCCATCCCCTTTATTAATTTTGTTGCCCTCCTTTGTACTCTCTCTAGTTCCATTATATCCTTCCTGAGCACCGGTGCCCAAAACTGGACACAGTACTCCATGTGCGGTCTAACTAGGGATTTGTACAGAGGCAGTATAATGCTCTCATCATGTGTATCCAGACCTCTTTTAATGCACCCCATGATCCTGTTTGCCTTGGCAGCTGCTGCCTGGCACTGGCTGCTCCAGGTAAGTTTATCATTAACTAGGATCCCCAAGTCCTTCTCCCTGTCAGATTTACCCAGTGGTTTCCCGTTCAGTGTGTAATGGTGATATTGATTCCCTCTTCCCATGTGTATAACCTTACATTTATCATTGTTAAACCTCATCTGCCACCTTTCAGCCCAAGTTTCCAACTTATCCAGATCCATCTGTAGCAGAATACTATCTTCTCTTGTATTAACTGCTTTACATAGTTTTGTATCATCTGCAAATATCGATATTTTACTGTGTAAACCTTCTACCAGATCATTAATGAATATGTTGAAGAGAACAGGTCCCAATACTGACCCCTGCGGTACCCCACTGGTCACAGCGACCCAGTTAGAGACTATACCATTTATAACCACCCTCTGCTTTCTATCACTAAGCCAGTTACTAACCCATTTACACACATTTTCCCCCAGACCAAGCATTCTCATTTTGTGTACCAACCTCTTGTGCGGCACGGTATCAAACGCTTTGGAAAAATCGAGATATACCACGTCCAATGACTCACCGTGGTCCAGTCTATAGCTTACCTCTTCATAAAAACTGATTAGATTGGTTTGACAGGAGCGATTTCTCATAAACCCACGCTGATATGGAGTTAAACAGTTATTCTCATTGAGATAATCCAGAATAACATCCCTCAGAAACCCTTCAAATATTTTACCAACAATAGAGGTTAGACTTACTGGCCTATAATTTCCAGGTTCACTTTTAGAGCCCTTTTTGAATATTGGCACCACATTTGCTATGCGCCAGTCCTGCGGAACAGACCCTGTCGCTATAGAGTCACTAAAAATAAGAAATAATGGTTTATCTATTACATTACTTAGTTCTCTTAGTACTCGTGGGTGTATGCCATCCGGACCCGGAGATTTATCTATTTTAATCTTATTTAGCCGGTTTCGCACCTCTTCTTGGGTTAGATTGGTGACCCTTAATATAGGGTTTTCATTGTTTCTTGGGATTTCACCTAGCATTTCATTTTCCACCGTGAATACCGTGGAGAAGAAGGTGTTTAATATGTTAGCTTTTTCCTCATCATCTACAACCATTCTTTCCTCACTATTTTTTAAGGGGCCTACATTTTCAGTTTTTATTCTTTTACTATTGATATAGTTGAAGAACAGTTTGGGATTAGTTTTACTCTCCTTAGCAATGTGCTTCTCTGTTTCCTTTTTGGCAGCTTTAATTAGTTTTTTAGATAAAGTATTTTTCTCCCTATAGTTTTTTAGAGCTTCAATGGTGCCATCCTGCTTTAGTAGTGCAAATGCTTTCTTTTTACTGTTAATTGCCTGTCTTACTTCTTTGTTTAGCCACATTGGGTTTTTCCTATTTCTAGTCCTTTTATTCCCACAAGGTATAAACCGCTTACACTGCCTATTTAGGATGTTCTTAAACATTTCCCATTTATTATCTGTATTCTCATTTCTGAGGATATTGTCCCAGTCTACCAGATTAAGGGCATCTCTAAGCTGGTCAAACTTTGCCTTCCTAAAGTTCAGTGTTTTTGTGACTCCCTGACAAGTCCCCCTAGTGAAAGACAGGTGAAACTGTACAATATTGTGGTCGCTATTTCCTAGATGCCCGACCACCTGCAGATTTGTTATTCTGTCAGGTCTATTAGATAGTATTAGGTCTAAAAGTGCTGCTCCTCTGGTTGGATTCTGCACCAATTGTGAAAGATAATTTTTCTTGGCTATTAGCAGAAACCTGTTGCCTTTATGGGTTTCACAGGTTTCTGTTTCCCAGTTAATATCCGGGTAGTTAAAGTCCCCCATAACCAGGACCTCATTATGGGTTGCAGCTTCATCTATCTGCTTTAGAAGTAGACTTTCCATGCTTTCTGTTATATTTGGGGGTTTGTAACAGACCCCAATGAGAATTTTGTTACCATTTTTCCCTCCATGAATTTCAACCCATATGGACTCGTTTAGGTTAAGAAAATAAATTGGCATCAATGCAGAAATATTGATCAGTTAATGGACACAGAATGGTCAGATTTTGGCAAGACAAAAGTTTTGTCGCCTGGTCATATAATGAACCCAATCCTAGTTTACATCTTCACCTGTGCTCAGTAAATGATCGGTTAATTAGTGTGTGTGTATAAAAAGAAACCCAGTACCCCAGACCTTCACTTGAACTGCAACTTGAGGTCTGACAACATGCCAAAAATCCACCCTGCGACCAAAGCCTTGATTTTGAAGAGGCTGAAGACCAGATCCTCTGCAGAGGTGGCTGGCATCTTTAATGTGTCTCAGCGTCAAGGACAAAGAATTAAAAAAAGAAAAAAAGATTTGAAGATACTGGAGATGTGTTTGACAAGCCCAGGTCCGGCAGACCCCGCAAGACAACTGATCAGGAAGAACGTTTGTTGGTTCGAAAATCCAAAGCAAGCCCCTCTTCCACTGCAGCAGAGCTCCAACAGGTCACCTCAAGTCCCTGTGTCAACTAGAACAGTTTGTAGAATTCTGTTTCGAAATGGCCTCCATGGTGGAATCAGTGCCCAGAAGCCAGCACTAAACAAAAGGCAAATAAAAAACCATGTGACATTTTCAAAGTCCCACAGCTGCTAAACAGATGGATGCTGGAAAAGTGGCAGAAGGTGGATTTCTCTGATGAATCTTCAGTAGAATTACACCACAGCAAATACTGCAGGAGACCTACTGGAGCCCGTATGGATCCAAAATACACCCAGAAAACAGTTACATTTGGTGGTGGAAAGATCATGGTCCAGGGTTACATTCAGTATGGGGGAGCGCAAAACATTTGCAAGGTGGAAGGCAATATCAATAGCCTAAAATATCAAGATGTATTAGCTACCTCTTATATTCCAAATCATAAAAGGGGTCAAATTCTGCAGCAGGACGGTGCTCCACCTCATACATCCATCTCTACAACCAGGTTAATCCAGGCAAAAAAGATCAAGGTGCTCAAGGACTGGCCAGCCCAGTCACCAGACATGAACATCATTGAGCATGTTTGGGGTAGGATGAAAGAGGAAGCTTGGAAGACAAAACCAAAGAATGTAGATGAACTCTGGGCGGCATGGAAGACTGCATTCTGTGCTATTCCTGATGACTTCATTAATAAATTGTATGAATCATTGTTGAACCGCATGGATGCCGTCCTTCAAGCTCATGGAAGTCACACAAAATATTAAATATGACTCTAATAGCACCACAACTTCATTCACCAATGTTATGCAACATATATTTGCATTTTAAGTTAATTATTTGTTTGAATATCACATTACTTTCTGTGGGCGGCAAAACTTTTGTCTTGCCAAAATCTGACCATTCTGTGTCCATTAACTGATCAATATTTCTGCATTGATGCCAATTTATTTTCTTAACCTAAACCACATTTCGGAGGGTTTCAGCTTTCAAAAGAATAATTTATACAACCATTGGATGAATTTAATGTCAGGTTATAAGCTTTTATTTACATAACATGGATAAGCGACATAACTTCTGTCAAGGAGTGTATGCATGTTTTACCTGATAACCATTTGTTTCCTAGGAATGATGTGTACACAGGTGCAGCAGTGCTCACCCACATCACTCTGCGGGGTGAGATGGCTGAGGAACCCCTAACAGGAGCAAGCGATTGTGCTCAGGGAAATGGGGAGATGCATGGGAACCATGAGGAAGGTGATGCCGTGCAACTGATCAGTGCCACCGAGGAAGGTAAATGCCCCATAAGTAGCACCGTTCCTGAGCTAATGGGGGTGGAAGGGGAGGTAGTACCAATAGCAGCGCCAGCTGATGGGTCTGTAGAAATCCACGGGGAGACAGCATACGTAGCCGCTGTCACCCGCAGTCAGAGTGCCCGGATCGCAGGTAGCACCCTGCCTTCTGGACCCTACTCCACTACGGGAGCGACTGAACCAGAGGTGAACCCAGAGCAAGTTCCAGAGGGTCCCAGTTAGGACGTCACTTCTGGCTGCCTCCAGCCAGGAGTTCCAGTGCGCTCAGATGCAAGTTGGAGAATTTGCCCACCTCTGTGTCTGATAAGGAGAGGGTGTTCTGGGAACGAGGGAGGTTGCATCGGGAAACAGTACCCGGAAAATCGCAAAAGGAGTGGTTGAGGGAAAGACAGCTGGTCGTCCCGCACTAATTCAGGAGTGAGTTGTTGCGGATTGCCCATGAGATCCCACTCGCTGGACACTTGGGAATCAGCAAAACTAAGGCCCGGCTGTCTCAACACTTCTCTTGGCCCAAGATGGGGACAGATGTGTCAAACTACTGCTGCTCTTGTATCACCTGCCAAAGAGTGGGGAAGGCAGGGCCTGCTCTTAAGGCTCCCCTGATCCCTTTGCCAGTGATAGAGGAGCCTTTCCAGAGGATCGCGGTGGACATTGTAGGCCCGCTGGCCGTCCCCAGCAGCTCTGGAAAGCAATACATCCTTACTGTGGTAGACTACGCTACACGGTACCCAGAGGCAGTGGCTCTGTCCTCAACTTGGGCAGATAAGGTGGCGGATGCCCTGTTGGCCATCTTTTCACGGGTAGGATTTCCCAGGGAGATGCTTACCGATCAAGGGACCCAATTCATGTCTCGCCTAATGGAGGCTCTCTATAAGAAAATGCAGGTGAAGCATCTGGTATCGAGTGCGTATCACCCACAGACCAATTGCTTGTGTGAACGCTTCAATGGTACCCTCAAACAGATGCTACGCATGCTGGTTCAGACCCAAGGGCGCGACTGGGAGCGGTACCTCCCACACCTGCTATTCGCAGGCCTCGACTGAGTTCTCCCCCTTCGAGCTCTTGTATGGCAGGCGAGTCCGGGGACCCCTTGGGTTGGTAAGGGAATCCTGGGAAGAGGAGCCGAACCCTTCTGAAGTGTCCATAGTGGTGTATGTCATGCGCTTCTTCCATGACAAAATGCAGACCTTGACGCAGTTGGAGCATGACAACATGACGCAGGCTCAGGCTGATCAGAAGCACTGGTACGACCAAAACACCCGGGAGCGGACCTACCACAAAAGGTAGGGTCAAAAGGTGTGGGTGCTAGTCCCCGTACCAAAGGATAAGCTTCAGGCAGCCTGGGAAGGCCCGTACGTCATCCACCAAAAGTTCAACCCGGTCACCTATGTGGTCACGCTTGACCACATAGGCAAAAGGCCTTTCACGTCAACATGATGAAGGCTTATCTGTTGTGAATTCTGTTGTTAAGCTCCCTCCTGTGGTCATGAATGGTACTTCGACTGGTTCTGTCCATGGGCTTCCTCTGGTGGTTGTGAGTGGGGCTGCGGCTTCTGAGGTTCCTTCCACAGGTGTCGAGGTTAATTCGTTAGCTGGCTGCTCTATTTAACTCCACCTAGATCATTGCTCCATGCCACCTGTCAATGTTCCAGTATTGAAATCACAGGGTAAAAGAAAGTTCTACTTCCGCACTGCCCCGATAATCTGACCCCAATGTGCACAACAGCAAAAACCACATGCAAAGGGCGTATATGGCTGATAATTTCCTTTTCATTACCAACGGCGTGCTGCATCCAACAAAAGCATACAGAGTTCATAAAGGAAAAACGAGGAAAAAGATTGGAGCGCACTTACCCAGGTAAAATAGTCACCACTTTATTAGGACTTTGTACAAAAAGCAGGGAAGGGAGTCGATAAAGATTGGACGACGGCCGTTTCGTGCAGAGTGGCACTTCAAGTGGTGACTATTTTACCTGGGTAAGTGCGCTCCAATCTTTTTCCTCGTTTTTCCTTAATGTTCCAGCATTGGTCTAGTTCGCTCCTGGATCGTTCTTGTGACCTGTCTTCCCAGCAGAAGCTAAGTTCCTGCTTGTTTTTCTCTGTTTGCTATTTTTTCTGTGCAGCTTGCTATTTTGATTTTTGTCTTGCTTGCTGGAAGCTCTGGGACGCAGAGGGAGCGCCTCCGCACCGTGAGTCGGTGCAGAGGGTCTTTTTGCGCCCTCTGCGTGGTCTTTTTGTAGTTTTTTGTGCTGACCGCAAAGTTACCTTTCCTATCCTCTGTCTGTTCAGTAAGTCGGGCCTCACTTTGCTAAATCTATTTCATCTCTGTGTTTGTAATTTTCATCTTAACTCACAGTCATTATATGTGGTGGGGCTGCCTGTTCCTTTGGGGAATTTCTCTGAGGCAAGGTAGGCTTTATTTTTCTATCTTTAGGGCTAGCTAGTTCCTTAGGCTGTGACGAGTTGCATAGGGAGCGTTAGGAGCAATCCACGGCTATTTCTAGTGTGTGTGATAGGATTAGGGATTGCGGTCAGCAGAGTTCCCACGTCTCAGAGCTTGTCCTGTATTATTAGTAACTATCAGGTCATTCCGTGTGCTCTTAACCAGGTCATAACACTTATCACGAACATGAACCTTGCGTCCAACCGTTCTGCAGCTTACCCGAGGACAGGGAGGAAGACCCCCTCCTGGACATGCTGGCTCAAGCCAAAGCCAGTGGGTCCATTGAGGATGTGGAGGTAAGCGCCACGCTAACCGAACCCCAGTGGTCGCAGTTGCGGATCACGCTGGAACCCTTCTGGGCCATGTTCTCCAACTGACCTGGAAGGACTGAGTTAGCAGTCCACGAGGTGGACACCTGGAATCATGCAGCACTATGGCGAACACCCTATCGGATCTCCGACAAGGTGCAGCAGGTTATGGGCCAGGAGATTGATGAGATGTTGCAGCTGGGAGTAATTAAATGGTAAAAGAGCGCATGGGCCTCACCTGTAGTTCTCGTGCCAAAAAAGGATCAGACCACACGGTTCTGCGTTGACTACAGGAGGCTCAACGCCATCACAGCCTCTGACGCACCCCCAATGCCGCGCATTGACTAGCTGCTTGTGTGGTTAGCTGGCGCAAAATATCTGCCCATAATGGATCTGAGTCGAGGATACTGGCAGACGAGCACCCCGTGTTGTACCTGAGCCGGAAGCTTCTGCCGAGGGAAGTGGCCTATTCCACCGTCAAGAAGGAGTGCCTGGCCATAGTCTGGGCCCTGCAACGCTTGCAGCCCTACTTGTACGGTCGTACCTTCACTGTGGTAACCAACCACAACCCTCTGTGCTGGCTACACACCATGTGTGGAACCAACGGAAGGTTGCTAGGCTGAAGCCTTGCCCTCCAGCAGTACAACTTTACTATTGAACACAAAACAAGCAGGGAACCTAGCAATGAAGATGAGTTGTCCCACCAGGATGATCCTGCTGAGGTGCGCATGGAGGAGTACCTAGAGGTTCTGCCTCCGTAGTGCAGTCTGAAAACGGGGAGTTGTCATGATAATGTAAAAATGTCATAATGTGAGTTTAGTTCTAGAATGTACCATGGCACAGACATACCCTGCAGATTTGCCCCCCCTTTCTCCCTTACTGCATTCGATGATACAAAAACCAAGCCCTATGGCAGGCACACTCTGTGCAACTTGATACCATTGTGTCGCAGCCACTGAGAAGTTTTGTGGCTTTACGCTCCAACTTCCAGTCTCCCTACATTACCCATTCCCTCCTCACAACCAAATCAGCCAAAACTGGTATAGCCACTTCTAAACTGCATGGAGCTTCTATTGTTCTATGAAAGTGATATATATGGGCACCAATCCGGGCTAGGGATATAAGAATTATATATTCCGGATGTCCATCGATAGATCTATCACTCACTGAAAGCGCTAGCAGCTAAATGCAATGAGTGCAAAGTGTGGATTTCTTCGTAAGTGGTTCAGGTAATTACTCCGTGTGTACACTTAAAAGAATCTCCTTGATGTGGGACACATTCTGATTATCATGACTTTCTTGTGCGAGGTTCATACAGCGAGATATGCGTAAAAATAGTTTTCATATTCTAAGTAAAGGGGAGGTGTCAGCCTCTAAGTGATGTCACCACAGGGGAAGTGCCTGGGTTTTGGGCTAGAAATAACTTAGTGAGATGGCATTCTTGCAGTGTCTTTTTGCCCGGGGTCCAGCTGCTCTATAGATGTGACATGCATCTTGATGTATCTCCTGAGCACATGGGCAAACAGGAGATGAAATGATCTGAACGCTATGTAAGTGTTTTTTTCAATTTTAATCCTTCTTTTATTTGTAACTGTAATGTACACATGATTTTGTCTTCTTTATAATATCTTTTTTATGCTTTGTAAACACTGCCTACCTTTTTTGGAATAAAATATTAAAATACTAGCATGTCTCTCCATGCTCTAAATGAACTGTCGCGTCCTCTGAAGTGAATTAGTCTACTGATTTCGGTTGGTTCTGGACCCGTTAATAATTACCAAATCGGAGCTGATGGCGGCATACCTTGTCCTGTGCAATTGGGCGTCTTTGCAGTGATTGGCGGCGTTGATAATTATTGTTCCCGCCTGTGTGGGAGTAGTTATATTGCCCTCGCTGCAGCGTGCCCAGTAGCCAGTACATTGTAGGCAGCCTTTCTGGTGACTAATTACCCTAGGTGCAATACCTTGACTGATCTGAGGGTAAGGGGGGCGCCAGAGAGCTGCAAATTCCAAACCGAAACTGGGAAGTGGGATATAGATAAATCCCTTTCAGAAGGAACCAGGAGCAACCAAAACAATCCTGGTTCATGACAAATTGGTGTGAGTGGTGGGGATGATAAAAGTATCTTCCCCGTTAACCATAACATAGTGGTGGGATCCCTTACATATCCGGTGAGATCCATGACAGATTGGTGGGATCCGTGACATGGTGCACCAGGACACCTAATATTAAAATGTTTGCATTTTTATCTCTCTA
Source organism: Ranitomeya imitator (assembly GCF_032444005.1). NCBI lineage: Eukaryota > Metazoa > Chordata > Amphibia > Anura > Dendrobatidae > Ranitomeya > Ranitomeya imitator. The sequence continues at coordinate 1,214,390,842 of NC_091282.1, read as the reverse complement.
TACTTTTGTAATTATAAGTTATGTAACGTTCAAGCCAAGTACCTCCCATAAAGAGAAGCCTAAAGGTAAGTTCACACAGGACGTTTTTGCTGGGTATTTTTTCTGCAGAAAAACCTAATCATCTTGGCAAGAAAGAAGCACAGGTTTAAGTGCGTTTTTGGTGTGTTTTTTGTTGTGTATTTGGTGCGTTTTTGGTGCGTTTTGTTGGTGCTTTTTTTGGTGTTTTTTTTTTCTCTTTGTCCAGGCTAATGTCCTTGGATTTTCAGCAGCAAAAATGCAGCAAATAATGATACCTGCGTTTTTGCTGCGCTTTTTTCAACACCCATTCAAGTCAATGGGTGAAAAAACGCAGCAAAAACGCTAAAAGAAGTGACAAGCTCTATGTAAAAAAAACGCAGCAAAGCACAAAATACTGATCAAACAAAAACCAATGTGTGTGCATGAGATTTCTAAAATCTCATAGGCTTTGCTGGTACTCTAAAAAGCAGCTGAAAATTAGCATAAAAAGCAGCAAAAATACACAGCAAAAACGTCCTGTGTGAACTTACCCTAAGTTTTGCCTGTTAAACTTGTTGATATGCATGTCCAAAAATGTTTACATCTTTAACCTGTATTGTTTTTTTTTTTCCCAGTCCAGGAGTACTGGAATTAACGGGGGGGGAGTGTAACACCCCAGGTAACCGGTTGTTACAGTGATGTTGCCTTCCTTTCGGGGAGGGTGATGTCATGCTTGGAGGCAAGGAGGATTCCCTTTACCAGGTAAAGTACCTGCATGCAACATATTCTGAATCCAGGCCAGAAGGGGGAGCTCTGAACCCAGATTCAGGGGAGCTTCCCCCATATATACTGTATGTATTCTGGTCTGGGGGAGGAGTTAGCTTGGAGCAGGCAGCGGAGGAGAGAGGAGCGTGAGCAGAGAGTGGGGCCGTGCAGCCAAGTGTATGCTGCAGCTACAGGAACGGAAGATAACTTGAAAGTTTGGAATGTTGTGAGCATCTGATGAAAGTAGCAAAGGAGAAGGAAAAGGCTTAGAGGGGAACTGTGACCGGGCACCCTCTGAGGCGAAGCGCAGAAACCGTGCACCTAGAGCCCAAGGCTGTGTTGTACTCCGGGACGCACAGCAGAACCGGAGGGTAAAGGGCTTTATGTAATTTGCCCGCACCCACACCTGAAGGTGCAGCAGTACACTAAGAGCCCGGGTCGTGATAGAGACCCTATAAAAAGGCTCACACTGCCCACCATACGGGTAACTGTCCCAGGACAGGAGAGAGAGGACTTTGTCAGGGAGCCACAGGCAGCAAGGACCTTGCATACGAGTGCGAGCAGGAAGGCTTACGGACCTCACCTGAGACAGGGATCCACCATTGCCTCCAGGCTGGCTGGACCACATCACTACCTATTGCTGGTACCCTGGACTGTGGCCTGATTTAACCAGTAAACCAGGTAAAGAAGTTACAACCCTGTGTCCTTCATTTATTTGCCGGCATCCACCAAACCATCTCTGCCCAGCACATTGGGAGCCCTGGGGACCCAGCTTCACCTGTGGGAAGCGATACCATCTTCCTGACGTACCATCACCCCCAGAGGACCCCTTTAAGCTGCATCGGTCTGACCGAGAACCACAGGTGGCGTTACAAACTTTTACTGCTTTACAACTCCCTTTAAAAACTATCCCTTTTAGGTCGATTCCACACTCTGGTCAAAGATCAAATCTATTGTAGAGGAGCTTTATGGTGGAACGATTCAGTTAGACGCAACGGTGTTCCTGCTGGGAGCTAGATACCCAGGCTTCTCCAACAAAGTCCATATTCTAGTCAATCAGCTGTTCCTCGCCGCTAAGCTACACATTGCAACAAAATGGAAAACAACTACCCTATCTCTTTCCTCAGTAATTGACAAGATGAACACCATCATGTTATGTGAACGAATACAAGCTACAAGAGAAGACGCATGGGAGCCATACTATCAAATATGGAGACCGTGGATTGAAAGGAACTCTAGCAGTAATCTTGACCAAGTCCTAACACTATCTCTATGAGGCCAATCTGGTGTTAAATTGCCTTCCTTTGATTGGGTCCTTATACCCGACCATTGATAGTACTCTGACGCAGTAATGGATCTCTTACCCCCTTCCCCCCCCCCCCCCCCTTGTTGTCTTTTTCAACCACCTGTCTTTGTCTCCGTGTTTAACTGTATTGTTTAATTACCATCAAGGTTAATTTAGAATTTGATAATATTCATATATACTCCCCTGCGAGGGATTTTGTTGTGAAACTTTCTTGGTTTTTTGTTGAAAAATAAAAACTTGTTGAAACTAAAAACTATCCCTTTTACATGGACTCCTAGGGCCACAGACCAGGTCGTCGCCACCGTGACCACCCCTTTAACGATGACCGGACCCAGTACTGAGTATCCCCCAGGCCCTGGCGGGCGACCCTCTGGCAGCTCTGCAGGTGGAGATAAGGTGGACCTCCTCCCACCCATTCTATGAAGATCCACATGAAACCATCCATTATGAAACTTTAACTGAACCCTCCCAACACATAGCGTGCTGGAGGAAAATACTCTGGTTTCATATCACTGACGCCGTAAAGCACAGTGACACGTATCTCCCCTCTATTACCAGACCAGTGACTTTGTCACACTCCTTAGCACAACGCCTCTTCTGTTCTGCCACGTGTTCTGGACTATCCCCAAAACCGCTGACTCCATCAGCCCCAGGTGCCGGCATTGCACCTGTAGTCGGTCACCTGCCCCCATGTAACACCATGTCCACCAACCTCGTGGTGGCAGAAGACCAGGCCCGCTCCATGGTAGAACAGCAATTCTGTTTGTTTTATTTTTCACTTTTCTGCACTTTTAATTATTACCTGTCTCTCGGAAGATTTTATGGCATTTTATTCTAAACTACAACTCGTTCAGCAGAAAAGCGATCCCTCAGACGACCATGACACTATAAAATAAAAAGCTGCGCCACTTTAAGTAAAGCGACCATGCGAATGCATTTGCACGTAGACTGGAGCTGACGTGCTGCGCTCTCTCCTACCACTAGATGTCTCTAGTCAGGCAGCACTTGAGGTTTTTACCACTAGATGGCAGCACCAGCTTTCAGATCCTGACACTGACATTCTCCACTCCGCCACAAGATGACAGTGTTGCTCACAGTCCAGCACACATCAGCCTCTTAACCATTTCATGCCTGCAGGACTTTTTACAGGACTTTTCCTATTCTAACCCCCCCATGATGATTATGATAATCGTTATTTCACCAACATGTCCTGCAGCGCCGCTTGTTATTTATTACTGTAGTTTGCAAGTAGTTGGATTCAGAACAGTTTGCCCTGTTTCGCATGGAGTGTGAACGGGTGAGGATGATGGAAGCATGGCTGGATGCTGTTGTGCCCCTCTAATTCCATTATTACCCCTCCCCCACCATGTAGTGCCCCAGTTCTTCCTGTTCTGTGGAGAATGTCAGGGGGAGCACTGTATACACTGGCAGATTTAATGGCCGATACTTGTCCCCTTAATGCACATTCTTTACATTTTCCTGACCAGAGTTGATTGGAGTCACAGAGGCTCAGGAATCCTCCGCCGCTCACACTCAGGCCTATTATGGAAGTAACTGAGCGCGGGAGATGGATCTACAGCACAGGATCGAAAATCCAAGAAGACAATGAAAGGCGGAAACATGGCTCCAATCCATAGCTGGGAACATGTGGAAATATAGCCCCTGGGTCACAGGATATATCCACAGGTTGTATCTACAGTGCACACGGTGGTGACCCGGAACACTGCACTAGTGTAACCGTCAGCTGCAGCAGATACACAGAGGACAGGTCCCTCGGGAAGATAGACAGAGGACAGGTCCCTGGCGAAGATACACAGAGGACAGGTCCCTGGGGAAGATACACAGAGGACAGGTCCCTGGGGAAGATAGACAGAGGACAGGTCCCAGGGGAAGATACACAGAGGACAGGTCCCTCGGGAAGATAGACAGAGGACAGGTCCCTGGCGAAGATACACAGAGGACAGGTCCCTGGCGAAGATACACAGAGGACAGGTCCCTGGGGAAGAACCACAGAGGACAGGTCCCTCGGGAAGATAGACAGAGGACAGGTCCCTGGGGAAGATACACAGAGGACAGGTCCCTCGGGAAGATAGACAGAGGACAGGTCCCAGGGGAAGATACACAGAGGACAGGTCCCTGGGGAAGATACACAGAGGACAGGTCCCTCGGGAAGATAGACAGAGGACAGGTCCCAGGGGAAGATACACAGAGGACAGGTCCCTGGGGAAGATACACAGAGGACAGGTCGCTGGGGAAGATACACAGAGGACAGGTCCCTGGCGAAGATACACAGAGGACAGGTCCCTCGGGAAGATAGACAGAGGACAGGTCCCAGGGGAAGATACACAGAGGACAGGTCCCTGGGGAAGATACACAGAGGACAGGTCGCTGGGGAAGATACACAGAGGACAGGTCCCTGGGGAAGATACACAGAGGACAGGTCCCTGGGGAAGATACACAGAGGACAGGTCCCTCGGGAAGATAGACAGAGGACAGGTCCCAGGGGAAGATACACAGAGGACAGGTCTCTCGGGAAGATACACAGAGGACAGGTCGCTGGGGAAGATACACAGAGGACAGGTCTCTGGGGAAGATACACAGAGGACAGGTCCCAGGGGAAGATACACAGAGGACAGGTCCCTGGGGAAGATACACAGAGGACAGGTCCCTCGGTAAGATACACAGAGGACAGGTCCCTCGGGAAGATAGACAGAGGACAGGTCCCAGGGGAAGATACACAGAGGACAGGTCCCTGGGGAAGATACACAGAGGACAGGTCCCTCGGGAAGATACACAGAGGACAGGTCCCAGGGGAAGATACACAGAGGACAGGTCGCTGGGGAAGATACACAGAGAACAGGTCCCTGGGGAAGATACACAGAGGACAGGTCCCTGGCGAAGATACACAGAGGACAGGTCCCTCGGGAAGATAGACAGAGGACAGGTCCCAGGGGAAGATACACAGAGGACAGGTCCCAGGGGAAGATACACAGAGGACAGGTCCCTGGGGAAGATACACAGAGGACAGGTCCCTGGCGAAGATACACAGAGGACAGGTCCCTCGGGAAGATAGACAGAGGACAGGTCCCAGGGGAAGATACACAGAGGACAGGTCCCTGGGGAAGATACACAGAGGACAGGTCCCTCGGGAAGATACACAGAGGACAGGTCCCAGGGGAAGATACACAGAGGACAGGTCCCTGGGGAAGATACACAGAGGACAGGTCGCTGGGGAAGATACACAGAGGACAGGTCCCAGGGGAAGATACACAGAGGACAGGTCCCTGGGGAAGATACACAGAGGACAGGTCGCTGGGGAAGATACACAGAGGACAGGTCCCTGGGGAAGATACACAGAGGACAGGTCTCTGGGGAAGATACACAGAGGACAGGTCCCTCGGGAAGATAGACAGAGGACAGGTCCCAGGGGAAGATACACAGAGGACAGGTCTCTCGGGAAGATACACAGAGGACAGGTCGCTGGGGAAGATACACAGAGGACAGGTCCCTGGGGAAGATACACAGAGGACAGGTCCCAGGGGAAGATACACAGAGGACAGGTCCCTGGGGAAGATACACAGAGGACAGGTCCCTCGGTAAGATACACAGAGGACAGGTTCCAGGGGAAGATACACAGAGGACAGGTCCCTGGGGAAGATACACAGAGGACAGGTCCCAGGGGAAGATACACAGAGGACAGGTCCCAGGGGAAGATACACAGAGGACAGGTCCCAGGGGAAGATACACAGAGGACAGGTCCCTGGGGAAGATACACAGAGGACAGGTCCCTCGGGAAGATAGACAGAGGACAGGACCCAGGGGAAGATACACAGAGGACAGGTCTCTCGGGAAGATACACAGAGGACAGGTCGCTGGGGAAGATACACAGAGGACAGGTCCCTGGGGAAGATACACAGAGGACAGGTCCCTGGGGAAGATACACAGAGGACAGGTCCCTGGGGAAGATACACAGAGGACAGGTCCCTGGGGAAGATGCACAGAGGACAGGTCCCTGGCGAAGATACACAGAGGACAGGTCCCAGGGGAAGATACACAGAGGACAGGTCCCAGGGGAAGATACACAGAGGACAGGTCTCTCGGGAAGATACACAGAGGACAGGTCGCTGGGGAAGATACACAGAGGACAGGTCCCTGGGGAAGATACACAGAGGACAGGTCCCTGGGGAAGATACACAGAGGACAGGTCCCAGGGGAAGATACACAGAGGACAGGTCCCTGGGGAAGATACACAGAGGACAGGTCCCTGGGGAAGATACACAGAGGACAGGTCCCTGGGGAAGATACACCAAGGACAGGTACCTAGGGAAGATACACAGAGGACAGGTCCCTGGGGAAGATATACAGAGGACAAAGTCCCTGGGGAAGATACACAGAGGACAGGTCCCTGGGGAAGATACACAGAGGACAGGTCCCTGGGGAAGATACAGAGGACAGGTCCCTGGGGAAGATACACAGAGGACAGGTCCCTGGGGAAGATACACCAAGGACAAGTACCTAGGGAAGATACACAGAGGACAAGTCCCTGGGGAAGATACACAGAGGACAGGTCCCTGGGGAAGATACACCAAGGACAAGTACCTATGGAAGATACACAGAGGACAGGTCCCTGGGGAAGATACACAGAGGACAGGTCCCTGGCGAAGATACACAGAGGACAGGTCCCTGGCGAAGATACACAGAGGACAGGTCCCTGGCGAAGATACACAGAGGACAGGTCCCAGGGGAAGATACACAGAGGACAGGTCCCAGGGGAAGATACACAGAGGACAGGTCTCTCGGGAAGATACACAGAGGACAGGTCCCTGGGGAAGATACACAGAGGACAGGTCCCTGGGGAAGATACACAGAGGACAGGTCCCAGGGGAAGATACACAGAGGACAGGTCCCTGGGGAAGATACACAGAGGACAGGTCCCTGGGGAAGATACACAGAGGACAGGTCCCTGGGGAAGATACACCAAGGACAGGTACCTAGGGAAGATACACAGAGGACAGGTCCCTGGGGAAGATATACAGAGGACAAAGTCCCTGGGGAAGATACACAGAGGACAGGTCCCTGGGGAAGATACACAGAGGACAGGTCCCTGGGGAAGATACAGAGGACAGGTCCCTGGGGAAGATACACAGAGGACAGGTCCCTGGGGAAGATACACCAAGGACAAGTACCTAGGGAAGATACACAGAGGACAAGTCCCTGGGGAAGATACACAGAGGACAGGTCCCTGGGGAAGATACACCAAGGACAAGTACCTATGGAAGATACACAGAGGACAGGTCCCTGGGGAAGATACACAGAGGACAGGTCCCTGGGGAAGATACACAGTGGACAAGTACCTAGGGAAGATACACAAAGGACAAGTACCTAGGGAAGAAACACAGAGGACAGGTCCCTGGGGAAGATACACAGAGGACAGGTCCCTGGGGAAGATACACAGAGGACAGGTCCCTGGGGAAGATACACAGAGGACAGGTCCCTGGGGAAGATACACCGAGGACAGGTACCTAGGGAAGATACACAGAGGACAAGTCCCTGGGGAAGATACACAGAGGACAGGTCCCTGGGGAAGATACACCAAGGACAAGTACCTATGGAAGATACACAGAGGACAGGTCCCTGGGGAAGATACACAGAGGACAGGTCCCTGGCGAAGATACACAGAGGACAGGTCCCTGGCGAAGATACACAGAGGACAGGTCCCAGGGGAAGATACACAGAGGACAGGTCTCTCGGGAAGATACACAGAGGACAGGTCGCTGGGGAAGATACACAGAGGACAGGTCCCTGGGGAAGATACACAGAGGACAGGTCCCTGGGGAAGATACACAGAGGACAGGTCCCAGGGGAAGATACACAGAGGACAGGTCCCTGGGGAAGATACACAGAGGACAGGTCCCTGGGGAAGATACACAGAGGACAGGTCCCTGGGGAAGATACACCAAGGACAGGTACCTAGGGAAGATACACAGAGGACAGGTCCCTGGGGAAGATATACAGAGGACAAAGTCCCTGGGGAAGATACACAGAGGACAGGTCCCTGGGGAAGATACACAGAGGACAGGTCCCTCGGGAAGATAGACAGAGGACAGGTCCCTGGCGAAGATACACAGAGGACAGGTCCCTGGCGAAGATACACAGAGGACAGGTCCCTGGGGAAGAACCACAGAGGACAGGTCCCTCGGGAAGATAGACAGAGGACAGGTCCCTGGGGAAGATACACAGAGGACAGGTCCCTCGGGAAGATAGACAGAGGACAGGTCCCAGGGGAAGATACACAGAGGACAGGTCCCTGGGGAAGATACACAGAGGACAGGTCCCTCGGGAAGATAGACAGAGGACAGGTCCCAGGGGAAGATACACAGAGGACAGGTCCCTGGGGAAGATACACAGAGGACAGGTCGCTGGGGAAGATACACAGAGGACAGGTCCCTGGCGAAGATACACAGAGGACAGGTCCCTCGGGAAGATAGACAGAGGACAGGTCCCAGGGGAAGATACACAGAGGACAGGTCCCTGGGGAAGATACACAGAGGACAGGTCGCTGGGGAAGATACACAGAGGACAGGTCCCTGGGGAAGATACACAGAGGACAGGTCCCTGGGGAAGATACACAGAGGACAGGTCCCTCGGGAAGATAGACAGAGGACAGGTCCCAGGGGAAGATACACAGAGGACAGGTCTCTCGGGAAGATACACAGAGGACAGGTCGCTGGGGAAGATACACAGAGGACAGGTCTCTGGGGAAGATACACAGAGGACAGGTCCCAGGGGAAGATACACAGAGGACAGGTCCCTGGGGAAGATACACAGAGGACAGGTCCCTCGGTAAGATACACAGAGGACAGGTCCCTCGGGAAGATAGACAGAGGACAGGTCCCAGGGGAAGATACACAGAGGACAGGTCCCTGGGGAAGATACACAGAGGACAGGTCCCTCGGGAAGATACACAGAGGACAGGTCCCAGGGGAAGATACACAGAGGACAGGTCGCTGGGGAAGATACACAGAGAACAGGTCCCTGGGGAAGATACACAGAGGACAGGTCCCTGGCGAAGATACACAGAGGACAGGTCCCTCGGGAAGATAGACAGAGGACAGGTCCCAGGGGAAGATACACAGAGGACAGGTCCCAGGGGAAGATACACAGAGGACAGGTCCCTGGGGAAGATACACAGAGGACAGGTCCCTGGCGAAGATACACAGAGGACAGGTCCCTCGGGAAGATAGACAGAGGACAGGTCCCAGGGGAAGATACACAGAGGACAGGTCCCTGGGGAAGATACACAGAGGACAGGTCCCTCGGGAAGATACACAGAGGACAGGTCCCAGGGGAAGATACACAGAGGACAGGTCCCTGGGGAAGATACACAGAGGACAGGTCGCTGGGGAAGATACACAGAGGACAGGTCCCAGGGGAAGATACACAGAGGACAGGTCCCTGGGGAAGATACACAGAGGACAGGTCGCTGGGGAAGATACACAGAGGACAGGTCCCTGGGGAAGATACACAGAGGACAGGTCTCTGGGGAAGATACACAGAGGACAGGTCCCTCGGGAAGATAGACAGAGGACAGGTCCCAGGGGAAGATACACAGAGGACAGGTCTCTCGGGAAGATACACAGAGGACAGGTCGCTGGGGAAGATACACAGAGGACAGGTCCCTGGGGAAGATACACAGAGGACAGGTCCCAGGGGAAGATACACAGAGGACAGGTCCCTGGGGAAGATACACAGAGGACAGGTCCCTCGGTAAGATACACAGAGGACAGGTTCCAGGGGAAGATACACAGAGGACAGGTCCCTGGGGAAGATACACAGAGGACAGGTCCCAGGGGAAGATACACAGAGGACAGGTCCCAGGGGAAGATACACAGAGGACAGGTCCCAGGGGAAGATACACAGAGGACAGGTCCCTGGGGAAGATACACAGAGGACAGGTCCCTCGGGAAGATAGACAGAGGACAGGACCCAGGGGAAGATACACAGAGGACAGGTCTCTCGGGAAGATACACAGAGGACAGGTCGCTGGGGAAGATACACAGAGGACAGGTCCCTGGGGAAGATACACAGAGGACAGGTCCCTGGGGAAGATACACAGAGGACAGGTCCCTGGGGAAGATACACAGAGGACAGGTCCCTGGGGAAGATGCACAGAGGACAGGTCCCTGGCGAAGATACACAGAGGACAGGTCCCAGGGGAAGATACACAGAGGACAGGTCCCAGGGGAAGATACACAGAGGACAGGTCTCTCGGGAAGATACACAGAGGACAGGTCGCTGGGGAAGATACACAGAGGACAGGTCCCTGGGGAAGATACACAGAGGACAGGTCCCTGGGGAAGATACACAGAGGACAGGTCCCAGGGGAAGATACGCAGAGGACAGGTCCCTGGGGAAGATACACAGAGGACAGGTCCCTGGGGAAGATACACAGAGGACAGGTCCCTGGGGAAGATACACCAAGGACAGGTACCTAGGGAAGATACACAGAGGACAGGTCCCTGGGGAAGATATACAGAGGACAAAGTCCCTGGGGAAGATACACAGAGGACAGGTCCCTGGGGAAGATACACAGAGGACAGGTCCCTGGGGAAGATACAGAGGACAGGTCCCTGGGGAAGATACACAGAGGACAGGTCCCTGGGGAAGATACACCAAGGACAAGTACCTAGGGAAGATACACAGAGGACAAGTCCCTGGGGAAGATACACAGAGGACAGGTCCCTGGGGAAGATACACCAAGGACAAGTACCTATGGAAGATACACAGAGGACAGGTCCCTGGGGAAGATACACAGAGGACAGGTCCCTGGCGAAGATACACAGAGGACAGGTCCCTGGCGAAGATACACAGAGGACAGGTCCCTGGCGAAGATACACAGAGGACAGGTCCCAGGGGAAGATACACAGAGGACAGGTCCCAGGGGAAGATACACAGAGGACAGGTCTCTCGGGAAGATACACAGAGGACAGGTCCCTGGGGAAGATACACAGAGGACAGGTCCCTGGGGAAGATACACAGAGGACAGGTCCCAGGGGAAGATACACAGAGGACAGGTCCCTGGGGAAGATACACAGAGGACAGGTCCCTGGGGAAGATACACAGAGGACAGGTCCCTGGGGAAGATACACCAAGGACAGGTACCTAGGGAAGATACACAGAGGACAGGTCCCTGGGGAAGATATACAGAGGACAAAGTCCCTGGGGAAGATACACAGAGGACAGGTCCCTGGGGAAGATACACAGAGGACAGGTCCCTGGGGAAGATACAGAGGACAGGTCCCTGGGGAAGATACACAGAGGACAGGTCCCTGGGGAAGATACACCAAGGACAAGTACCTAGGGAAGATACACAGAGGACAAGTCCCTGGGGAAGATACACAGAGGACAGGTCCCTGGGGAAGATACACCAAGGACAAGTACCTATGGAAGATACACAGAGGACAGGTCCCTGGGGAAGATACACAGAGGACAGGTCCCTGGGGAAGATACACAGTGGACAAGTACCTAGGGAAGATACACAAAGGACAAGTACCTAGGGAAGAAACACAGAGGACAGGTCCCTGGGGAAGATACACAGAGGACAGGTCCCTGGGGAAGATACACAGAGGACAGGTCCCTGGGGAAGATACACAGAGGACAGGTCCCTGGGGAAGATACACCGAGGACAGGTACCTAGGGAAGATACACAGAGGACAAGTCCCTGGGGAAGATACACAGAGGACAGGTCCCTGGGGAAGATACACCAAGGACAAGTACCTATGGAAGATACACAGAGGACAGGTCCCTGGGGAAGATACACAGAGGACAGGTCCCTGGCGAAGATACACAGAGGACAGGTCCCTGGCGAAGATACACAGAGGACAGGTCCCAGGGGAAGATACACAGAGGACAGGTCTCTCGGGAAGATACACAGAGGACAGGTCGCTGGGGAAGATACACAGAGGACAGGTCCCTGGGGAAGATACACAGAGGACAGGTCCCTGGGGAAGATACACAGAGGACAGGTCCCAGGGGAAGATACACAGAGGACAGGTCCCTGGGGAAGATACACAGAGGACAGGTCCCTGGGGAAGATACACAGAGGACAGGTCCCTGGGGAAGATACACCAAGGACAGGTACCTAGGGAAGATACACAGAGGACAGGTCCCTGGGGAAGATATACAGAGGACAAAGTCCCTGGGGAAGATACACAGAGGACAGGTCCCTGGGGAAGATACACAGAGGACAGGTCCCTGGGGAAGATACAGAGGACAGGTCCCTGGGGAAGATACACAGAGGACAGGTCCCTGGGGAAGATACACCAAGGACAAGTACCTAGGGAAGATACACAGAGGACAAGTCCCTGGGGAAGATACACAGAGGACAGGTCCCTGGGGAAGATACACCAAGGACAAGTACCTATGGAAGATACACAGAGGACAGGTCCCTGGGGAAGATACACAGAGGACAGGTCCCTGGGGAAGATACACAGTGGACAAGTACCTAGGGAAGATACACAAAGGACAAGTACCTAGGGAAGAAACACAGAGGACAGGTCCCTGGGGAAGATACACAGAGGACAGGTCCCTGGGGAAGATACACAGAGGACAGGTCCCTGGGGAAGATACACAGAGGACAGGTCCCTGGGGAAGATACACAGAGGACAGGCCCCTGGGGAAGATAAACCAAGGACAAGTACCTAGGGAAGATACACAGAGTACAGGTCCCTGGGGACGATACATCAAGGACAAGTACCTAGGGAAGATACACAGAGGACAGGTCACTGGGGAAGATACACAGAGGACAGGTCACTGGGGAAGATACACAGAGGACAGGTCCCTGGGGAAGATACACAGAGGACAGGTCCCTGGGGAAGATACACAGAGGACAGGTCCCTGGGGAAGATAAACCAAGGACAAGTACCTAGGGAAGATACACAGAGTACAGGTCCCTGGGAACGATACATCAAGGACAAGTACCTAGGGAAGATACACAGAGGACAGGTCACTGGGGAAGATACACAGAGGACAGGTCCCTCTGGAAGATACACAGAGGACAGGTCCCTGGGGAAGATACACAGAGGACAGGTCCCTGGGGAAGATACACAGAGGACAGGTCCCTGGGGAAGATACACAGAGGACAAGTCCCCAGGGAAGATACACAGAGGACAGGTCCCTGGGGAAGATACACCAAGGAAAAGTACCTATTGAAGATACACCAAGGACAAGTACCTAGGGAAGACATACAGAGGACATGTCCCTGGGGAAAGATACACAGAGGACAAGCACCTAGGGAAGAAATACAGAGGACAAGTACCTAGGGAAGATACACCAAGGACAAGTACCTAGGGAAGATACAGTCATGGCCAAAAGTATTGACACCCCTGCAATTCTGTCAGAAAATACTCGGTTTCTTCCTGAAAATGATTGCAAACACAAATTATTTGGTATTATTACCTTTATTTAATTTGTCTTAAATGAAAAAACACAAAAAGAATTGTTCTAAAGCCTAACTGGATATAACTCCATACCAAACATAAAAAAGGGGGTGGAGAAAAGTATTGGCACCGTTCGAAAAATCATGTGATGCTTCTGTAATTAGTGTAATTAACAGCACCTGTAACTTACCTGTGGCACCTAACAGGTGTTGGCAATAACTAAATCACACTTGCAGCCAGTTGATGTGGATTAAAGTTGACTCAACCTCTGACCAAAGAACTGTCTGAGGACTTGAGAAACCAAATTGTGAGGAAGCATGAGCAATCTCAAGGCTACAAGTCCATCTCCAAAGACCTGAATGTTCCTGTGTCTACCGTGCGCAGTATCATCAAGAAGTTTAACCCCTTTCTGCCATTAGACGTACTATTCCGTCCATGTGGGGTGGGCCCTACTTCCCAAGGACGGAATAGTACGTCATAGGCGATCGGCCGCGCTCACAGGCATGATCGCGATGTGCCGGCGGTGCAGAGAAGCATCGCGCAGGGAGGGGGCTCCCTGCGGGCTTCCCTGAGCCCCCCGCAGCAACGCGATGTGATCGCGTTGCTCCGGGGGTCTCCTACCTTCCTCCCTGCAGCAAATCCCGGATCCAAGATGGCCGCGGATCCGGGTCCTGCAGGGAGGGAGGTGGCTTACCAATTGCCTGCTCAGAGCAGGCACTTGGTAACGCTGCAGCGCTGAGACAGATCGGTGATCTGTCAGAGTGCTGTGCAAACTGGCAGATCACCGATCTGTATTGTCCCCCCCTGGGACAAAGTAAAAAAGTTAAAAAAAAAAATTTACAAGTGTGTAAAAAAAAAAAAATCCTAAATAATGAAAAATATATATATATATTATTCCCATAAATACATTTCTTTATCTAAATAAAAAAAAAAACAATAAAAGTACACATATTAACTAGTTAACCCCTTCAGTAAACACCGTAAGAAAAAAAAAAACGAGGCAAAAAACAACGCTTTATTATCATACCGCAGTACAAAAAGTGGAATAACACGCGATCAAAAAGACGGATATAAATAATGATGGTACCGCTGAAAGCGTCATCTTGTCCCGCAGAAAACGAGCCACCATCCAGCAACATCAGCAAAAAAATAAAAAAGTTATAGTCCTCAGAATAAAGCGATGCAAAAATAATTATTTTTTCTATAAAATAGTTTTTATCGTATAAAAGCGCCAAAACATTAAAAAAATGATATAAATGAGGTGTCGCTGTAATCGTACTGACCCGAAGAATAAAACTGCTTTATCAATTTTACCAAAAGCGGAACAGTATAAACGCCTCCCCCAAAAGAAATTCATGAATAGCTGGTTTTTGGTAATTCTGCCTCACAAAAATCAGAATAAAAAGCGATCAAAAAATGTCACGTGCCTGAAAATGTTACCAATAAAAACGTCAACTCGTCCCACAAAAAACAAGACCTCACATGACTCTGTGGACTCAAATATGGAAAAATTATAGCTCTCAAAATGTGGTAACGCAACGTGTGACGGCTGCCAATCATAAAAACCCGCTATAAAAGTAAATCAAACCCCCCTTCATCACCCCCTTAGTTAGGGAAAAATAAAAAAATTTAAAAAATGTATTTATTTCCATTTTCCCATTAGGGTTAGGGCTAGGGTTAGGGCTAGGGTTAGGGCTAGGGCTAGGGTTAGGGCTAGGGTTAGGGCTAGGGTTAGGGTAAGGGCTAGGGTTAGGGTTAGGGCTAGGGTTAGGGCTAGGGTTAGGGTTAGGGCTAGGGTTAGGGCTAGGGTTAAGGCTACAGTTAGGGTTAAGGCTACAGTTTGGGTTGGGGCTAAAGTTAGGGTTGGGGTTTGGATTACATTTGCGGTTGGGAATAGGGTTGGGATTAGGGTTAGGGGTGTGTCAGGGTTAGAGGTGTGGTTAGGGTTACCGTTGGAATTAGAGTTAGGGGTGTGTTTGGATTAGGGTTTCGGTTATAATTGGGGGGTTTCCACTGTTTAGACACATCAGGGGCTCTCCAAACGCAACATGGCGTCCGATCTCAATTCCAGCCAATTCTGCGTTGAAAAAGTAAAACAGTGCTCCTTCCCTTCCGAGCTCTCCCGTGTGCCCAAACAGGGGTTTACCCCAACATATGGGGTATCAGCGTACTCAGGACAAATTGGACAAAAACTTTTGGGGTCCAATTTCTCCTGTTACCCTTGGGAAAATACAAAACTGGGGGCTAAAAAATAATTTTTGTGGGAAAAAAAAAGATTTTTTATTTTCACAGCTCTGCATTATAAACTGTAGTGAAACACTTGGGGGCTCAAAGTTCTCACAACATCTAGATAAGTTTGTGGGGGGGTCTAGTTTCCAATATGGGGTCACTTGTGGGGGGTTTCTACTGTTTAGGTACATTAGAGGTTCTGCAAACGCAATGTGACGCCTGCAGACCATTCAATCTAAGTCTGCATTCCAAATGGCGCTCCTTCCCTTCCGAGCCCTCCCATGCGCCCAAACGGTGGTTCCCCCCCACATATGGGGCATCAGCACACTCAGGACAAATTGGACAACAACTTTTGGAGTCCAATTTCTCCTGTTACCCTCGGGAAAATACAAAACTGGGGGCTAAAAAATAATTTTTGTGGGAAAAAATTTTAGTTTTATTTTTACGGCTCTGCATTATAAACTTCTGTGAAGCTCTTGGTGGGTCAAAGTGCTCACCACACATCTACATAAGTTCCTTAGGGGGTCTACTTTCCAAAATGGTGTCACTTGTGGGGGGTTTCAATGTTTAGGCACATCAGGGGCTCTCCAAACGCAACATGGCATCCCATCTCAATTCCAGTCAATTTTGCATTGAAAAGTCAAATGGCGCTCCTTCCCTTCCGAGCTCTGCCATACGCCCAAACAGTGGTTTACCGCCACATATGGGGTATCAGCGTACTCGGGACAAATTGTATAACAAGGTTTGGGGTCCATTTTCTCCTGTAACCCTTGGTAAAATAAAACAAATTGGAGCTGAAGTAAATTTTTTGTGAAAAAAAGTTAAATGTTAATTTTTATTTAAACATTCCAAAAATTCCTGTGAAACACCTGAAGGGTTAATAAACTTCTTGAATGTGGTTTTGAGAACCTTGAGGGGTGCAGTTTTTAGAATGGTGTCACACTTGGGCATTTTCTATCATATAGACCCCTCAAAATGACTTCAAATGAGACGTGGTCCCTAAAAAAAAATGGTGTTGTAAAAATGAGAAATTGCTGGTCAACTTTTAACCCTTATATCTCCCTAACAAAAAAAATGTTGGTTCCAAAATTGTGCTGATGTAAAGTAGACATGTGGGAAATGTTACTTATTAAGTATTTTGTGTGATATATCTCTGTGATTTAATTGCATAAAAATTCAAAGTTGGAAAATTGCAAAATTTTCAAAATTTTCGCCATATTTCCATTTTTTTCACAAATAAACGCAGGTAATATCAAAGAAATTTTACCACTACCATGAAGTACAATATGTCACGAGAAAACAATGTCAGAATCACCAGGATCCGTTGAAGCGTTCCAGAGTTATACCTCATAAAGGGACAGTGGTCAGAATTGTAAAAATTGGCCCGGTCCATAACGTGCAAACCACCCTTGGGGTAAAGGGGTTAAAGCCCATGGCACTGTGGCTAACCTCCCTAGATGTGGATGGAAAAGAAAAATTGACAAGAGATTTCAACGCAAGATTGTGCGGATGTTGGATAAAGAACCTCGACTAACATCCAAACAAGTTCAAGCTGCCCTGCAGTCCGAGGGTACAACAGTGTCAACCCGTACTATCAGTCGGCGTCTGAATGAAAAGGGGCTGTATGGTAGGAGACCCAGGAAGACCTCACTTCTTACCCCGAGACTTAAAAAAGCCAGGCTGGAGTTTGCCAAAACTTACCTGAAAAAGCCTAAAACGTTTTGGAAGAATGTTCTCTGGTCAGATGAGACAAAAGTAGAGCTTTTTGGGCAAAGGCATCAACATAGAGTTTACAGGAGAAAAAAAGAGGCATTCAAAGAAAAGAACACAGTCCCTACAGTCAAACATGGCGGAGGTTCCCTGATGTTTTGGGGTTGCTTTGCTGCCTCTGGCACTGGACTGCTTGACCGTGTGCATGGCAATATGAAGTCTGAAGACTACCAATAAATTTTGCAGCATAATGTAGGGCCCAGTGTGAGAAAGCTGGGTCTCCCTCAGAGGTCATGGGTCTTGCAGCAGGACAATGACCCAAAACACACTTCAAAAAGCACCAGAAAATGGTTTGAGAGAAAGCTCTGGAGACTTCTAAGGTGGCCAGCAATGAGTCCGGACCTGAATCCCATAGAACACCTGTGGAGAGATCTAAAAATGGCAGCTTGGAGAAGGCACTCTCCAAATATCAGGGACCTGGAGCAGTTTGCCAAAGAGGAATGGTCTAAAATTCCAGCAGAGCATTGTAAGAAACTCATTGATGTTCACCGGAAGCGGTTGGTCGCAGTTATTTTGGCTAAAGGTTGTGCAACCAAGTATTAGGCTGAGGGGGCCAATACTTTTGTCTGGCCCATTTTTGGAGTTTTGTGTGAAATGATCAATGTTTTGCTTTTTGCTTCATTCTCTTTTGTGTTTTTTTTTTTCATTTAAGACAAATTAAATGAAGATAATAAATCCAAATAATTTGTGATTGCAATCATTTTCAGGAAGAAAATGAGTATTATCTGACAGAATTGCAGGGGTGTCAATACTTTTGGCCATGTCTGTACACAGAGGACAGGTCCCTGGAGATGATACACCAAGGACAATTACCTAGGGAAGATACACAGAGGACAGGTCCCTGGGGAAGATACACAGAGGACATGTCACTGGGGAAGATACACAGAGGACAAGTACCTAGGGAAGATTCACAGAGGACAGGTCCCTAAGAAAGATACACAGAGGACAGGTCCCTGGGGAAGATACACCAAGGACAAGTACCTAGGGAAGATACACAGAGGACAGGTCTCTGGGGAAGATACACAGAGGACAGATCCCTGGGGAAGATAAACAGAGGACAAGTACCTAGGGAAGATAGGTACTTTCCTCTAAATTCTCTTAACTCTTGCCGTGAGTTACTTCAAGGTATGGGATCAGACTCCATGGCAGCTTCTTTTAAGCTCTTGATTTCTGCTCTCATTTTTCACATTTCCTGCCGTAATTTGCAGGACCACTCCGGCTCTGCCGCATTCGGGGTAGGTACTTTATGGGTCCGGCCATCCCCGCCAAGGCTGCGGTCCCCTGCTCCAGTTAGTCTATGCGCGCTTCCACCTCAATTTCTACAAAAGTCATACGCGGCCTAGCAAGCAGGCGCTCCCGCAAAGCTTGCTTAAGTGGCTCACCTCTAAAGCCTGCCACTAGCTGGTCTATCAGAATTATATCAGGAGGTCCTACGTCTACGTCATCCCGCATAGTGACCGCAGCGTGGATCTCCTGCAGCGCATTAATGTATTGGTTCACCGACTCAAGGGGGCTACCTTTGGACATGGCTAAACAGGCACATGCGCAATTCTCTGACATTTGTGGGATCTCCACGCATCTCCTCTACTATTTGTAACACCTTGTCGAAGGTATCTTGCTCTTGAGGAGGCCAGAACATGACGGAGCTTCTCCCTCTCCGTCCAGGACCATCATGGCAATCTCTGCCTCCATCACAGGAGTCACAGGGTGCATTCTCAACATACCCATGGCTCGCTCAGTCCTATCCCACAGCAGAGCATTGTTCCCTGTAAACTTTGGGAGGTTGCTCAATATTGCCCCCAGCGGTATACTGGCTCTTGGGACGACCCCGGCCACTTGGTCTGTCACTTCCATGCCTGTGGACTGCATCCTGCCGACTACGCCAAGTGTGAGCATGTTGCGGGATGCAGTGACAGACAGGAGGCAGAGCAAGGGTTAACAATTCTAACAGTTTTAATTAAACAGGGGGTTAACTCCTCTCAGGGATATGAGTGGTTAAATGAGGGAAAGAAGAGTTCAGTTTGAAACTGTTAAACTGTAAAGCGCTGCGGAATTTGTTGGCGCTATATAAATAAAGATTATTATTATCAGATGTAAATAATATGCAGAGTTAATGAGCAGGGTAATCCAACACCTCAGCTAACCGGTTGTTGCAGTGATGTTGCCTTCCTTTCGGGGAGGGTGATATCACGCTTGGAGGCAAGGGAGATTCTACCTATCAGGTGGTAAGGCACTCGCATTCAACACATCTGAATCTAGGCCAGGAGGGGGAGCTCAGGACCCGGATTCAGGGGAGCTTCCTTACACTTTATGTATCCTGGTCTGGAGGAGGAGCCAGTCAGTGTTAGATAGTCTGAGGGAGACAGTGGAGGGAGACAGTTGGTCTCCAGGAGTGAGAAGAAGGACGTCTGGAGCAGACGTGGGGGCCGAGCAGCCACGAGGGAGCTGCAACCCCTTGAAAGAGGATTACTGAAAGAGTTGAATTATGGAGGAGCTTAGAGGGAAGAGGCACAGAGGAGGAAGAAGCTCAGCAGGGGAACAGCGGAAGGACATCCTGGGAGCCAGAGCGCAGAATCGGGTACTGGGAGCCCGAGGCTATAGTGGGACTCTAGGACACTTAACAGAACCGGAGGGCAAAGGACTGTATGTCAATTGCCTGCATCAAGTCTGGGGTGAAGCAGTAACCTTAGAGCCCGGGTTATGATAGAGACCCTATAAACAGGCTCGAACTGCCTATCGTACAGACATCTGTCTTAGGACAGGAGAGAGGGGACTTTCACTGAGATTCAAGCGACAGGGACCTAATCAACTAAACAGCGCAAGTAGGAAAGGCTTACGGACCTCACCTGGGAGAGGAATCTCCTATTGCCTCCAAGCCGGCTGGACCACAGCTACCCTGCACTTGGTACCCTGGACTGAGGACTACTACTACTACCATCAGTAAACCAGGTAAAGACTGCAATCCTAAGTCCTTGTTCTTTACTATCCCATCCACCACATCATCGGTGCCATACACTTGGGAAGCCCTGGGGATCCCGCTTCACCTGTGGGAAGCGTCACAATCTAGCGGCCCTACCATCACCCCAGAGAGGACCCCTTTAAGCGGCGTTGGTCCCTATGGAGCGAGAACCACAGGTGGTGTCACGAACATAGACATTACAAATCCCCTTAAAGACTTTTCCCTTTAATTGGGCACCCAGGGCCATGGACCGGATCGCAGCCGCCGTGACATCCCCTTTAAGTACCGGACCCGGTACCGAGTACCCCACGGCCCTGGCGGGCGTTACAGTAACAGCAGTCCTTATGTACACTTATTGTGTCAGAAGTTTCTTCGACTGTAGATGCTGCTTGAAAGTCAGTAGCGCCAACAACAGCTGGCACGGTGCTTGTCTAAGAAGGTCCTGTTGGTAACAGTGGTCTGTCTTCTGGCAGCAGTGGTTGGTGTCCGGTACCTTCCACTGGTCACCTAGTGCATAAGTGGCTACGGCCAACACAGGCAAGACCGCAATACTGTTAGGGTCCTGGTCGAACGGTGTGGCAACGTCCGGCTATGTGGGCAGCAACAAATAGTCCTGCACCCTGCCCTGGCTCTTAAGTTTACATGCGGTGCTCAGCTGAACAGGACTCCCGGCTCTTTTCTTATTACTGCATCTGGCGGCTTGGGCAGCATCCTGGCATATGGCCCGCCCCATTTTGTTGTGGCCTGGCTGCGCACCCTTCGGAGCCCTCTGCGCAAGCACCTTGCCTCTCTCACGGCTGGTGGGAAACTCTCTGACACTGCGCTTGCTTTCCCTTTTAACCACGTCCCCAGCTTCCGGGTCAGAGACCCGGTCTGGTCCATTTTGCCTTCCCCCAGGAAACAAGGGACGCAGCCTCGACAGTTCCGGACCCAGCGCAGCACAGGTACCCACAGCCCAGTCTTCCTCCTTACACATACACCAAGGACAAGTCCGTGGGGAAGATACACTGAGGACAGGTCCGTGGGGAAGGTACATCGATGACAGGTCCCTGGCGAAGATACACCAAGGACAAGTCCCTGGTGAAGTTTCATTGAGGACAAGTCCCTGGGAACAAACATTAAGGACAAGTACCTGGGGAAGATACAACCAGGACAGGTCCCTGGGGAAGATACACAGAGGACAAATCCCTGGGGAAGATACACAGAGGACAAATCCCTGGGGAACATACATCAAGGACTAGTACCTGAGGAAGATACACTGAGGGCAATTCCCTGGGCAATGTAACAACCCTGCCGGCATCACTGCATGATGGATGGGGAATGGATCCCCACCTGCCTGTTACATCTACTCACTCACCCAGTGCCATGCTGTGAGATCTGTCTGCTGCTGGTTCCATGCCATGTGCTTCATGGCGGCCTGCTCTGTGTACACTTCCTGGCTGTGTGCATAGGGGGGCGGCGCCAGCCACTCCGGATTCTTATTGAGACTGTGTGCACCTCCCTAAGGTGCTTCTGGCCAATAGCCTTGAGGCCTCTGATACTTAAGGCATCCTCACCCATTGGAGGATGCCTGAGCAAACTATTCCCCTCAGTTAGCATTTGCTACTAGGCTGCCAGGTCGTGTGTTTCCTGTCTCTGAGGGCTGCACTATTGCAGGCCTTCATCTGTGTTCTGTTTGTGTATCCGTGTCCGTTCCTGTCTGTACTCTGGTCTATGTCCGTCCCTGCTCCTTCTTTGTCATTAGTCATTTCCCACTCAGCTGTGTGTACCTCTGCCTTATCTTTCTGCTCTGTTCGCCACTGTCTGTGGCTCTGCTTCTCTCTGCTCAGTTCTACCACAACCTGTGGTTCTGTGTCTCTCAGCTTTTCTCTCAGCTCTGCTCTCTGACCTTGCTCCGCTCTCTGTGGCTTTGCTCTACGGCTCCGCTCCTTGCGGTTCCACCTGGCACCGCTCCTTGCGGTTCTACGTCTTTAGCTATTGGCTCCGCCTGCAGCGTCTCCGCTCTTGGCTCCGCCTCCAGCGTCCCCGCTCTTGGCTCCGCCTCTAGCGTCCCCGCTCTTGGCTCCGCCTCCAGCATCCCCGCTCTTGGCTCCGCCTCCAGCATCCCTGCTCTTGGCTCCGCCTCCAGCGTCCCCGCTCTTGGCTCCGCCTCCAGCGTCTCTGCTCTTGGCTCCGCCTCCAGCGTCTCTGCTCTTGGCTCCGCCTCCTGCGGCTCCGTCCTTAGCTCTGCCTTCTCCTTCTCTGCTCATAGCTCCACCTTCTACTCGTACTCCGCCTCCTGCGATTCAGCTTTTCTTCCACTCTTGCCCTATCTTAATTCTGCAACTTTCCCTACAGGTCTCTACCTGTTCCTTTATATTCTCCAGTCTGAACAGGTTCTTACCTGTTTCCACACATCCATCTGAATACCAGTTCCTACCAGAGTATCAGTCCTGTCTGCCAGTGCCAGCCGTGCCCGCCTGTCTGCCTGAGTGGAAGCCGCGCCCGTCTGCCTGCCTGTATCTCCGTCAAGCCAGTCCGCCTGTCAGGGCCTCTGCCATACCCATCTGTCAGCCAGTGTCACAGCCGTGCCTGCCTGCCCGTGTCTTGTCCCCGGTGGGATCAGCATACACAGTCCGACTCCACCCTGGAGTGGCACCTGGTAGCTTCCTATTGCACAAGTCTGTCCTCACCATCAGAGGCTCCAGCGAACACCTAGGAAGCTACTTAGTTACGCCCCTTCCAGGGAAGTTCGGTCTGTTGTCCAGTGGGGCCACACCCCCAGGTGCCCGCACCAACCAGTCTCGGCGCGAGCGCTACAGATTGCTCAGGCCATGGTCCCCGCTGAGTCCCATGAGCCGTTGCTCTCGGAGCAAAATGAACTCTCTTCTAGCCTGTATTGGCCCCCAGAAGGTTTTTATACTCAGTTGAAAGATCTGCCTACACCTACTCCTGGTGGTCCACTCATAATCTCTAGAGAGTTGTATGATTACATTGCCAGTAGAGAAAAACTCCTTCCGCCTAGATACTATGGGGATCCAGAGGAGTGCATGGAGTTCCTGGAGCGTAGTCTGATGTATATCGAAGCTAATCCTTCCGAATTTTCTTCTGATGAGTTCAAGGTAGGATTTATCTTGTCCTATCTAGCAGGAGATGCATTGAATTGGATGAACCCTCTCTGGGAAGCAAGGGATCCAATCCTCTCAGACCTTGGGGCTTTCCTGGAAGCCTTTGTTAAAGCATTCAAAGCGCCTAAACCTGCTCCTCCTGCAAAGTCTTCCCTCACCAGATCCCAGAGGCGGTCTAGACGAGTTAATCCCCCAAAGAAATCGTCACGTAAGACCAAGTCCGTCTAAGACCCACCTGTTCCTCTACCTGTCCCAGCAGCTACCCAAGCAAAACCCCAGAAGGCTGATAAAAGTGGGCTGGCAAAGCAGCAGCCCAAATCCAGCCACAAGAAGGGAACGCGGTATCGCTGCGGTTGCAAGGAACATCCAGACGGTCTCTGCCCTGTAGATCTAAAACTACAAAACCCTGGGCCAGCAGGAGAGGCTGCCCTAGGTGAGAGTACCTCCTCTGCATTAAAATCAAAGACTGTGTCTCTGTTTTCCGGGAGCTTTGGTGTGGTAAAGTCGCCAACCATTCGGAGTCGGTGTGTGGTCTCTGTCATACAGCTCCAGAACCCGGTAAGGGCGTTGTCTGAAGTTGGTCAAGCCCTACTCAAGAGCAGTCTAGTCCTGCAAGGACAACTACAGCTCCAAGTTGGAGCCTTATACACGAAGAAGTTTATCTACCGTATGCTGTCTGTTATGCCCATGGGTCATTCTGAGCCTGGAACTCTACCACCCGCTCTGGTCAAGAGTTCCTGCAAAATACTTCATTTGAATTTACCCAGTCATGAGAGGTGTCTGGTTCCCATGCATCAAGGACAGTCAACTGTGTTGTCTTCTTCTTCAGCTGGTCTGCTAGTCGTCGAGTCAAGGTGTGTTGATGTCACCCAAGATGAGGAAGCGGTGACTATTTCTCCACACGTCTCTTGTGATTATACCAGTAACCTGTTAGTCGTCGAGTCAAGGTGTGTTGATGTCACCCAAGATGGGGAAGCGGTGATTATCTCTCCACACGTCTCCAGTGACTATACCAGGAACCCGTTAGTCATCGAGTCAAGGAGTGCTGATGTTACCAAAGATGGGAAAGCGGTGACAATCTCTCCTCACTACTCTAATGACTATACCTGTAACCTGTTCGTGGAAATACCTCCGCCTCTTGGACGTTTTTTTTCTGGATAATCGGCAGAAAATGGTTCCTATGTGGGTGCCTTCATCGTCCATATGGCCGGTTGGTGAAGATTCCAAAACAGAAGTTTTCTCCTCTCAGTTTTTTCCTGATCCGGTGGAGTTATTATTCTCCACCCTCTTCTCCAGTGATTTTTCCTGCGTTCCGTACTCTGGAACATTTCAGCTACCTGAAAGTTCGTCTCTGGATATCGGGCAGAAGGTGTATCCTGTGAGTGTTCCTTCGGCTTCCATGTGGCCGGCTGGTGAAGATTTCAAGACATCTCTGCTACCTGAAAATTTGTCTCTGGATATCGGGCAGAAGATGTATCCTGTGAGTGTTCCTTCGGCTTCTAAGTGGCCGGCTAGTGAAGATATCAAACCAGTAGCACCCAAGCAGGGGCTTCTTGTCTACCCAGAGGAAATGGTCCAGTCCATTGAGGAGGCTAACCCTATTGGGTACAAAGAGAGTTTGCTATCCGAGATTTCTGATGATGCGAACCCTGTTGGGCACAAAGAGACTTTGTCTTCTGAGATTCCTGGTGACCCGTTTGCCTTATCCTACTCTAAAGATGTTATGACTTGGACTGTGAGTGGTTTCTTTCTTCTTCTGTGGATCATTTTAGCGGGTTTGAAGAAGAGGGGGCGTAAAGGAGGGGGTACTGTAACAACCCTGCCGGCATCACTACATGATGGATGGGGAATGGATCCCCACCTGCCTGTTACATCTACTCACTCACCCAGTGCCATGCTGTGAGATCTGTCTGCTGCTGGTTCCATGCCATGTGCTTCATGGCGGCCTGCTCTGTGTACACTTCCTGGCTGTGTGCACAGGGGGGCGGCGCCAGCCACTCCGGATTCTTATTGAGACTGTGTGCACCTCCCTAAGGTGCTTCTGGCCAATGGCCTAGAGGCCTCTGATACTTAAGGCATCCTCACCCATTGGAGGATGCCTGAGCAAACTATTCCCCTCAGTTAACATTTGCTACTGGGCTGCCAGGTCGTGTGTTTCCTGTCTCTGAGGGCTGCACTATTGCAGGCCTTCATCTGTGTTCTGTTTGTGTATCCGTGTCCGTTCCTGTCTGTACTCTGGTCTATGTCCGTCCCTGCTCCTTCTTTGTCATTAGTCATTTCCCACTCAGCTGTGTGTACCTCTGCCTTATCTTTCTGCTCTGTTCGCCACTGTCTGTGGCTCTGCTTCTCTCTGCTCAGTTCTACCACAACCTGTGGCTCTGTGTCTCTCAGCTTTTCTCTCAGCTCTGCTCTCTGACCTTGCTCCGCTCTCTGTGGCTTTGCTCTACGGCTCCGCTCCTTGCGGTTCCACCTGGCACCGCTCCTTGCGGTTCTACATCTTTAGCTATTGGCTCCACCTCCAGCGTCTCCGCTCTTGGCTCCGCCTCCAGCGTCTCTGCTCTTGGCTCCGCCTCCAGCGTCTCTGCTCTTGGCTCCGCCTCCAGCGTCTCTGCTCTTGGCTCCGCCTCCTGCGGCTCCATCCTTAGCTCTGCCTTCTCCTTCTCTGCTCATAGCTCCACCTTCTACTCGTACTCAGCCTCCTGCGATTCAGCTTTTCTTCCACTCTTGCTCTATCTTAATTCTGCAACTTTCCATACAGGTCTCTACCTGTTTCTTTATATTCTCCAGTCTGAACAGGTTCTTACCTGTTTCCACACATCCATCTGAATACCAGTTCCTACCAGAGTATCAGTCCTGTCTGCCAGTGCCAGCCGTGCCCGCCTGTCTGCCTGACTATCAGCCGCTCCCGTCTGCCTGCCTGTATCTCCGTCAAGCCAGTCCGCTCTTTTCCTGCTCCCACCACACCGGCGCCCGGATACCAGCATGTCTCAAGGTAATATAGTGACACTCTGTATAGCATGCGTTCATCGTTCCTAGGACTTGGGCTTGCTGGTGCTGTGTACATCCATATGCTTGGCACAATTTTTTTGAGCTCTACAGATATATGTAGAATATTTTGGAGATCTTTCATCACACATTTTGGTCTATTGCTCTGGGCCTGTGACTCTATATTAGATATAGTTATGCCCATATGTGGTACGATCTCTGTATGATTTACCCTGGATGCTCATTCCATTTATAGGCATATCTCCGGTGTGGTGTGTTAGTCAGGATGCCTGGATCTTTTGTGTTCCTGTTTCAGCTTTTTACATCTTTTTGCTGATGTAGTTTGGTCTGTTTTTCCTAAACACCTGCTGTTCCTATACACATATTTATTACATATTTTGTGTGTTATATATTTTTTCTAATAAATTGTTGCTCATACCTCTATTGCTTGGTTGTGGTCTGTGGGTCATCTTTACAGTCCTTTTTGGGCGTGGTTATTTTCTTTACCTTTAACCACTACCTGGCGTCTTCTTTTTAGGTTTATATGTTTAGGCTTGGAGGTATGCCCTCTGCTGGCCGAGAGGGCTATTTTGGTTTAAGTGTCACAGCCGTGCCTGCCTGCCCGTGTCTTGTCCCCGGTGGGATCAGCATCCACAGTCCGACTCCACCCTGGAGTGGCACCTGGTAGCTTCCTATTGCACAAGTCTGTCCTCACCATCAGAGGCTCCAGCGAACACCTAGGAAGCTATTTAGTTACGCCCCTTCCAGGGAAGTTCGGTCTGTTGTCCAGTGGGGCCACACCCCCAGGTGCCCGCACCAACCAGTCTCGGCGCAAGCGTTACAGGCAACATACACCAAGGACAGGTTCCTGGGGAAGATACATCAAGGGCAGGTCCCTGGGGAAGATACACAGAGGACATATCCCCCTTGAGTAGTTTTGGAGAACTGTGCTGCTTTTACTCTAATGCTCCTCCTGCGATTATCTCCTTCACTATCACTAATATAATGATTGCCTTCTAGTCATGTGACCGCCGGACTCCTCCACCCACCCCTGAGTATAAACACTTCCCTCCCCCACTCTGATATAAATAGTGAGGGGTCACCACCAGGAGTTCAGCATATAACAATTGGTTGAGGGTCATCATGGTTTCTACTGATTTTCCTCCCTGAAGAAGAGTCATAACAATGGCTGACGATTGGAGACTGAACTTCCTGCTCCACATTCCGGAAAGTAATCAGTGTCATTCCTTCATTGCGGGCCAATATCCTGGCCATGAGGCGTCCACACTCGAGGTCCATGACCACTGGTGACAGAAGTTTTCCTGCTATGTAGGACCCAAGGAGTGAGGCGGTTGTAGAACACAAGTCCTTCCAGATACAGATTTCCATACAGGGCTGACGCCAGTTGCCCCCCATTTCCCCATCTGTTTGTCCTTAGAGTACTGAGGAGCCCCCACGGCCACCGCTGTCCGACCAGCATAGGCCTCGTCCAATCTCCTGTAATGTGCCCAGGGCTCTTCAGTCTCGCAATGTAAATACCAGGTGACAGCAAGCAGAGATGCTGATAAAGAAGTGTGAGGGGGCTCCAGAGTCTTATATCAGTGATGAGAGGTATAGTCTGTACTGTGACCCCCTGCGATCTTCTGTCCTCATCTATAAGGATGGGAGGAGTAGTAGTATTATAATAATGATCTTTATATAGCGCTAACATATTCTGCAGCGCTTTACAGTTTTGCACACATTATCATTGCTGTCCCCGTTGGGGCTCACAATCTAAATTCCCTGTCAGTATGTCTTTGGAATGTGGGAGGAAACCCCACGCAAACACAGAGAGAACATACAAACTCTTTGCGGATGTCCTTGGTGGGATTTGAACCCAGGACTCCAGCGCTACAATGCTAACCACTGCGCCACCGTGCTGCCCAGTATGATAGGATGTATGAAGTAGCAGTATCACCGGCAGGACATTATATATCACACATTTTATCTGATAGTAATATAGACAGGACGCTATAAGCACTAGGAGTAGTAGTGCCTCCATAAAGTAATAGTGCCCCCTCTGTGCCTCTATAGTAATAGTGCCCCCTCTGTGCTTCCATAAAGTAATAGTGCCCCCTCTGTGCCTCCATAAAGTAATAGTGCCCCCTCTGTGCCTCCATAAAGTAATAGTGCCCCCTCTGTGCCTCCATAAAGTAATAGTGCCCCCTCTGTGCCTCCATAAAGTAATAGTGCCCCCTCTGTGCCTCCATAAAGTAATAGTGCCCCCTCTGTGCCTCTATAGTAATAGTGCCCCCTCTGTGCTTTCATAAAGTAATAGTGCCCCCTCTGTGCCTCCATAAAGTAATAGTGCCCCCTCTGTGCCTCCATAAAGTAATAGTGCCCCCTCTGTGCCTCCATAAAGTAATAGTGCCCCCTCTGTGCCTCCATAAAGTAATAGTGCCCCCTCTGTGCCTCCATAAAGTAATAGTGCCCCCTCTGTGCCTCCACATGGTAACAGTGCCCACTCTGTGCTTCCATAAAGTAATAGTGCCCCCTCTGTGCCTCCATAAAGTAATAGTGCCCCCTCTGTGCCTCCATAAAGTAATAGTGCCCCCTCTGTGCCTCCATAAAGTAATAGTGCCCCCTCTGTGCCTCCATAAAGTAATAGTGCCCCCTCTGTGCCTCCACATGGTAACAGTGCCCACTCTGTGCTTCCATAAAGTAATAGTGCCCCCTCTGTGCCTCCATAAAGTAATAGTGCCCCCTCTGTGCCTCCATAAAGTAATAGTGCCCCCTCTGTGCCTCCATAAAGTAATAGTGCCCCCTCTGTGCCTCCACATGATAACAGTGCCCACTCTGTGCTTCCATATAGTAATAGTGCCCCCTCTGGGCCTCTATAAAGTAATAGTGTATTATTATTATTTATTTTTTATTATTATTATTTTTTTTTTAATTAATACATTTTTTGCTGTATCTTTGAATATTATTGTTTATTTAATTTGCATTATTGTTTATTTTGATATTTCATTTTTTATGATGATTTTCACGCACTGTTATTACTTATGCGGTTCTTGTATATGTATTTGTACTTGCCGCATTAGCTCCACCCATCTGCTCTATGCTTCCACTTGGCTGTTGCCTGGTTGCCCTGGCCGCGGGTAGTGCATGCGCGTGGGGGCTCGCCCTCGGCTATGAAGCGGCTAGTATAGCGGTTACTATGGGAACCTTCCCAGCACCTCCTGCTTCTTGACGCTGGATGTGACGTCGGGCGGCGGCTGCTCCCGCCCTCATGCGCTCACAGACGCGCCCAGTGTTAACCACTCCCCTTCCTTTTGTGTTGGTGCTTTTCAGGGATATTTAAGCCGGTCTATGTGGCACAATGACACACTGCCCCCTGAGGAAGCAGTGGCGAAACGCGCGTTGGGGTACCTGAGCTGTGGCATCTGGCATCCGATGGGTAAGATGGCCGGTGGATTTTTTACATGCACTATCTGCACCTTATTTATTATACAGACAAGCTCTGCATGGCCTCTACCCAGCTTCACAGGTTCATTTCTTGGGGTTCCCCCCTTTTATGCACGTATATGTGTGGGTACTGTGAACGTTCTAATGTTATGGATAGCCTGCCACGCCAGATCATCCGCTATTAGACCTGTCCAACAGTTGTGGTATCAATTTTCTATACGTTATGTGATTTTTTTCATACATTTGTGTGCCTTGCCTTTGCTATATAATTAATAAAGAGTGTTATATTTTTACAGTAATTTGCTTAGGAATTCATTACTTTATCCTTACTAGCTATTATTGGGGAATTTAAAAACTCCATGTTTTTTTTTCGTATGTTCTTTAAGGATGTGAGGAGTAGTAGTATAATAATAATAATAATAATCTTTATTTTTATATAGCACTAACATATTCCACAGCGCTTTACAGTGTGCACACATTATCATCACTGTCCCCGTTGGGGCTCACAATCTAGAATCCCTATCAGTATGTCTTTAGAATTTGGGAGGAAACCCATGCAAACACAGAGAGAACATACAAACTCTTTGCAGATGTTGTCCTTGGTGGGATTTGAACCCAGGACTCCAATGCTAACCACTGAGCCACCGTGCTGCCCAGTATGATAGGATGTATGAAGTAGCAGTATCACCGGCAGGACATTATATATCACACATTTTATCTGATAGTAATATAGACAGGACGCTATAAGCACTAGGAGTAGTAGTGCCTCCATAAAGTACCGTAATAGTGCCCCCTCTGTGCCTCCATATAGTAATAGTGCCTCCATATAGTAATAGCGCCCCCTCTGTGCCTCCATATAGTAATAGTGCCCCCTCTGTGCCTACATGTAGTAATAGCACCCCCTCTGTGCCTCCACATGGTAACAGTGCCCACTCTGTGCTTCCATAAAGTAATAGCGCCCCCTCTGTGACTCTGTATAGTAATAGTGCCCCCTCTGTGCTTCCATATAGTAATAGTGCCCCCTCTGTGCCTCTATATAGTAATAGTGCCCCCTCTGTGCCTCCACATGGTAACAGTGCCCACTCTGTGCCTCCATATAGTAATAGTGCCCCCTCTGTGACTGTGTATAGTAATAGTGCCCCCTCTGTACCTCCATATAGTAATAGTGCCCCCTCTGTGCCTACATGTAGTGATAGTACGCCCTCTGTGCCTCCACATGGTAACAGTGCCCACTCTGTGCTTCCATAAAGTAATAGCGCCCCCTCTGTGACTCTGTATAGTAATAGTGCCCCCTCTGTGCTTCCATATAGTAATAGTGCCCCCTCTGTGCCTCTATATAGTAATAGTGCCCCCTCTGTGCCTCCACATGGTAACAGTGCCCACTCTGTGCCTCCATATAGTAATAGTGCCCCCTCTGTGACTGTGTATAGTAATAGTGCCCCCTCTGTACCTCCATATAGTAATAGTGCCCCCTCTGTGCCTACATGTAGTGATAGTACGCCCTCTGTGCCTCCACATGGTAACAGTGCCCACTCTGTGCCTCCATAAAGTAATAGTGCCCCCTCTGTGCCTCTATATAGTAATAGCGCCCCTTCTGCACCTCCATATAGTGATAGTGCCCCCTCTGTACCTCCATATAGTAATAGTGCCCCCTCTGTGCCTACATGCAGTGATAGTACCCCCTCTGTGCCTCCACATGGTAATAGTGCCCACTCTGTGCCTCCATAAAGTAATTTTGCCTCCACATGGTAATAGTGCCCCTCTATGCCTCCACATGGTAATAGTGCCCCCTCTGTGCCTCCATATAGTAATAGTGCCCCCTCTGTGCCTGTATATAGTAATAGTGCCCCCTCTGTGCCTACATGTAGTGATAGTACCCCCTCTGTGCCTCCACATGGTAATAGTGCCCACTCTGTGCCTCCATAAAGTAATAGTGCCCCCTCTGTGCCTCCATATAGTAATAGTGTCCCCTCTGTTCCTTCATATAGTAATAGTGCCTCCTCTGTGCCTCCATATAGTAATACTGCCCCCTCTGTTCCTTCATATAGTAATAGTGCCTCCTCTGTGCCTCCATATAGTAATACTGCCCCCTCTGTGCTTGTATATAGTAATAGTGCCCCCTCTGTGCCTCCATAAAGTAATAGTGCCCCCTCTGTGCTTGTATATAGTAATAGTGCCCCCTCTGTGCCTCCATAAAGTAATAGTGCCCCCCTCTGTGCCTACATGTAGTGATAGTACCCCCTCTGTGCCTCCACATGGTAATAGTGCCCACTCTGTGCCTCCATATAGTAATAGTGCCCCCCTGTGCCTCCATCTAGTAATAGTGCCCACTCTGTGCCTCCATAAAGTAATAGTGCCCCCTCTGTGCTTGTATATAGTAATAGTGCCCCCTCTGTGCCTCCATAAAGTAATAGTGCCCCCCTCTGTGCCTACATGTAGTGATAGTACCCCCTCTGTGCCTCCACATGGTAATAGTGCCTCCTCTGTGCCTCCATATAGTAATAGTGCCTCCTCTGTGCCCCTATATAGTAATAGTGCCCCTTCTGCACCTCTATATAGTAATAGTGCCCACTCTGTGCCACTATATAGTAATAGTGCCTCCTCTGTGCCCCTATATAGTAATAGTGCCCCTCTCCACCTCCATAAAGTAATAGTGCCCCCTCTGTGCCTCCATATAGTAATAGTGCCCCTTCTGTGCCTGTATATAGTAATAGTGCCCCCTCTGTGCCTCCATATGGTAATAGTGCCCCCTCTGTGCCTGTATATAGTAATTGTGTGCCTCCATATAGTAATAGTTCTCCCTCTGTGCCTCCATATAGTAATAGTGTCCTCTCTGTTCCTTCATATAGTAATACTGCCCCCCTCGGTGCCTACATGTAGTAATAGTGCCCCCTCTGTGCCTCCACATGGTAATAGTGCCCCCTCTGTGCCTCCATAAAGTAATAATGCCCCCTCTGTGCCTGTATATAGTAATAGTGCCCCCTCTGTGCCTCCATATAGTAATAGTTCTCCCTCTGTGCCTCTATATAGTAATTGTGCCCCCTCTGTGCCTCTATATAGTAATAGTACCCCCTCTGTACCTCCATATAGTAATAGTGCCCCCTCTGTGCTTGTATATAGTAATAGTGCCCCCTCTGTGCCTCCATATAGTAATAGTACCCCCTCTGTACCTCCATATAGTAATAGTGCCCCCTCTGTGCTTGTATATAGTAATAGTGCCCCCTCTGTACCTCCATATAGTAATAGGGCCTCCTCTGTGCCTCTATATAGTAATAGTACCCCCTCTGTGCCTCCATATAGTAATAGTGCCCCCTCTATGCTTGTATATAGTAATAGTGCCCCCTCTGTGCTTGTATATAGTAATAGTGCCCCCTCTGTGCCTCCATATAGTAATAGTACCCCCTCTGTACCTCCATATAGTAATAGTGCCCCCTCTGTGCTTGTATATAGTAATAGTGCCCCCTCTGTACCTCCATATAGTAATAGGGCCTCCTCTGTGCCTCTATATAGTAATAGTACCCCCTCTGTGCCTCCATATAGTAATAGTGCCTCCTCTGTGCCCCTATATAGTAATAGTGCCCCTTCTGCACCTCTATATAGTAATAGTGCCCACTCTGTGCCACTATATAGTAATAGTGCCCCTCTGCACCTCCATAAAGTAATAGTGCCCCCTCTGTGCCTCCATATAGTAATAGTGCCCCTTCTGTGCCTGTATATAGTAATAGTGCCCCCTCTGTGCCTCCATATGGTAATAGTGCCCCCTCTGTGCCTGTATATAGTAATTGTGTGCCTCCATATAGTAATAGTTCTCCCTCTGTGCCTCCATATAGTAATAGTGTCCTCTCTGTTCCTTCATATAGTAATACTGCCCCCCTCGGTGCCAACATGTAGTAATAGTGCCCCCTCTGTGCCTCCACATGGTAATAGTGCCCCCTCTGTGCCTCCATAAAGTAATAATGCCCCCTCTGTGCCTGTATATAGTAATAGTGCCCCCTCTGTGCCTCCATATAGTAATAGTTCTCCCTCTGTGCCTCTATATAGTAATAGTGCCCCCTCTGTGCCTCTATATAGTAATAGTACCCCCTCTGTACCTCCATATAGTAATAGTGCCCCCTCTGTGCTTGTATATAGTAATAGTGCCCCCTCTGTGCCTCCATATAGTAATAGTACCCCCTCTGTACCTCCATATAGTAATAGTGCCCCCTCTGTGCTTGTATATAGTAATAGTGCCCCCTCTGTGCCTCCATATAGTAATAGTGCCCCCTCTGTGCTTGTATATAGTAATAGTGCCCCCTCTGAACCTCCATATAGTAATAGTACCCCCTCTGTACCTCCATATAGTAATAGTGCCCCCTCTGTGCTTGTATATAGTAATAGTGCCCCCTCTGTGCCTCTATATAGTAATAGTTCTCCCTCTGTGCCTCTATATAGTAATAGTGCCCCCTCTGTGCCTCTATATAGTAATAGTGCCCCCTCTGTACCTCCATATAGTAATAGTACCCCCTCTGTATCTCCATATAGTAATAGTGCCCCCTCTGTGCTTGTATATAGTAATAGTGCCCCCTCTGTGCCTACATGCAGTGATATTGCCCCCTCTGTGCCTCCATAAAGTAATAGTGCCTCCTCTGTGCCTCCATATAGTAATAGTGCCCCCTCTGTACCTCCATATAGTAATAGTGCCCCCTCTGTGCTTGTATATAGTAATAGTGCCCCCTCTGTGCCTACATGTAGTACATGTATGTATATAGTAATAGTGCCCCCTCTGTGCCTACATGTAGTACATGTATGTATTGCCCCCTCTGTGCCTCCATAAAGTAATAGTGCCTCCTCTGTGCCTCCATATAGTAATAGTGCCTCCTCTGTGCCTCCATATAGTAATAGTGCCCCCTCTGTACCTCCATATAGTAATAGTGCCCCATCTGTGCTTGTATATAGTGATAGTGCCCCCTCTGTGCCTCCACATGGTAATAGTGCTCCCTATGTGCCTCCATATAGTAATAGTGCTCCCTCTGTTCCTTCATATAGTAATAGTGCCCCCTCTGTGCCTCCATATAGTAATAGTGCCCCTCTGTGCCTACATGTAGTAATAGTGCCCCCTCTGTGCCTACATGTAGTAATAGTGCCCCTCTGTGACTCTGTATAGTAATAGTGCTCCCTCTGTGCCTCCATATATTAATAGTGCCCCATCTGTGACTCTGTATAGTAATAGTGCCCCCTCTGCGCCTGTATATAGCAATAGTGCCCCCTCTGTGCCTCCATATAGTAATAGTGCCCCCTCTGTACCTCCATATAGTAATACTGCCCCCTCTGTGACTCTGTATAGTAATAGTGCCCCCTCTGTGCCTCCACATGGTAATAGTGCTCCCTATGTGCCTCCATATAGTAATAGTGCTCCCTCTGTTCCTTCATATAGTAATAGTGCCCCCTCTGTACCTCCATATAGTAATAGTGCCCCCTCTGTGCTTGTATATAGTAATAGTGCCCCCTCTGTGCCTACATGCAGTGATATTGCCCCCTCTGTGCCTCCATAAAGTAATAGTGCCTCCTCTGTGCCTCCATATAGTAATAGTGCCCCCTCTGTACCTCCATATAGTAATAGTGCCCCCTCTGTGCTTGTATATAGTAATAGTGCCCCCTCTGTGCCTACATGTAGTACATGTATGTATATAGTAATAGTGCCCCCTCTGTGCCTACATGTAGTACATGTATGTATTGCCCCCTCTGTGAATCCATAAAGTAATAGTGCCTCCTCTGTGCCTCCATATAGTAATAGTGCCTCCTCTGTGCCTCCATATAGTAATAGTGCCCCCTCTGTACCTCCATATAGTAATAGTGCCCCCTCTGTGCTTGTATATAGTGATAGTGCCCCCTCTGTGCCTCCACATGGTAATAGTGCTCCCTATGTGCCTCCATATAGTAATAGTGCTCCCTCTGTTCCTTCATATAGTAATAGTGCCCCCTCTGTGCCTCCATATAGTAATAGTGCCCCTCTGTGCCTACATGTAGTAATAGTGCCCCCTCTGTGCCTACATGTAGTAATAGTGCCCCTCTGTGACTCTGTATAGTAATAGTGCTCCCTCTGTGCCTCCATATATTAATAGTGCCCCATCTGTGACTCTGTATAGTAATAGTGCCCCCTCTGCGCCTGTATATAGCAATAGTGCCCCCTCTGTGCCTCCATATAGTAATAGTGCCCCCTCTGTACCTCCATATAGTAATACTGCCCCCTCTGTGACTCTGTATAGTAATAGTGCCCCCTCTGTGCCTCCACATGGTAATAGTGCTCCCTATGTGCCTCCATATAGTAATAGTGCTCCCTCTGTTCCTTCATATAGTAATAGTGCCCCCTCTGTACCTCCATATAGTAATAGTGCCCCCTCTGTGCTTGTATATAGTAATAGTGCCCCCTCTGTGCCTACATGCAGTGATATTGCCCCCTCTGTGCCTCCATAAAGTAATAGTGCCTCCTCTGTGCCTCCATATAGTAATAGTGCCCCCTCTGTACCTCCATATAGTAATAGTGCCCCCTCTGTGCTTGTATATAGTAATAGTGCCCCCTCTGTGCCTACATGTAGTACATGTATGTATATAGTAATAGTGCCCCCTCTGTGCCTACATGTAGTACATGTATGTATTGCCCCCTCTGTGCCTCCATAAAGTAATAGTGCCTCCTCTGTGCCTCCATGTAGTAATAGTGCCTCCTCTGTGCCTCCATATAGTAATAGTGCCCCCTCTGTACCTCCATATAGTAATAGTGCCCCCTCTGTGCTTGTATATAGTGATAGTGCCCCCTCTGTGCCTCCACATGGTAATAGTGCTCCCTATGTGCCTCCATATAGTAATAGTGCTCCCTCTGTTCCTTCATATAGTAATAGTGCCCCCTCTGTGCCTCCATATAGTAATAGTGCCCCTCTGTGCCTACATGTAGTAATAGTGCCCCCTCTGTGCCTACATGTAGTAATAGTGCCCCTCTGTGACTCTGTATAGTAATAGTGCTCCCTCTGTGCCTCCATATATTAATAGTGCCCCATCTGTGACTCTGTATAGTAATAGTGCCCCCTCTGCGCCTGTATATAGCAATAGTGCCCCCTCTGTGCCTCCATATAGTAATAGTGCCCCCTCTGTACCTCCATATAGTAATACTGCCCCCTCTGTGACTCTGTATAGTAATAGTGCCCCCCTCTGTGCCTCCATATAGTAATAGTGCCCCCCTCTGTGACTCTGTATAGTAATAGTGCCCCCTCTGTACCTTCATATAGTAATAGTGCCCCCTCTGTGCCAACATGTAGTGATAGTACCCCCTCTGTGCCTCCACATGGTAATAGTGCTCCCTCTGTGCCTCCATATAGTAATAGTGTCCCCTCTGTTCCTTCATATAGTAATAGTGCCCCCTCGGTGCCTACATATAGTAATAGTGCCCCCTCTGTGCCTACATGTAGTGATAGTACCCCCTCTGTGCCTCCACATGGTAATAGTGCTCCCTCTGTGCCTCCATATAGTAATAGTGTCCCCTCTGTTCCTTCATATAGTAATAGTGCCCCCTCGGTGCCTACATATAGTAATAGTGCCCCCTCTGTACCTCCATATAGTAATAGTGCCCCCTCTGTGCTTGTATATAGTAATAGTGCCCCCTCTGTGCCTACATGTAGTGATAGTACCCCCTCTGTGCCTCCACATGGTAATAGTGCTCCCTCTGTGCCTCCATATAGTAATAGTGTCCCCTCTGTTCCTTCATATAGTAATAGTGCCCCCTCGGTGCCTACATATAGTAATAGTGCCCCCTCTGTGACTCTGTATAGTAATAGTGCCCCCTCTGCGCCTGTATATAGTAATAGTGCCCCCTCGGTGCCTACATATAGTAATAGCGCCCCCTCTGTGCCTCCATATAGTAATAGTGCCCCCTCGGTGCCTACATATAGTAATAGTGCCCCCTCTGTGACTCTGTATAGTAATAGTGCCCCCTCTGCGCCTGTATATAGCAATAGTGCCCCCTCTGTGCCTCCATATAGTAATAGTGCCCCCTCTGTGCCTCCATATAGTAATAGTGCCCCCTCGGTGCCTACATATAGTAATAGTGCCCCCTCTGTGACTCTGTATAGTAATAGTGCCCCCTCTGCGCCTGTATATAGCAATAGTGCCCCCTCTGTGCCTCCATATAGTAATAGTGCCCCCTCTGTGCCTCCATATAGTAATAGTGCCCCCTCGGTGCCTACATATAGTAATAGTGCCCCCTCTGTGACTCTGTATAGTAATAGTGCCCCCTCTGCGCCTGTATATAGTAATAGTGCCCCCTCTGTGCCTCTATATAGTAATAGTGTACCCTCTGTACCTCCATATAGTAATACTGCCCCCTCTGTGACTCTGTATAGTAATACTGCCCCCTCTGTGACTCTGTATAGTAATACTGCCCCCTCGGTGCCTACATGTAGTAATAGTGCCTCCATATAGTAATAGTGCCCCCCTCTGTGACTCTGTATAGTAATAGTGCCCCCTTTGCGCCTGTATATAGTAATAGTGCCCCCTCTGTGACTCTGTATAGTAATAGTGCCCCCTCTGCGCCTGTATATAGTAATAGTGCCCCCTCGGTGCCTACATATAGTAATAGCGCCCCCTCTGTGCCTCCATATAGTAATAGTGCCCCCTCGGTGCCTACATATAGTAATAGTGCCCCCTCTGTGACTCTGTATAGTAATAGTGCCCCCTCTGCGCCTGTATATAGTAATAGTGCCCCCTCTGTGCCTCCATATAGTAATAGTGCCCCCTCTGTGCCTCCATATAGTAATAGTGCCCCCTCGGTGCCTACATATAGTAATAGTGCCCCCTCTGTGACTCTGTATAGTAATAGTGCCCCCTCTGCGCCTGTATATAGTAATAGTGCCCCCTCTGTGCCTCTATATAGTAATAGTGTACCCTCTGTACCTCCATATAGTAATACTGCCCCCTCTGTGACTCTGTATAGTAATACTGCCCCCTCTGTGACTCTGTATAGTAATACTGCCCCCTCGGTGCCTACATGTAGTAATAGTGCCTCCATATAGTAATAGTGCCCCCCTCTGTGACTCTGTATAGTAATAGTGCCCCCTTTGCGCCTGTATATAGTAATAGTGCCCCTCTGTGCCTCTATATTGTAATAGTGTACCCTCTGTACCTCCATATAGTAATACTGCCCCCTCTGTGACTCTGTATAGTAATACTGCCCCCTCTGTGACTCTGTATAGTAATACTGCCCCCTCGGTGCCTACATGTAGTAATAGTGCCTCCATATAGTAATAGTGCCCCCCTCTGTGACTCTGTATAGTAATAGTGCCCCCTCTGCGCCTGTATATAGTAATAGTGCCCCCTCTGTGCCTCTATATAGTAATAGTGTACCCTCTGTACCTCCATATAGTAATACTGCCCCCTCTGTGACTCTGTATAGTAATACTGCCCCCTCTGTGACTCTGTATAGTAATACTGCCCCCTCGGTGCCTACATGTAGTAATAGTGCCTCCATAAAGTAATAGTGCCCCCCTCTGTGCCTCCATATAGTAATACTGCCCCCTCTGTGACTCTGTATAGTAATACTGCCCCCTCTGTGACTCTGTATATTAATACTGCCCCCTCGGTGCCTACATGTAGTAATAGTGCCTCCATAAAGTAATAGTGCCCCCTCTGTGCCTCCATATAGTAATACTGCCCCCTCTGTGACTCTGTATAGTAATAGTGCCCCCTCTGCGCCTGTATATAGTAATAGTGCCCCCTCTGTGCCTCTATATAGTAATAGTGTACCCTCTGTACCTCCATATAGTAATACTGCCCCCTCTGTGACTCTGTATAGTAATACTGCCCCCTCGGTGCCTACATGTAGTAATAATGCCTCCATAAAGTAATAGTGCCCCCCTCTGTGCCTCCATATAGTAATACTGCCCCCTCTGTGACTCTGTATAGTAATAGTGCCCCCTCTGTGCCTCCATATATTAATTGTGCCCCTGTGTACCGGCATCTGGTAATAGGACACTCTGTGCCTCCATATAAGAATACTGACACCTCTGTGCCTCTGTAAAGTATTAGTGCCCCCTCTGTGCTTTTTGTCATAGAAAACAAATAAAATCCATAACGCGTCTCCAGGGAGGGTACATCTACCCCTCCTCCTCTCTCACACACAATTTCATGGAGAAACCGCTTATAATCTAAGGGCCTCCTTGAAGTAGAATTATACAATTGACCTTTGGCGTAAAAGGAAATCAGTGGTAGCTAAATAGTGACAAAATAATTAAAACTCCATGTGAAGTCCAGACTCCCTGATGTGGACCGGGAATTAAGACCGGTATATTTGCCGTGAAAGGACATGAAGTTTGGGGTTTGTCTGATGAAAGGAGGAGCAGTAGGCTGTTCTCCGGGATGAACTTCACCCAGACTTTGCATCTTCAATGTACAGTTATGAATATTGGTGTTTGTATAGATCCAATATTGATGGGACATACATTTTCAACTTTAGGACTAATAGGGGAAGAACATGCATATTTTTTGATAACTATGAGACCTGCCTATAAGCCCCAAATCAATAGTGGCCGGATCGCTGACAACAGCCATGTCATGTTTCCTATGTATGAAAAGGTAAAATCTGGATAAACAATATGACGGTGATATTGAATGCCTGTGATCGTCAGGTGTGAAGATATTGTGAATGTTGGGAACATCCTAATTTTTGGAAACTGAAGCCACAACCCCTGACCAGCCCTGTTGTGAGTCATCAATGGGAGGTGTGGGTGTAAATTAGGTGCTGATAAAAGACAAGGTAAGTGATGATCTATGTTCCATTCAGAGAGACATATATCAGTGTCTGCATGATCCACGGTCACTGGACATTTCCAATGGAAGTGCTCTCCTTT
Organism: Ranitomeya imitator; assembly: GCF_032444005.1. Lineage (NCBI taxonomy): Eukaryota > Metazoa > Chordata > Amphibia > Anura > Dendrobatidae > Ranitomeya > Ranitomeya imitator. The sequence goes on along the minus strand of NC_091282.1, from coordinate 1,214,349,971 downwards.
GTTAATCTGTGAGTCTGCGACCAGCGTACTAAGTTTATCCATTTTATGTTATGTAACTTTATATGCTGTATTGTTTGTCCCCTTTGTAAAAGCTTTTGTAAATTCTTTTATAAACACTGCCTATCATTCTGGATTAATTATAAAACATAACAGTTCTGTTCCTTTTTGTTCTGTAAACCGCACCCCAAAGTCATACGCTACCAGAAACCAGGCGTCCGATTTTTATAATCTCTATTTTTATATAGTGCTAACATATTCCGCAGCGCTTTACAGTTTTGCACACATTATCATCGCTGTCCCCATTGGGGCTCACAATCTAAATTCCCTATCAGTATGTCTTTGGAATGTGGGAGGAAACTGGAGAACCCAAAGGAAACCCACCCAAACACGGAGAGAACATACAAACTCTTTGCAGATGTTGTCCAGTGTGGGATTAGAACCCAGGACTCCAGCGCTGCAAGGCTGCTGTGCTAACCACTGCGAGGCAGCGCTGGAGTCCTGGGTTCTAATCCCACACTGGACAACATCTGCAAAGAGTTTGTATGTTCGCTCCGTGTTTGCGTGGGTTTCCTTTGGGTTCTCCAGTTATATATATATATATATATATTAGATTGTGGCCCGATTCTAACGCATCGGGTATTCTAGAATATGCATGTCCCCGTAGTATATGGACAATGATGATTCCAGAATTCGCGGCAGACTGTGCCCGTCGCTGATTGGTCGAGGCAACCTTTATGACATCATCGTCGCCATGGCAACCATTATGACATCATCGTCGCTGTGCCCGTCGCTGATTGGTCGAGGCAACCTTTATGACATCATCGGCCTCGACCAATCAGAGAAGTGGGATTTCCAGGACAGACAGACAGAAAGACAGACAGACAGACGGAAAAACCCTTAGACAATTATATATATAGATATATTCCATGTGTTGGAATCAGAGGTGTATATACCTTACGCTCACTGTGAGTTCTCCAATAACCGGCCTAGTAGTGGATGCAGCCTCATCCATTAATTGTCGGCCAATTGTGTAATTATCCTGACAATAGGGGGCAGCAGAGGGCTGTTTGTGACAAAAAGGTAACAAGGTGGTGGGTTCAGCGTGACCCTACTGCCTGCCATCTTTGACACTTTTCATAGTAAAAAAAAAAATGCGCCGCTCCCACAACAAGTGGTGCCGACCTCTTCATCCTCACTGCAGTCAGATGGTGAGATGTGGACCTCCGTAGGTATAAGACCTCCGTAGGTAGAAGACCTCCGTAGGTATAAGACCTCCCTAGGTATAAATTATACAGTGTGATACACATGCCGTGGCAGTTTTTGGCCATACCCCAATCCACGTCCATTTACCATTTCTTTCTTCCCCGGCAGGAGGAGATGTCAGAGGGGCGCTGACAATGAGGGACATTCAGCAGATACGGACTCTTATCCGGGACTGTCCGCTGTATCCGGGGCAGCTAGGACTAGAGATGAGTGGATGGATTCCTGGTGTAACAGGCCAGATTAACCCCCCGCCCAGAATATACCCCAGGCTAAAGTGGCCTAGGCCAGGTTATACCCCTCCAGGTCAGAATATACCCCAGAAGCTGGAGATCAGATGTTTCAGGCTTTTGAGAACCATTGAGTGATATACTTAATAACGGGGCCCCAGGCAGCAAAGGGGGGGCAGAGACAGCGAACGGGGTCCTAGGCAGTACATGGGGCCCAGGCAGCACACGGGGCCCTAGGCAGTGCACAGGGCATACCTCCCAACCGTCCCGGATCCAGCGGGACTGTCCCGATTTTGACAGTCAGCCCCGCGATCCCGGGCGAGACATTAGTTGTCCCGCACTGGTTGGGAGGTGTGTAATATCACCCAGTCAGCTCCCTGAGTCCCTGCACCCGCAGAGCAGCACAACACATATTGGCTGCTCTGTGCACACAGGACCTGTGATGAAGTCACAGGATGGGAGGAGTCAGGGGGTCACATGATCGGGAGGACCTCTGTGTACAGGACTCTGCTGGCTGTCATGGCGCTGGACGATGGTAAGCGTATGTGTGAGGTCAGGAGGTGTTTACAGTGTGGATGTAGCAGAGCCGTGTGTGTACGAGGTGTATGGAGCGGAGCAGCATGTGAAAGGTGTACGGAGCACAGCCGCGTGTGTACGAGGTGTACGGAGTAGTGCAGCGTGTGAAAGGTGTATGGAGCAGAGTTGTGTGTGTACGAGGTGTACGGAGCGAAGCCACGTGTGTACGAGGTGTGCGGAGCAGATCGATGTGTGTACAAGGTATACGGAACGGAGCAGCGTGTGCTATGTGTATGGAGCGGAGTCGTGTGCATACGAGGTGTACGGAGCGGAGCCGCGTGTGTACGAGATGTACGGAGCGGAGCCGCGTGTGTACGAGATGTACGGAGCGGAGCCGCGTGTGTATGAGGTGTACGGAGCGGAGCCGCGTGTGTATGAGGTGTACGGAGCGGAGCCGCGTGTGTATGAGGTGTACGGCGCGGACGCTGGCTGTGTCGGATTGGAGCAGATATTGCTCCTCGCTCTGACACTGACTGGCACAGGAGACACGGAGAGATCTTTATCAGTGGCGTATCACAGCTGCATTTCTTTCTTCCCCGGCAGGAGGAGATGTCAGAGGGGCGCTGACAATGAGGGACATTCAGCAGATAAGGACTCTAATCCGGGACTGTCCGCTGTATCCGGGGCAGCTAGGACTAGAGATGAGTGGATGGATTCCTGGTGTAACAGGCCAGATTAACCCCCCGCCCAGAATATACCCCAGGCTAAAGTGGCCTAGGCCAGGTTATACCCCTCCAGGTCAGAATATACCCCAGAAGCTGGAGATCAGATGTTTCAGGCTTTTGAGAACCATTGAGTGATATACTTAATAACGGGGCCCCAGACAGCAAAGGGGGCGCAGAGACAGCAAACGGGGTCCTAGGCAGTACATGGGGGCCCAGGCAGCACACGGGGCCCTAGGCAGGGCCCCGGGCATACCTCCCAACCGTCCCGGATCCAGCGGGACTGTCCCGATTTTGACAGTCAGCCCCGCGATCCGGGCGAGACATTAGTTGTCCCGCACTGGTGTGTAATATGAGCAGTCAGCGGCGCAGCTGGATGACACCATTCAGCGCCGTGGAAGTGGAAGCTGCTGGCTACTGCGAGGGAGCGTGGTGAAAGGTGTGTGTGTGTGGTGATGGAGAAGGCAATGATGGGGTGGGGTAACCATGTGTGGCCGTTATACTGTACCCAGCATCATGTGAGGCCATTATACTGTAGAAAGCATCATGTGGGGCCATTATACTGTATGGACCATCACGTGGGGCAAGTATACTGTATGCAGCATCATGTGGGGCCATTATACAGTATGGAGCATTATGTGGAGCCATTATACAGTATAGAGCATCATGTGTGGCCATTATACAGTACGCAGCATCATGTGGGGCTATTATACAGTATGGAGCATCATGTGTGGTCATTATACAGTATGGAGCATCATGTGGCCATTACAGTACGAAGCATCATGTGGGGCTATTATACAGTATGGAGCATCATGTGGCCATTATACAGTATGGAGCATCGTGTGTGGTAATTATACAGTATGGAGCATCATGTGGCCATTATACAGTACGCAGCACCTTGTGGGGCTATTATACAGTATGGAGCATAATGTGGCCATTATACAGAATGGAGAATCATGTGTGGCCATTATACAGTATGGAGCATCATGTGTGGCCATTATACAGTATGGAGCGTCATGTGTGGCCATTATACAGTATGGAGCCTCATGTGTGGCCATTATACAGTATGGAGCGTCATGTGTGGCCATTATACAGTATGGAGCCTCATGTGTGGCCATTATACAGTATGGAGTGTCATGTGTGGCCATTATACAGTATGGAGCATCATGTGGGGCCATTATACAGCATGGCGCATCATGTGTATCCATTATACAGTATGGAGCATCATGTGAGGTCATTATACAGTATGGAGCATCATGTGTGGCCATTATACAGTATTGAGCATCATGTGTGGCCATTATACAGTATGGAGCATCATGTGTGGCCATTATACAGTATTGAGCATCATGTGTGGTCATTATACAGTATGGAGCACTGTGTCGTCATTATACAGTATTGAGCATCATGTGTGGCCATTATACAGTATGGAGCACTGTGTGGTCATTATACAGTATTGAACATCATGTGTGGCCGTTATACAGTATTGAGCATCACGTGGGGCCAGTACACTGTATGCAGCATCATTTGGGGCCATTATACAGCATGGAACATCATGTGGGGCCATTATACACTATGGAGCATCATGTGTGGCCATTATACAGGCACTGTGTGCCCATGTTTTTTTTGTTTATAATTTTTGTTTACGAAACATTGTGATCACAAGTGCTAAATGGGTGTGGTTTGTAGCATGACTAGTTGTGAAATGGGTGTGGTCAGAGGTGTGGCCTAAAATTTGCCGCAGCGTGCCACTAACTTTGTCCCTTGTTATGATAAGGTAATTCAGTACCACAATGGACATAGAGGTCAGAGCACATACAGTGACCTGACAATAACCCAAAAACATAGAACGAGCTCTGAGACGTGGGAACTCTGCTGACCGCAATCCCTAATCCTCTCCAACCACACTAGAGGCAGCCGTGGATTGCGCCTAACGCTCCCTATGCAACTCGGCACAGCCTGAGAAACTAGCTAGCCTGAAGATAGAAAAATAAGCCTACCTTGCCTCAGAGAAATACCCCAAAGGAAAAGGCAGCCCCCACATATAATGACTGTGAGTTAAGATGAAAAGACAAACGTAGAGATGAAATAGATTTAGCAAAGTGAGGCCCGACTTTCTGAACAGAGCGAGGATAGGAAAGGTAACTTTGCGGTCAACACAAAACCCTACAAAAACCACGCAAAGGGGGCAAAAAGACCCTCCGTACCGAACTAACGGCACGGAGGTACACCCTCTGCGTCCCAGAGCTTCCAGCAAGCAGAAAAAAACAAATAGACAAGCTGGACAGAAAAAACAGCAAACAAAATAGCAAAGCTGAACTTAGCTATGCAGAGCAGCAGGCCACAGGAATGATCCAGGAGGAAACAGGTCCAATACTAGAACATTGACTGGAGGCCAGGATCAAAGCACTAGGTGGAGTTAAATAGAGCAGCACCTAACGACTTCACCACATCACCTGAGGAAGGAAACTCAGAAGCCGCAGTACCACTTTCCTCCACCAACGGAAGCTCACAGAGAGAATCAGCCGAAGTACCACTTGTGACCACAGGAGGGAGCTCTGCCACAGAATTCACAACAGTACCCCCCCTTGAGGAGGGGTCACCGAACCCTCACCAGAGCCCCCAGGACGACCAGGATGAGCCATATGAAAGGCACGATCAAGATCGGGAGCATGGACATCAGAGGCAAAGACCCAGGAATTATCTTCCTGAGCATAACCCTTCCACTTAACCAGATACTGGAGTTTCCGTCTTGAAACACGAGAATCCAAAATCTTCTCCACAATATACTCCAACTCCCCCTCCACCAAAACCCGGGGCAGGAGGATCAACAGATGGAACCATAGGTGCCACGTATCTCCGCAACAATGACCTATGGAATACGTTATGTATGGAAAAAGAATCTGGAAGGGTCAGACGAAAAGACACAGGATTAAGAACCTCAGAAATCCTATATGGACCAATGAAACGAGGTTTAAACTTAGGAGAGGAAACCTTCATAGGAATATGACGAGAAGATAACCAAACCAAATCCCCAACACGAAGTCGGGGACCCACACAGCGTCTGCGATTAGCGAAACGTTGAGCCTTCTCCTGGGACAAGGTCAAATTGTCCACTACATGAGTCCAAATCTGCTGCAGCCTGTCCACCACAGTATCCACACCAGGACAGTCCGAAGACTCAACCTGCCCTGAAGAGAAACGAGGATGGAACCCAGAGTTGCAGAAAAACGGCGAAACCAAGGTAGCCGAGCTGGCCCGATTATTAAGGGCGAACTCAGCCAAAGGCAAAAAGGACACCTAGTCATCCTGATCAGCAGAAACAAAGCATCTCAAATATGTTTCCAAGGTCTGATTGGTTCGTTCGGTCTGGCCATTAGTCTGAGGATGGAAAGCCGAGGAAAAAGACAAGTCAATGCCCATCCTACCACAAAAGGCTCGCCAAAACCTCGAAACAAACTGGGAACCTCTGTCAGAAACGATATTCTCTAGAATGCCATGTAAACGAACCACATGCTGGAAGAACAATGGCACCAAATCAGAGGAGGAAGGTAATTTAGACAAGGGTACCAAATGGACCATCTTAGAGAAGCGATCACAGACCACCCAAATGACTGACATCTTTTGAGAGACGGGAAGATCTGAAATAAAATCCATAGAGATATGTGTCCAAGGCCTCTTCGGGACCGGCAAGGGAAAAAGCAACCCACTGGCACGAGAACAGCAGGGCTTAGCCCGAGCACAAATCCCACAGGACTGCACAAAAGAACGCACATCCCGCGACAGATGGCCACCAAAAGGATCTAGCCACTAACTCTCTGGTACCAAAGATTCCAGGATGACCAGCCAACACCGAACAATGAACCTCAGAGATCACTTTATTTGTCCACCTATCCGGGACAAACAGTTTCTCCGCTGGGCAACGATCAGGTTTATTAGCCTGAAATTTTTGCAGCACCCGCCGCAAATCAGGGGAGATGGCAGACACAATTACTCCCTCTTTGAGGATACCGCCGGCTCAGATAAACCCGGAGAGTCGGGCACAAAACTCCTAGACAGAGCATCCGCCTTCACATTTTTAGAGCCCGGAAGGTACGAAATCACAAAGTCAAAACGGGCAAAAAACAGCGACCAACGAGCCTGTCTAGGATTCAACCGCTTGGCAGACTCGAGATAAGTCAAGTTCTTATGATCAGTCAATACCACCACGCGATGCTTAGCTCCTTCAAGCCAATGACGCCACTCCTCGAATGCCCACTTCATGGCCAGCAACTCTCGATTGCCCACATCATAATTTCGCTCAGCAGGCGAAAACTTCCTGGAAAAGAAGGCGCATGGTTTGATCACCGAGCAATCAGAACTTCTCTGCGACAAAACAGCCCCTGCTCCAATCTCAGAAGCATCAACCTCGACCTGGAATGGAAGCGAAACATCTGGTTGACACAACACAGGGGCAGAAGAAAAACAACGCTTCAACTCTTGAAAAGCTTCCACCGCAGCAGAAGACCAATTGACCACATCAGCACCCTTCTTGGTCAAATCGGTCAATGGTTTAGCAATACTAGAAAAATTGCAGATGAAGCAACGATAAAAATTAGCAAAGCCCAGGAACTTTTGCAGACTTTTCAGAGATGTCGGCTGAGTCCAATCATGGATGGCTTGGACCTTAACAGGGTCCATCTCGATAGTAGAAGGGGAAAAGATGAACCCCAAAAATGAAACCTTCTGAACACCAAAGAGACACTTCAATCCCTTCACAAACAAAGAATTAGCACGCAGGACCTGAAACACCGTTCTGACCTGCTTCACATGAGACTCCCAATCATCCGAGAAGATCAAAATGTCATCCAAGTACACAATCAGGAATTTATCCAGGTACTCTCGGATGATGTCATGCATAAAGGACTGAAACACTGATGGAGCATTGGCAAGTCCGAATGGCATTACTAGATACTCAAAATGACCCTTAGGCGTATTAAATGCAGTTTTCCATTCATCGCCTCGCTTAATACGCACAAGATTATACGCACCACGAAGATCTATCTTGGTGAACCAACTAGCCCCCTTAATCCGAGCAAACAAATCAGATAACAAGGGCAAGGGGTACTGAAATTTAACCGTGATCTTATTTAGAAGGCGGTAATCTATACAAGGTCTCAGCGAACCATCCTTCTTGGCTACAAAAAAGAACCCTGCTCCTAATGGCGACGATGACGGGCGAATATGCCCCTTCTCCAAGGACTCCTTCACATAACTCCGCATAGCAGCATGCTCAGGCACAGACAAATTAAACAGTCGACCTTTTGGGAATTTAGTACCAGGAATCAAATCGATAGCACAATCACAATCCCTATGCGGAGGTAGGGTATCGGACTTGGGCTCATCAAATACATCCCGGTAATCAGACAAAAACTCTGGAACCTCAGAAGGGGTGGATGACGAAATAGTCAGAAATGGGACATCACCATGTACCCCCTGACAACCCCAGCTGGACACAGACATGGATTTCCAATCTAATACTGGATTATGGACTTGTAGCCATGGCAACCCCAACACGACCACATCATGCAGATTATGCAACACCAGAAAGCGAATAACCTCCTGATGTGCAGGAGCCATGCACATGGTCAGCTGGGTCCAGTATTGAGGCTTATTCTTGGCCAAAGGCGTAGCATCAATTCCTCTCAATGGAATAGGACACTGCAAGGGCTTCAAGAAAAACCCACAACGCCTAGTATACTCCAAGTCCATCAAATTCAGGGCAGCGCCTGAATCCACAAATGCCATGACAGAATACGATGACAAAGAGCAGATCAAGGTAACGGACAGAAGAAATTTTGACTGTACCGTACCAATGGTGGCAGACCTAGCGAACCGCTTAGTGCGCTTAGGACAATCAGAGATAGCATGAGTGGAATCACCACAGTAGAAACACAGCCCATTCAGACGTCTGTGTTCTTGCCGTTCAACTCTTGTCAAAGTCCTATTGCACTGCATAGGCTCAGATTTAAGCTCAGGTAATACCGCCAAATGGTGCACAGATTTACACTCACGCAAGCGTTGACCGATCTGAATGGCCAAAGACATAGACTCATTCAGACCAGCAGGCATAGGAAATCCTTAAGGGCTTCAGAGAGACCCTTTCTGAAAATAGCTGCGAGCGCACCTTCATTCCATTGAGTGAGTACGGACCACTACTGTTGTGAATTCTGTGGCAGAGCTCCCTCCTGTGGTCACAAGTGGTACTTCGGCTGATTCTCTCTGTGAGCTTCCGTTGGTGGAGGAAAGTGGTACTGTGGCTTCTGAGTTTCCTTCCTCAGGTGTTGTGGTGAAGTCGTTAGGTGCTGCTCTATTTAACTCCACCTAGTGCTTTGATCCTGGCCTCCAGTACTGTTATGATAAGGTAATTCAGTACCACAATGGACATAGAGGTCAGAGCACATACAGTGACCTGACAATAACCCAAAAACATAGAACGAGCTCTGAGACGTGGGAACTCTGCTGACCGCAATCCCTAATCCTCTCCAACCACACTAGAGGCAGCCGTGGATTGCGCCTAACGCTCCCTATGCAACTCGGCACAGCCTGAGAAACTAGCTAGCCTGAAGATAGAAAAATAAGCCTACCTTGCCTCAGAGAAATACCCCAAAGGAAAAGGCAGCCCCCCACATATAATGACTGTGAGTTAAGATGAAAAGACAAACGTAGAGATGAAATAGATTTAGCAAAGTGAGGCCCGACTTTCTGAACAGAGCGAGGATAGGAAAGGTAACTTTGCGGTCAACACAAAACCCTACAAAAACCACGCAAAGGGGGCAAAAAGACCCTCCGTACCGAACTAACGGCACGGAGGTACACCCTCTGCGTCCCAGAGCTTCCAGCAAGCAGAAAAAAACAAATAGACAAGCTGGACAGAAAAAAACAGCAAACAAAATAGCAAAGCTGAACTTAGCTAAGCACTAGGTGGAGTTAAATAGAGCAGCACCTAACGACTTCACCACACCACCTGAGGAAGGAAACTCAGAAGCCGCAGTACCACTTTCCTCCACCAACGGATGCTCACAGAGAGAATCAGCCGAAGTACCACTTGTGACCACAGGAGGGAGCTCTGCCACAGAATTCACAACAGTCCCTCTTTCCCTTCCTCGAAAGTTGGGAGGTATGGCCCCAGGCAGCACACAGGGGCCCCAGGCAGCACACAGGGGCCCTAGGCAGCACACAGGGCCCCAGGCAGAACACAGAGCCCCAGGCAGCACATGGGGAAGAGACAGTGAACGGTGTCCCACGCAGCACAAGGAGCCCAGGCAGCAATCAGGGCCCCATGCAGCACACAGGAGTATAAGTTGGCCTAGACCAGATTATACCCCTCCAGGGCCAGAATATACCCCAGCTGCTATAGATCAGATTTTTCACGCTTTTGAAAACCATTGAGTGATATAATTATTAACGGGGCCCCAGTCAGTGCACAGGGGCCTCAGGCAGCACACAGGGGCCACAGGCAGCACACAGGGGCCACAGGCAGCGCACAAGGGGCAGAGACAGCGCATGGGGCCCCAGACATCGCCCAGGGGCCCCAGACATCGCACAGGGGCCCCAGACATCGCACAGGGGGTCCCAAACAGGGCACAGGAGGGCAGAGACAGCGCACAGGGGCCCAGCATGCTGTCCCTTCCCCCCTCTTGCGCTCTGTCTCTTTCCCTCTGTGCACTGCCTAGGACCCTGTTCGCTGTCTCTGCCCCCCTTTGCTGCCTGGGGCCCCGTTATTAAGTATATCATTCAATGGTTCTCAAAAGCCTGAAAAATCTGATCTCCAGCCCCTGAGGTATATTCTGACCCGGAGGAGTATAATCTGGCCTAGGCCACTGTGACCCCGGGTATATTCTGGGTCAATCTGGCCTGTTACATCGGCTACCTGGCCCAGCGTCCAGATCAGTGGCACCCTTTAGCTGGACGGGGGGTCGTGAATCTTCCGGGAACGCTGGCAGCTTCTGATCCCCCCCACCCCCACCCCCTCCAGGGTTGGAGCGCCGTCATCTGTGTGTCCGGCTCATCTCTAGTTGGGACCTGGTGTGATGAGGGAACAGCCGCCATCTTGGAACAGGCATGCTATCAGATTGGCATGACTCCATTTTGTCTCCAGGACACAGGAGTGCTCCTGGCCCCCACCTTTGCTAATGAATAGAGTTCCTATTAGTATGCTAACGGGCTGAGCTCAGTGTAAACTGTAGAAGGTAGTTCAAAGCCCCATGAGGAAACCACGCCACCAGGGGGCTTGGAAATGCTTGGGGGCTTAATTAAAACACGCATGCCAAGTGGCCACTGGATACACATCTATTATGGCAGCCCAGCCAAACCGTCTCCAACATGGAATTGTGAATTATGGACGCATCGTCCGAGGTACAGGCTCATAAAAAATATTCTCCTTACCCTAAAGAAATTGTGCATCCAACAGTGTGACTTCCGTGACGGTGGAAGGTCTGAAACCCGAGATATAGGGATCAGCCTCCCACAGGGACCGAATGGGTCCAGGTTTGATCCCAGTACGACCGGCAGAACAAACCACAAGCGCTGGTACTGCCCGTGTGCTGATCCGATCATCCTGAGAGAAGTTATCCCATTTATTAGATATGGGAATAAATCTTGCAGGGAGGCAGAGGGGGTGGAGATTGCTAAGCCCACCCAGCTGCAGGCAGGGGGGCTCAGCCAGGTTTAAGAAGAAGCTGAGGTCACTGGGAGGCTCTCACTCCACAGAAGAACATGATGATGATTTCTTAAGGAACAGGGTAAGCCAGCCAGAGGGGGGAGCAAGCACATGCTTTCTGGGGGCTGCCCGGCAACTAAGTTTTTGGACCTGCGGAATGCTATGCCCCCCCGGCTTCCACAAGCGACCTTCAACCTGGTAAATTGACCCCCAGCTTTATACTTTTAAGCCTTGTATTATTATTGTTATATTGTACTCTGACTGTAACTCTTGATATATTGTGATTGTATATTTCTTGTAATTATCTAGTGCGCCCTTAAGGCAATTAAATCATAAATTAATTTTGGGCTGATCCTTTTACTCTGATTGCGAATCTTAGAATACCCAGTGTGGGTAACAGGGCAGTCTCCCCGGCGGCCATTTGCTCTAGGTGCAGTTCCCTTACTGACCTGAGAGACAAAGGGGGCGCCGGAGAGCTGGGCCTGTGTAGTGACGTCACGGATTGGTGACGTGGGAGGAAGGGGTAATCCTTCACAGTGGTGGCAGCGGTGGGATCAGAGTAATAGTGTGCGTGGGACCCCTACTACCAGACACTAGAGACTACCAGCGGTAGCTTTCACTGCTGGGGTCTTAAGGTCAGCCCAGCACTAGTCGGTCAGAGTGTAGATATAATAAGTTGTGTGCAAGGTCGAGGTTACAGCTGTGTCAGTAACCAGAGGTTCCAAAGATGGCTGATGGCACCAGGAGTGCAGTGAGGGCGCAGGCCAGTGCTATGGCCTATGAGGAGGTGGTGGTGGACGGTATTGTTCCAGGCGAGGGGGAGCTCAGCCCAGACTCCCCAAGGAGCCAGCCACCCGTGCTTAGTCCGGCAAGGGACTACCCACCACCTACCCGCCCCAGCCTGTCCACATCAGCGGCCCTTGTTGCAGCGGCAGTGGCACGTCTCGAGGCGGGTAATGAAGATGCCTATATGAGACTCATGGCAGCTGCAGAGAAAGCAGCGGAGGCCGAGCGTGCAGAACGCCGTGAAGCAGAGGAGCGCGAGAGGGCAGAACGCCATGAGGCAGCGGAGGCTGAGCGTGCAGAACGCCGCGAGGCAGCGGAGCGGGCAGAGAGAGCTGCTGAGCGGGCAGCGGAGCGCCAGCACCGACTGGAGATGGCTCAACGCGGGCTCCCGCTGGACGCCCCAGCACCACCAGAGTCCAGGGCTTCCAAAGTCCGGGCCGAGGACTTCCCTCTGCTTGAGAAGGATGGAGACCTGGATTCCTTCTTGCTGGCCTTTGAAAGGACCTGCCTTCAACACCATCTGGCCCCGGATCACTGGGCAAGATTCCTGACCCCCCGTTTGAGGGGTAAGTCCCTGGAAGTTTTGGGGGACTTACCTGCCGGGGCGGAGCAGGACTACAGCAGCATCAAGCGGGCCCTGATCCAGCACTACAACCTCACCCCAGAGTCTTACCGCAAGAAGTTCCGGAGCCTGCAGCGGGGCCCAAAGGACACCTGGACCGACCACATGCGGGCGTTGCTGAGAGCTGCAGACCACTGGACTTCGGGTCTAGCGCTCACCACCCGCCAGGAGGTCCAGGAACTGTTCGTCATGGAGCAGTTCTTGTGGAACTGCCCAGAGGACCTCCAGCAGTTCCTCCATGACCGGAAACCGAAGGGGGCTTCTGCTACAGCCGCCCTGGCAGATGAGTATGCCAATAACAGGGCACCTGAGCCGAAGAAGCCTGCCAGCAGCACCTGGAGAGGGGGTAAGCCCAATCCTGCCCCTGTTTCCCCAGCCCCCAGAGTGCAAGGGGTGTACCCCCCTGCTGCCCTCTCCAGGCCAGGCGCAGAACCCAGACGTTGTCATCACTGCAACCAGCTGGGACACTTCAAGACCGCATGTCCCCAGCGTCTTAAGGCCCCATCCATGTCCCCGAAACCGTCCACTGTTTTATGTGTGGGAGGGGGTGGTAGGAGGTCCCTGGACAATTACCAACCCGTCACTATCGGCCGCTCAGCGGTCATGGGACTGCGGGACACAGGCGCTGAACGAACCCTGGTACGTCCTGAGGTGGTGTCCCCTCAAGACTTGGTGCCAGGGAGATCCCTGTCCGTCTCCGGAATTGGAGGCGTGGAACCGGCGCTGCCTGTCGCAAAGGTGTTTTTGGACTGGGGTGCCAGGAGGGGAATGCGGGAGGTGGGAGTAACGTCGAATATTCCTGCTAATGTATTACTTGGGACCGATTTGGGGCGGCTAGTGTCTCAGTATGTGGCCACTGAACCCCCAAGTTCGGCTCCCCAAGAATGTCATGTCTCTACTGTGAATGTTGATGTGTTGAATGTGCCTCCAACAGTGGGGGAGGGAGTGAAACCTGAGGGTACTCCATGCACTGACACCACACACACGGGGCTCACGGGGAGGACAGGTGAGGAGACTGTAGGGGAGAGCTCAGAGGTGGAGGGAGGGGCTGCTATGGGCAGTGTAGGGCCCCTAAGTGAATCCAGCCTGCTGAGTCTAGGGCCCCTGCAGGAAGAGGAACAGGCCATGGGGGGAGGAGGCGTCCCGGGAGAGGAGCCACCAGGTAAGACCCCAGGGCGGGAGTTCCCCACACCCGGGATGTCAGGAGGGCCGGGAAGTCTGCCTGACCCGGCGACTTGGTCAGGAGCCGGGGGGAAGCAGGCGCTACCCATGGACACAGTGGTCGTGGCCGCTGTCCCCAGGAATGGGAGCACCGGAGCCCAAGGAGCCTTGCAGAGGTCCGACGGCTTCCCCCTCTCTGACCAAGTGGCTGCCGAGTCAGACAGCGGCCAGGAGACAGATCCCGGGGAGCTGACGGTGGATGTGGCGGTGTTGTCCATTCTCGCCACATCGAGTCAGGAAGCGCTGGAAGCCGACGCTAGCCTGAAAGCTCTTAAGGAGCAGGCGGCACAGCCTCCCGGGGAGTCAGACCGCGAGCAGGTGGTCTGGGACCAGGGACGGCTGTACCGGGTAACGGTCCAGCAGGGTTCACCGGAGGCGTGGCCCAGGGACCGACAGTTAGAGGCAGCCTCTGAGAGAGAGAGAAGGAGGAGGGGGCAGAGGCAGCCTCAGAGAGAGAGGGGAGGGGGCAGAGACAGCCTCAGAGAAAGAAGGAGGAGGGGGCAGAGACATCATCAGAGAGAGAGAGGAGGGGGCAGAGACAGCCTCAGAGAAAGAAGGAGGAGGGGGCAGAGACAGCCTCAGAGAGAGAGAGGAGAGGGCGGAGACAGCCTCGGAGAGAGACAGAGGGGGAGGCAGGGACAGCCTCAGAGAGAGAGAGGAGGCCGAGACAGCCTCAGAGAGAGACAGGGGGGGAGACAGAGTCAGCCTCAGAGAGAGAAGGAGGAGGGGGCAGAGACAGCCTCAGAGAGAGACAGGGAAGGAGGCAGAGACAGCCTCAGAAAGAGGGGAGAGGCAGAGACAGCCTCAGAGAGAGAGAGAGGAGGGACAGAGTCAGCCTCAGAGAGGAGGAGGCAGGGACAGGCTCAGGGAGAGAGAGGCCGAGACCCTAGTAATGCTGATGGGTTGCCCCGGCACGGAGAAGGTGTGGAAGGGCGCATGGGGAAACACAGGAATGTGATGCCCCCTAGCGCCCTCTAAAGCAGGGAGGTGTGATGAGGGAACAGCCGCCATCTTGGAACAGGCATGCTATCAGATTGGCGTGACTCCATTTTGTCTCCTGGACACAGGAGTGCTCCTGGCCCCCACCTTTGCTAATGAATAGAGTTCCTATTAGTATGCTAACGGGCTGAGCTCAGTGTAAACTGTAGACGGTAGTTCAAAGCCCCATGAGGAAACCACGCCACCAGGGGGCTTGGAAATGCTTGGGGGCTTAATTAAAACACGCATGCCAAGTGGCCACTGGATACACATCTATTATGGCAGCCCAGCCAAACCGTCTCCAACATGGAATTGTGAATTATGGACGCATCGTCCGAGGTACAGGCTCATAAAAAATATTCTCCTTACCCTAAAGAAATTGTGCATCTAACAGTGTGACTCCCGTGACGGTGGAAGGTCTGAAACCCGAGATATAGGGATCAGCCTCCCACAGGGACCGAATGGGTCCAGGTTTGATCCCAGTATGACCGGCAGAACAAACCACAGGCGCTGGTACTGCCCGTGTGCTGATCCGATCATCCTGAGAGAAGTTATCCCATTTATTAGATATGGGAATAAATCTTGCAGGGAGGCAGAGGGGGTGGAGATTGCTAAGCCCACCCAGCTGCAGGCAGGGGGGCTCAGCCAGGTATAAGAAGAAGCTGAGGTCACTGGGAGGCTCTCACTCCACAGAAGAACATGATGATGATTTCTTAAGGAACAGGGTAAGCCAGCCAGAGGGGGGAGCAAGCACATGCTTTCTGGGGGCTGCCCGGCAACTAAGTTTTTGGACCTGCGGAATGCTATGCCCCCCCGGCTTCCACAAGCGACCTTCAACCTGGTAAATTGACCCCCAGCTTTATACTTTTAAGCCTTGTATTATTATTGTTATATTGTACTCTGACTGTAACTCTTGATATATTGTGATTGTATATTTCTTGTAATTATCTAGTGCGCCCTTAAGGCAATTAAATCATAAATTAATTTTGGGCTGATCCTTTTACTCTGATTGCGAATCTTAGAATACCCAGTGTGGGTAACAGGGCAGTCTCCCCGGCGGCCATTTGCTCTAGGTGCAGTTCCCTTACTGACCTGAGAGACAAAGGGGGCGCCGGAGAGCTGGGCCTGTGTAGTGACGTCACGGATTGGTGACGTGGGAGGAAGGGGTAATCCTTCACACCTGGGGATTATTTTTGGTTCCTTCATTCAGTCGGAGCCGCCAGGACTTTCTCATCCTTACGTAGCGTCACTATACGACACCCGGCTTTTAGTGTACAGTGCCTACAAGTAGTATTCAGCCCCCTGCAGATTTAGCAGGTTTAATAAGATGCAAATAAGTTAGAGCCTTCAAACTTCAAACAAGAGCAGGATTTATTAACAGATGCATAAATCTTACAAACCAAAAAGTTTTGTTGCTCAGTTAAATTTTTATAAATTTTAAACATAAAAGTGTGGGTCAATTATTATTCAACCCCTAGGTTTAATATTTTGTGGAATGACCTTTGTTTGCAATTACAGCTAATAATCGTCTTTTATAAGACCTGGTCAGGCCGGCACAGGTCTCTGGAGTTATCTTGGCCCACTCCTCCATGCAGATCTTCTCCAAGTTATCTAGGTTCTTTGGGTGTCTCATGTGGACTTTAATCTTGAGCTCCTTCCACAAGTTTTCAATTGGGTTAAGGTCAGGAGACTGACTAGGCCACTGCAACACCTTGATTTTTTGCCTCTTGAACCAGGCCTTGATTTTCTTGGCTGTGTGCTTTGGGTCGTTGTCTTGTTGGAAGATGAAATGACGACCCATCTTAAGATCCTTGATGGAGGATCTTGGCCAAAATCTCCAGGTAGGCCGTGCTATCCATCTTCCCATGGATGCGGACCAGATGGCCAGGCCCCTTGGCTGAGAAACAGCCCCACAGCATGATGCTGCCACCACCATGCTTGACTGTAGGGATGGTATTCTTGGGGTCGTATGCAGTGCCATCCAGTCTCCAAACGTCACGTGTGTGGTTGGCACCAAAGATCTCGATCTTGGTCTCATCAGACCAGAGAACCTTGAACCAGTCAGTCTCAGAGTCCTCCAAGTGATCATGAGCAAACTGTAGACGAGCCTTGACATAACGCTTTGAAAGTAAAGGTACCTTACGGGCTTGTCTGGAACGGAGACCATTGCGGTGGAGTACGTTACTTATGGTATTGACTGAAACCAATGTCCCCACTGCCATGAGATCTTCCCGGAGCTCCTTCCTTGTTGTCCTTGGGTTAGCCTTGACTCTTCGGACAAGCCTGGCCTCGGCACAGGAGGAAACTTTCAAAGGCTGTCCAGGCCGTGGAAGGCTAACAGTAGTTCCACAAGCCTTCCACTTCCGGATGATGCTCCCAACAGTGGAGACAGGTAGGCCCAACTCCTTGGAAAGGGTTTTGTACCCCTTGCCAGCCTTGTGACCCTCCACGATCTTGTCTCTGATGGCCTTGGAATGCTCCTTTGTCTTTCCCATGTTGACCATGTATGAGTGCTGTTCACAAGTTTGGGGAGGGTCTTAAATAGTCAGAAAAGGCTGGAAAAAGAGATAATTAATCCAACCATGTGAAGCTCATTATTCTTTGTGCCTGAACTACTTCTTAATACTTTAGGTGAACCAAACAGAATTCTGGTGGGTTGAGGGGTTGAATAATAAATGACCCTCTGAAAAGACTTTTCACAATTTAAAAAAAAAAATAAACAAAGAAATAACATTCTTTTTTGCTGCAGTGCATTTCACACTTCCAGGCTGATCTACAGTCCAAATGTCACAATGCCAAGTTAATTCCAAATGTGTAAACCTGCTAAATCTGCAGGGGGTTGAATACTACTTGTAGGCACTGTATGTAAGATCGTGTTCACACGGTGCAGAAATCCTGCAGGAACTGCGCCAAACACGTGTAAAAAAAGACGGTTGCATTTTTAAGAGCAGAATCAAAGCTTTTCTTTAGTACTAAAATGTGTTAATAGCGCGGATTCACATCCGCACCAAAAACGCATCAAATAAGGGGGAACACGGATAAAAGAAACACCGCAAACACCCAATAATCCGAGGAGATTGTTACTGTCCTGTGGTGCGGATCCTGCAGAGAAAAAGGATGTACGATATGTGTGAACGTGGCCTCAGGGTTACAGTTTTGTTACTTTATAATGGGTCTAATAGAGAAAAAAATATGAATCCCGCCATTTACCGATCCCCACAAATAATCTGATTGCTGCGTTGTGTGCGCCATTATGATTGTTATTATTTATATAGCGCCATTAATTCCATGGTGTTGTACATGAGAAGGGGTTACATACAGAGTTATAGATATCGATTACAGTAATCAAATTTGCGATGACAGACTGGTACAGAGGGGAGAGGACCCTGTCCTTGCGGACTTACATTTTACAGGATTATGGGGAAGAGACTGAAGGTTGGTGAGGCGGCAGCTCGGGTGGTTGGTGAAGGCGGCAGCTCTGGTGGTTGGTGACGTGGCGGCAGCTCGGGTAGTTGGTGAGGCGGCAGCTCTAGCAGTGGCGACACGGCAGCTCGGGTAGTGGTGAGGCGGCAGCGGCTCGGGTGGTTGGTGGGGCGGCAACTCGGGTGGTTGGCGAGGCGGCAGCTCTGGTGGTGGTGAGGCGGCTGGTCTGGTGGTTGGTGAGGCGGCAGCTCGGGTGGTTGGTGACGTGGCGGCAGCTCGGGTGGTTGGTGAGGCGGCAGCTCTGGTGGTTGGTGAGGCGGCAGAATGGTTATTGCAGGCTGTAGGCTTTCCTGAAGAGATGGGTTTTCAGGTTCCATCTGATGGATCCGAGGGTGGTGGATAATCGGATGTGTTGAAGCATGGCATTCCAGAGGATGGGGGATATTCAGGAGAAGTCTTGGAGGCGGTTGTGTGAGGAACGAATAAGTGTGGAGGAGAGTAGGAGGTCTTGGGAGGATCGGAGATTACGTGAGGGAAGATATTGGGAGATTAGTTCAGAGATATAGGGAGGGGACAGGTTGTGGATGGCTTTGTAGATCAGTGTTAGTAGTTTGAACTGGATTCGTTGGGGAATTGGGAGCCAGTGGAGGGATTTGCAGAGGGGAGAAGCAGGGGAGTAGCGAGGAGAGAGGTGGATTAGCCGGGCAGCAGAGTTGAGGACAGACTGGAGAGGTGCAAGAGAGTTAGCGGGGAGACCACAGAGGAGGGTGTTGCAGTTATCGAGGCCGGAGATGATGACTGCATGCACAAGAGTTTTAGTAGATTGTGGGCTGAGGAAGGGACGGATGCTGGCAATATTTTTGAGTTGGAGGTGGCAAGAGTTTGGACATGCGGTTTGAAGGACAGGGCAGAATCGACAGAGATTACAGGGACACAAATATGCCACTTATTTGCTGATTTGCGATGCTTATCATTTTTTTTAAAGTAAATTAAAAATGACATTAATGTAATTGTTTTTCAATATTTTCTAATTTTATTGGAAGAAAAAATATCTGTTTAATTCTCCCTGTAGAATACAGAGACATAGAAATACACTGCTATATACAATGTATCTCTAGGTACCAGTATAATCTGCCTGTGGAGTCAGACCCTGCAATACACATCAAGTAGGCAAAAGTCTCCCATGACATCACCAGAGTCTGTTGCTCAGCAGCTTTTGCTCCTGCCAGAGGTGTAGCTAGGGTTTTGGTTCAGGGGGGCGAAATGTCTGCGTGGGCCCCTGACCAGGTAACCCTGATTACACTATAGTAGCACGCCCATATAGCGAATGTAGGAGAACCTCAGCAGATGACCGGGTTGTTACTAAAAATAATCTATACAAATGCTGATATTACTGCCATACGGTGACATATATTGGTAGATACAGTTGTGCTCAAAATTTTACATACCCCGGCACAATTTTTGCTTTCTTGGCCTTTTTTTCAGAGAATATGAATGATAACACCAAACCTTTTTCTCCACTCATGGTCAGTGGTTGGGTGAAGCCATTTATTGTCACACTAATGTGTTTTCTCTTTATAAATCATGACGACAACCCAAAACATCCAAATGATCCTGATCCAAAGTTCGCATACCCCATTTCTTAATACCGTGTATTGCCCCCTCTAACATCAATGACAGCTTGAAGTTTTTTGTGGTAGTTGTGGATGAGGTTCTTTATTTTCTCAGGAGGTAAAGCTGCCCACTCTTCTTGGCAAAAAGCCTCCAGTTCCTGTAAATTCCTGGGCTGTCTAGCATGAACTGGGCGCTTGATATCTCCCCAGAGTGGCTCAATGATATTGAGGTCAGGAGACTGAGATGGCCACTCCAGAACCTTCACTTTGTTCTGCTGTAGCCAATGACAGGTGGACTTGGCCTTGTGTTTTGGATCGTTGTTATGTTGGAACGTCCAAGTATGTCCCATGAGCAGCTTCCAGGCGGATGAGTGCAAATTTTCCTCCAGTATTTGCTGATAATGTGCTCCATTCATCTTTCCTTCAACTTTTACCAAGGTTCCTCTGCCTTTGTATCTGACACATCCCCCAAAACATCAGCGATTCACCTCCATGCTTTACAGTAGGAATGGTGTTCCTTTCATCATAGGCCTTGTTGACCTTTCTCCAAATGTAACATTTATGGTTGTGGCCAAAGAGTTCAATTTTGGTCTCATCACTCCAAATTACCTTGTTCCACAAGTTTTGAGGCTTGTTTTGTGTATTGCAGGGAGATACTTTGTGGCATTTGCGCTGTAAGGCTATGTGCACACGTTCAGGAATTCATGCAGAAAATTCCTGTGGAAATCCGGACATTTCTGCCAGATTTCCGCATGAAATCCGCATGCGTATTTTTGACGCGGTTTTTGCGTGTTTTTTGCGCGGTTTTTCCCAGACATTTCCCAATGCATTAGACAGTGGGAAATCCACGAAAAAAAACGCAAAATTAATGAACAGGTTCATTATTTTTCCGCAATGTGTCTTTCATGCGGAAAAACGCACATCATGTGCACAGAAATTGCGGATTCCATTATAAATGATGGGATGCTTAATGTATGAAGATTATTTGCGGTTTTATAGCGCAAAAACGCTAAAAAAACGCAAATAATCTGCAACGTGTGCACATAGCCTAATGGCTTTCTTCTGGTGACTCGACCATGTAGCCCATTTTTCTTCAAGTGCCTCCTTATTGTGCATCTTGACAGAGCCACACCGCTAGTTTTCAGAGAGTCCTGTATTCCAGCTGATGTTGTTTGTGGGATTTTCTTTGCATCCTGAACAATTTTCCTGGTAGTTGTGGGCGACAGTTTTGTTGGTCTACCTGACCGGGGTTTTATTTTTACAGAGCCCCTTATTTTCAACTTGGTAATCACAGTTTGAACGCTGCTGACTGGAATTATCAGTTCCTTGGATATCTATTTGTATCCCTTTCCTGTTTTATACAGTTCAACTACATTTTCCCGTAGATCCGTTGACAATTCGTTTGCTTTCCCCATGACTCACAGTCCAGAAACATCAGTGGCTGGATGAAGGATGCAGGAGTCTGTCTTGATCCCAGAAACTCACTTAGTTTTTCTGGAATTTCACCAGAAGATCATTTGTGGTATGAGACCCTGATGTTGGGGGTCCATGCTCACAAACTCGGTGGTGGTTGGGGTCCCGGCTCTGTTGGCCGCTCATGTTCTCTCCCTCATGTCTGTATGGCCTTTGGGCACCGTCGTGGTGGACAGATTATTATTAGTATTATTATTAGTATTATTATTATATACAGATAAGGGTCTTCCCCAAAACTGTTCCCACTAAGGTGAAGCTACAAATGTACACAATGTCTTGTGCTGAAGATTACGATTTCCCCTCTCTGGAGCTGGGGGTCCACGGCGGCCCCCTGATAACAGCACATGGCATTATCTCCCTCCGCCATCTGTAAGGTTGAGGCCGTTATACACCAGGCAATGGACTTAATAAGGCTGATTACATCATTAACAAGGGGTCCAATATTTCCATCGTATTGTACATAGTGGTGGTAGTCGTACATGCTGCTGCCATTGTCGGGTGATAATATATCGGGTGTCGGCTTCTCCTGTAAATAATTCTATTGTTCCAGAAATCTGAGCTCAAGGTAAAGAAAACAAGAATAATTAATCTGTGAAATGTGCGGGAGGGAAAACAGCGACGTCATCTGGTTACTGATTGCTGACATTCCTGCGGTGTGCTGCACTACACATCACTGCACCTGCTGCTATGTATAGTGATGGCCGGGGTGGGGCACACGTACCCACGGCGTGATCATGTTATTATCCACGTCTGGTAGTAATATTATGCTACAGTGTTACAGTGTGGTAGTGTCACCATGTACCGTGTATTATTACTATGTGTATTATTACTATGTGTGTACCGTGTGTTATTACTATGTGTGTACCGTGTATTATCACTATGTGTGTACCGTGTATTATTACTATGTGTATAATGTGTATTATTACTATGTGTGTACCGTGTATTATCACTATGTGTGTACCGTGTATTATTACTATGTGTGTACCGTGTATTATTACTATGTGTGTACCGTGTATTATTACTATGTGTGTACCGTGTATTATTACTATGTGTGTACCGTGTATTATTACTATGCGTGTACCGTGTATTATTACTATGCGTGTACCGTGTATTATTACTATGCGTGTACCGTGTATTATTACCATGCGTGTACCGTGTATTATTACCATGTGTGTACCGTGTATTATTACCATGTGTGTACCGTGTATTATTACCATGTGTGTACCGTGTATTATTACCATGTGTGTACCGTGTATTATTACCATGTGTGTACCGTGTATTATTACCATGTGTGTACCGTGTATTATTACCATGTGTGTACCGTGTATTATTACTATGTGTGTACCGTGTATTATTACTGTTTGTGTACCGTGTACAGTCTCTGACAGAAGTTATGTCGCTTATCCATGTTATGTAAATAAAAGCTTATAACCTGACGTTAAGTTCATCCAATGGTTGTATAAATTATTCTTTTGAAAGCTGAAACCCTCCGAAATGTGGTTTAGGTTAAGAAAATAAATTGGCATCAATGCAGAAATGTTGATCTGTTAATGGACACAGAATGGTCAGATTTTGGCAAGACAAAAGTTTTGTCGTCCACAGAAAGTAATATGACATTCAAACAAATAAATAACTTAAAATACAAATATATGTTGCTTAACATTGGTGAATGAAGTTGTGGTGCTATTAGAGTTATATTTAATATTTTGTGTGACTTGAGCTTGAAGGTCTACATCCATGCGGTTCAACAATGATTCATACAATTTGTTAATGAAGTCATCAGGAGTAGCACAGAATGCAGTCTTACCTGCCTCCCAGAGTTCTTCTAGATTCTGTGGTTTTGTATTCCAAGCTTCCTCTTTCATCCTACCCCAAACACGCTCAATGATGTCCATGTCTGGTGACCGGGCTGGCCGGTCCTTGAGCACCTTGATCTTTTTTGCCTGGAGGAACTTTGTGGTAGAGATGGATGTATGAGATGGAGCACCATCCTGCTGCAGAATTTGACCCCTTTTATGATTTGGAATATAAGAGGTAGCTAATACTTCTTGATATTTTAGGCTATTGATATTTCCTTCCACCTTGCAAATTTTTCGCACACCCCCATACTGAATGTAACCCCAGACCATGATCTTTCCACCACCAAATGTAACTGTTTTCTGGGTGTATTTTGGATCCATACGGGCTCCAGTAGGTCTCCTGCAGTATTTGCGGCGGCTGTGGTGTAATTCTACTGAAGATTCATCAGAGAAATCCACCTTCTGCCACTTTTCCAGCGTCCATCTGTTTAGCAGCTGTGGGACTTTGCAAATGCCTCTCGTTTTTTTATTTGCCTTTTGTTTGGTGCTCGCTTCTGGGCACTGATTCCACCATGGAGGCCATTTCGAGACAGAATCCTACAAACTGTTCTAGTTAGGCACTTGAGGGCACCTGCCTAGGGCGGGGACAATGCAGGGGGAGGCACCTGAGCAAGCTTTGTTTGTTTTTGTTTTTTTTATAAGTCCTGGGTCACCTCCCGACCGACCACCCGCTTTAAACCCACCCACCCTCCTTGAAGACGATACTCACCGTACTCCAGCGATGCCTGGTCTCGGCGTCTGCAGCTCGTCACATGGTACCGCTCATTAAGGTCATGAAGGAAGAAGGTGCTGCGCTGGGAGTTGGGACAGAGCCAGAGGGATGTCGGTGCGGCCGCTGTTATGAAAGGCAATTCAGTATCACAATGGACATGGAGGTCAGAGCACATACAGTGATCTGACAATAACCCAAAATAATAGAACGAGCTCTGAGACGTGGGAACTCTGCAGACCGCAATCCCTGATCCTCTCCAAACACAACTAGAGGCAGCCGTGGATTGCGCCTAACGCTCCCTATGCAACTCGGCACAGCCTGAGAAACTAACTAGCCTGAAGATAGAAAAACTAAGCCTACCTTGCCTCAGAGAAATACCCCAAAGGAAAAGGCAGCCCCCCACATATAATGACTGTGAGTAAGATGAAAAGACAAACGTAGGGATGAAATAGATTCAGCAAAGTGAGGCCCGATATTCTAGACAGAACGAGGATAGGAAAGATAACTTTGCGGTCTACACAAAACCCTAAAGAAAACCACGCAAAGGGGCAAAAAGACCCTCCGTACCGAACTAACGGCACGGAGGTACACCCTTTGCGTCCCAGAGCTTCCAGCAAAACAAATAAACAAGCTGGACAGAAAAAATAGCAAACAAATAGCAAAGAAGAACTTAGCTATGCAGAGCAGCAGGCCACAGGAATGATCCAGAGAAACACAAGTCCAACACTGGAACATTGACAGGAAGCATGAATCAAAGCATTAGGTGGGGTTAAGTAGAGAAGCACCTAACGACCTCACCAGATCACCTGAGGAAGGAAACTCAGAAGCAGCAGTACCAGTTTCCTCCACAAACGGAAGCTCCCAGAGAGAATCAGCCGAAGTACCACTTGTGACCACAGGAGTGAACTCTGCCACAGAATTCACAACAGTACCCCCCCTTGAGGAGGGGTCACCGAACCCTCACCAGAGCCCCCAGGCCGACCAGGATGAGCCACATGAAAGGCACGAACAAGATCGGGAGCATGGACATCAGTGGCAAAAACCCAGGAATTATCCTCCTGAGCATAACCCTTCCATTTAACCAGATACTGGAGTTTCCGTCTTGAAACACGAGAATCCAAAATCTTCTCCACAATATACTCCAATTCCCCCTCCACCAAAACCGGGGCAGGAGGGTCAACAGATGGAACCATAGGTGCCACGTATCTCCGCAACAATGACCTATGGAAGACATTATGTATGAAAAAAGAATCTGGGAGGGTCAGACGAAAAGACACAGGATTAATAACCTCAGAAATCCTATAAGGACCAATGAAACGAGGTTTAAACTTCGGAGAGGAAACCTTCATAGGAATATGACGAGAAGATAACCAAACCAGATCCCCAACATGAAGTCGGGGACCCACACGGCGTCTGCGATTAGCGAAACGTTGAGCCTTCTCCTGGGACAAGGTCAAATTGTCCACTACATGAGTCCAAATCTGCTGCAACCTGTCCACCACAGTATCCACACCAGGACAGTCCGAAGACTCAACCTGTCCTGAAGAGAAACGAGGATGGAACCCAGAATTGCAGAAAAATGGCGAAACCAAGGTAGCCGAGCTGGCCCGATTATTAAGGGCGAACTCAGCCAAAGGCAAAAAGGACACCCAGTCATCCTGATCGGCAGAAACAAAGCATCTCAGATAGGTTTCCAAGGTCTGATTGGTTCGTTCGGTCTGGCCATTAGTCTGAGGATGAAAAGCCGAGGAAAAAGACAAGTCAATGCCCATCCTACCACAAAAGGCTCGCCAAAACCTCGAAACAAACTGGGAACCTCTGTCAGAAACGATATTCTCTGGAATGCCATGCAAACGAACCACATGCTGGAAGAACAATGGCACCAAATCAGAGGAGGAAGGCAACTTGGACAAGGGTACCAGATGGACCATCTTAGAAAAGCGATCACAGACCACCCAAATGACTGACATCTTTTGAGAAACGGGAAGATCTGAAATAAAATCCATAGAGATATGTGTCCAAGGTCTCTTCGGGACCGGCAAGGGCAAAAGCAACCCACTGGCACGAGAACAGCAGGGCTTAGCCCGAGCACAAATCCCACAGGACTGCACAAAAGAACGCACATCCCGCGACAGAGATGGCCACCAAAAGGATCTAGCCACTAACTCTCTGGTACCAAAGATTCCAGGATGACCAGCCAACACCGAACAATGAACCTCAGAGATTACTTTATATGTCCACCTATCTGGGACAAACAGTTTCTCCGCTGGACAACGATCAGGTTTATTAGCCTGAAATTTTTGCAGCACCCGCCGCAAATCAGGGGAGATGGCAGACACAATTACTCCTTTCTTGAGGATACCCGCCAGCTCAGATAAACCCGGAGAGTCGGGCACAAAACTCCTAGACAGAGCATCCGCCTTCACATTTTTAGAGCCCGGAAGGTACGAAATCACAAAGTCAAAACGGGCGAAAAACAGCGACCAACGAGCCTGTCTAGGATTCAAACGCTTAGCAGACTCGAGATAAGTCAGGTTCTTATGATCAGTCAAGACCACCACGCGATGCTTAGCTCCTTCAAGCCAATGACGCCTCTCCTCGAATGCCCACTTCATGGCCAGCAACTCTCGATTGCCCACATCATAATTCCGCTCAGCAGGCGAAAACTTCCTGGAAAAAAAAGCGCATGGTTTCATCACTGAACAATCAGAACCTCTCTGCGACAAAACAGCCCCTGCTCCAATCTCAGAAGCATCAACCTCGACCTGGAACGGAAGCGAAACATCTGGCTGACACAACACAGGGGCAGAACAAAAACGATGCTTCAACTCCTGAAAAGCTTCCACAGCAGCAGAAGACCAATTGACCAAATCAGCACCCTTCTTGGTCAAATCGGTCAATGGTTTGGCAATACTAGAAAAATTGCAGATGAAGCGACGATAAAAATTAGCAAAGCCCAGGAACTTTTGCAGACTTTTCAGAGATGTCGGCTGAGTCCAATCATGGATGGCTTTGACCTTAACAGGATCCATCTCGATAGTAGAAGGGGAAAAGATGAACCCCAAAAATGAAACCTTCTGCACACCAAAGAGACACTTTGATCCCTTCACAAACAAAGAATTAGCACGCAGGACCTGAAAAACCGTTCTGACCTGTTTCACATGAGACTCCCAATCATCCGAGAAGATCAAAATGTCATCCAAGTACACAATCAGGAATTTATCCAGGTACTCTCGGAAGATGTCATGCATAAAGGACTGAAACACTGATGGAGCATTGGCAAGTCCGAATGGCATCACTAGATACTCAAAATGACCCTCGGGCGTATTAAATGCAGTTTTCCATTCATCGCCTCGCCTGATTCGCACCAGATTATACGCACCACGAAGATCAATCTTGGTGAACCAACTAGCCCCCTTAATCCGAGCAAACAAATCAGATAACAAAGGCAAGGGGTACTGAAATTTAACAGTGATCTTATTAAGAAGGCGATAATCTATACAAGGTCTCAGCGAACCATCCTTTTTGGCTACAAAAAAGAACCCTGCTCCTAATGGCGACGATGACGGGCGAATATGCCCCTTCTCCAGGGATTCCTTCACATAACTGCGCATAGCGGTGTGCTCAGGCACGGATAAATTAAACAGTCGACCTTTTGGGAATTTACCACCAGGAATCAAATTGATAGCACAATCACAATCCCTATGCGGAGGTAGGGCATCGGACTTGGGCTCATCAAATACATCCCGGTAATCAGACAAGAACTCTGGAACCTCAGAAGGGGTGGATGACGAAATTGACAAAAATGGAACATCACCATGTACCCCCTGACAACCCCAGCTGGACACCGACATGGATTTCCAATCCAATACTGGATTATGGGCTTGTAGCCATGGCAACCCCAACACGACCACATCATGCAGATTATGCAACACCAGAAAGCGAATATCCTCCTGATGTGCAGGAGCCATGCACATGGTCAGCTGGGTCCAGTATTGAGGCTTATTCTTGGCCAAAGGCGTAGCATCAATTCCTCTCAATGGAATAGGACACTGCAAGGGCTCCAAGAAAAACCCACAATGCTTAGCATATTCCAAGTCCATCAAATTCAGAGCAGCGCCTGAATCCACAAACGCCATGACAGAATATGATGACAAAGAGCAGATCAAGGTAACGGACAGAAGAAATTTTGACTGTACCGTACCAATGGTGGCAGACCTAGCGAACCGCTTAGTGCGCTTAGGACAATCAGAGATAGCATGAGAGGAATCACCACAGTAGAAACACAGCCCATTCAGACGTCTGTGTTCTTGCTGTTCAACTCTGGTCAAAGTCCTATCGCACTGCATAGGCTCAGGTTTAAGCTCAGGTAATACCGCCAAATGGTGCACAGATTTACGCTCACGCAAGCGTCGACCGATTTGAATAGCCAAAGACATAGACACATTCAAACCAGCAGGCATAGGAAATCCCACCATGACATCCTTAAGGGCTTCAGAGAGACCCTTTCTGAATATAGCTGCCAGCGCAGATTCATTCCATTGAGTGAGCACGGACCACTTTCTAAATTTCTGACAATATACCTCTATCTCATCCTGACCCTGACAAAGAGCCAGCAAATACTTTTCTGCCTGATCCACTGAATTAGGCTCATCGTACAGCAATCCAAGCGCCAGGAAAAACGCATTGATATTACTTAATGCAGGATCTCCTGACGCAAGAGAAAATGCCCAGTCCTGAGGGTCGCCACGCAAAAAAGAAATGACGATCCTAACCTGTTGAACTGGATCACCAGAGGAACGAGGTTTCAAGGCCAGAAATAACTTACAATTATTTTTGAAACTCAGAAACTTAGTTCTATCTCCAAAAAACAAATCAGGAATAGGAATTCTTGGTTCTAACATAGATTTCTGATCAATAGTGTCTTGAATCTTTTGTACTCTTGCCGAGAGCTGATCCACAAATGAAGACAGACTTCTAATGTCCATCGCTACACCTGTGTACTGAACCACCCAAATGTCTAGGGGAAAAAAAAGACAAAACACAAAGCCAAGAAAAAAAATGGTCTCAGAACTTCTTTTTTCCCTCTTTTGAGAATCATTAGTACTTTTGGCTTCCTGTACTGTTGTGATAGACAATTCAGTATCACAATGGACATGGAGGTCAGAGCACATACAGTGATCTGACAATAACCCAAAATAATAGAACGAGCTCTGAGACGTGGGAACTCTGCAGACCGCAATCCCTGATCCTCTCCAAACACAACTAGAGGCAGCCGTGGATTGCGCCTAACGCTCCCTATGCATCTCGGCACAGCCTGAGAAACTAACTAGCCTGAAGATAGAAAAACTAAGCCTACCTTGCCTCAGAGAAATACCCCAAAGGAAAAGGCAGCCCCCCACATATAATGACTGTGAGTAAGATGAAAAGACAAACGTAGGGATGAAATAGATTCAGCAAAGTGAGGCCCGATATTCTAGACAGAACGAGGATAGGAAAGATAACTTTGCGGTCTACACAAAACCCTAAAGAAAACCACGCAAAGGGGCAAAAAGACCCTCCGTACCGAACTAACGGCACGGAGGTACACCCTTTGCATCCCAGAGCTTCCAGCAAAACAAATAAACAAGCTGGACAGAAAAAATAGCAACAAATAGCAAAGAAGCACTTAGCTATGCAGAGCAGCAGGCCACAGGAATGATCCAGAGAAACACAAGTCCAACACTGGAACATTGACAGGAAGCATGAATCAAAGCATTAGGTGGGGTTAAGTAGAGAAGCACCTAACGACCTCACCAGATCACCTGAGGAAGAAAACTCAGAAGCAGCAGTACCAGTTTCCTCCACAAACGGAAGCTCCCAGAGAGAATCAGCCGAAGTACCACTTGTGACCACAGGAGGGAGCTCTGCCACAGAATTCACAACAGGCCGCGCGGTGCGGGACAGGCGAGTATGAGGGACAGGGACGGGGGGACAGGGGAGGGGAGATGAAGGAGGACTGTAAGCGGCGCCATGCAAGATGGGAGCGGGAGGGTGGGGTGGAGAGATGAGCCATGCATACGGGGGGAATATGAGCCATGCATACAGGGAGGGGAATATGAGCCATGCATACAGGAGGGGGAATATGAGCCATGCATGCAGGGGGGGGGATATGAGCCATGCATACAGGAGGGGGAATATGAGCCATGCATACAGGGGGGGGGGAATATGAGCCATGCATACAGGGGGGGGGAATATGAGCCATGCATACGGGGGGGAATATGAGCCATTCATACAGGGGGGGAATATGAGGCATGCATACAGGAGGGGTGTCATTATACAGTATGGAGCATCATGTGTGGCCGTTATACAGTATGGAGCATCATGTGTGGCCAATGGCCATTATACATTATGGAGCATCATTTGTGGCCATTATACAGTATTGAGCATCATGTGGGATCATTATACAGTATGGAGAACTGTGTGTGGCCATTATACAGTATGGAGCATCATGTGTTGCCATTATACAATATGGACCACTTTGTGGCCATTATACAGTATGGAGATCTTTGTGGCCATTATACAGTATTTAGTATCATGTGTGGGCATTATACAGTATTGAGCATCATGTGGGGCCATTATACAGTATGAAGCATCATGTGAGGTCATTATACAGTATTGAGCATCATGTGAGGTCATTATACAGTATGGAGCATCATGTGAGGCCATTATACAGTATTGAGCATCATATGTGGCCATTATACAGTATTGAGCATCATGTGTGGCCATTATACAGTATGGAGAACTGTGTGTGGCCATTATACAGTATGGAGCATCATGTGAGGCCATTATATAGTATGGAGCATCATGTGTGGCATCATACAGTATTGAGCATCATGTGTGGCCATTATACAGTATGGAGAACTGTGTGTGGCCATTATACAGTATGGAGCATCATGTGTGGTGGCCGTTATACAGTATTGAGCATCATGTGTGGCCATTATACAGTATGGAGCATCATGTGAGGCCATTATACAGTATGGAGCATCATGTGTGGCATCATACAGTATTGAGCATCATGTGTGGCCATTATACAGTATGGAGAACTGTGTGTGGCCATTATACAGTATGGAGCATCATGTGTGGTGGCCGTTATACAGTATTGAGCATCATGTGTGGCCATTATACAGTATGGAGCACTGCATGGCCATATTTTTTTGTTTATAATTATTGTATATAAAACAGTGTGATCGGCAGTGCTAAATGGCTGTCGTTGGGACGTGGATATGGGTGTGACTAGTTGTGAAATGGGTGTGGTCAGAGGCGTGGCCTAAAATTTGCCGCGGCGCACTACGTGCGCCACAAACTTTATACCTCCTTCCCTTCTTCAAAAGTTGGGAGTTATGGTACCGCATTTGCCAGATCACGGCAAGTGTCGCAAATCCCATGGGGAATGAATGAGGCCGAACGCAGTGTTATCATAAGTGATCCGTTACGCGGCAGATGCAGAAAAACTGCCCGATCTGCTGCAAAAGGCGACTTTCACATCAGCGATTTTTGCTAAAGTCACTGCCGATAGCGTCATACTCACCAAAGGGGGGGCAGCACTAAAAGTGCCTAGGGCAGCAGAAACTCTAAATACGGCCCTGGTTCTAGTTGACACAGGGACTTGAGGTGACCAGACCTGTTGGCGTTCTGCTGCAGTGGAAGAGGGGCTTGCTTTGGATGTTCTAACCAACAAACATTCCTCCTGAGCAGTTGTCTTGCGGGGTCTGCCGGACCTGGGCTTGTCAAACACATCTCCAGTATCTTCAAAACTTTTTTTAATTCTTTGTACTTGACGCTGAGACACATTAAAGGTGCCAGCCACCTCTGCAGTGGATCTGGTCTTCAGCCTCTTGATAATCCAGGCTTTGGTCGCAGGGTGGATTTTTGGCATGTTGTCAGACCTCAAGTTGCAGTTCAAGTGAAGGTCTGTGGTGCTGGGTTTCTTTTTATACACACACTAATTAACCGATCATTTACTGAGCACAGGTGTGGATGTAAACTAGGATTGGGTGCATTATATGACCAGGCGACAAAACTCTTGTCTTGCCAAAATCTGACCATTCTGTGTCCATTTACTGATCAATATTTCTGCATTGATGTCAATTTATTTTCTTAACCTAAACCACATTTTGGAGGGTTTCAGCTTTCAAAAGAATAATTTATACAACCAATGGATGAATTTAACGTCAGGTTATAAGCTTTTATTTACATAACATGGATAAGCGACATAACTTCTGTCAGAGACTGTATTATCACTATGTGTGTACGTGTATTATTACAATGTGTGTACCGTGTATTATTACTATGTGCACTGTGTATTATCACTGTGTTTACATGTATTATTACTGTGTATACCGTGTATTATCACTGTGTGTACCGTGTATTATTACTAATGTGTGTACCATGTATTATTACTATGTGTGTACCATGTATTATTTCTGTGTGTGTGTGTCAGGAAATAGGAAGAAGTTCTTATTACTTCAATTACACATACAGAGCTCTCAGCTGCAGTTTACTCTGCCTGCCAGAACAGGCATTGGAATTCTAGGGCTCTCTTCCTCCCTTCTCCCTGCTATACAGCCGTAATGTGAGACCAGTGTGCCAACAACATTCACTGAGGAATTTTTATGGCTTTGAGCTGGGAAAGCCAGTCTCCTGTCTAAACCCCTCATCCCCCTCCCGCCTGATATAACTGGTACAGCAACTTTCAAACCGCATAAGACTCTTTTGCTCTTGAAAAGTTATGTATAATGGCACCGATCAGGGATAGAGATATAAGGGTTACATATTCCGAATGTCCACCGAGAAATCTATAACTCACTGAAATTGCTAGGATCTAAACCCAGAATGCAAGGAACGGAGTTCTCCGTAAGCGGGTCATATGTCTACGCCATGGTTATACTTAAAATAACCCCCATGGCATGGTGAGCAGCATGATCATTGTGTCGTTCTTCTACGAGGTTCATACAGCGAATTATGTATAGAATTGTCTTGTCATAACTCTAAGAAAGGGGAGTATTCAGCCTTTGAGTGAGGTCACCACAGGGGGAGTGCTTTGGTTTTGGGCATGGAGACAAGTGAGTGAGACATCAGTCTTCACTAGTCTTTTGTCCCCGGTCCAGCTGTGAGACAGATCTGTAATCCATCTGGATGTATCGCCCCCTCCCCCGAGCCGCATGGTCAGCCATGATATGAACGAACTGTAAGTGTTTTTTTTTTTCAACTTTAATCCCATTTTATTTGTAATTGTACTGTACATATGATACTTGTCTAATTTTATAATATCTTTTTATACTTCTGTAAACACTGTCTACCTTTTTGGAGTAAAATATATAAAATTACTAGCTTCGTTTCTCCTTGCTCTATAACGTACTGTCACATCCTCTGAAGTGAAGTATGCTACAAATTTGGGTTGGCTCTGGACCCGTTATTAATTAAGAAATTGAAGCTGGTTGCAGCAGATTTGTCCTGTGCGTTTGGGAGACTTTGTAGCGATGGATGGCATTGATAATTATTGTTTGCTGCAGCGTGTCCATTAGCCAGTGCATAGTAAGGCAGCCTTTCTGTTGACTAATTATCCTAGGTGCAGTACCCTGTGTGACTTGAGGGTAAGGGGGGCGCCAGAGAGCTGCAAGTTCAAACCGGAATTGGGAAGTGGGATATAGATAAATCCCCTTCAGGAAGAACTGGGCAACCAAACAACCCCGGTTCATGACATATTAGTGTGAGTGGTGAGGATGATAAAGGTATCCTCCCTGTGATTCGTGATAGTGTGTACCGTGTATTATTACTGTGTGTGTACCATGGAGTAGTATTGTGTACTGTATAGTAGTGTTATTTGTGTACCATGTATCATTACTATGTGTATACGGTGTAACTTACCGTATATATAGTAGGTGATCAGTGAGGCATGTGAATTAGCAAAACGTACACATTGTGATGCAGTGACCCCTGTTACAGCTAGGGGACACTGTGTGTGCTCCTCAGGATATGCATGGAGGCGTATCTGTGGTTATAATGGTGATAATGAGATAGTGACCGGCAGAATTGTAAATTGCCGCTATGTGTCGCAGATGGAGTCTGTGCTGTAAGCCTAAAGTAATGTTGTTGTTATGGGACCTGTAGTCCCACAAGTGTTTGTATAATTGTGAAGCGAGGCTTACAGGGCTAGATATGAGAACTAGCCACATACACCTCCCATCTATGGGAGTGGTTATAACTACATAATGTGGCCAGGGTGTGGGTCACAGGGTTCCTGTGTATGGATCTGAATGTTCTCTGTAATGGAGAGTGTGAGATCCTGGACGGCTTGTGTGTTGGGAGGTCCTGTGTGTGGACTGGATCCCTGAATACCGCACTGAGAGGCCGTGGATCTGAAGACCGGTGTGTTGGGAGATCCTGGGAGTAGGATCGGATCCCTGATAAGCACACTGAGAGACTTGTGCATTCGACGGTCCCAGGTGGGGACGCACGTCCTGAATAGCGCACTGTGAGGCCTGTGTTGGAAGTCCTGGGAGTAGGACCTTCCTGAATAGCACAACCCGTGTTGGAAGTCCTGGGAGTAGGATTCCTGAAGAGCACATGGGAAGGAGTGGATGCAGAGTCTGCAACGGCCCTGAACTGAAGAAGCTACAGCCCGTCTGAGGATCTTGACTGTCAGGTGGCCTAGTGAGCAAGGCATTGTCCGGGATGGTGATCCCAGGTCGGCAGCTTCCCTGAGAGAGGGAGGACTGACAGGAGTCAGCGTGTGGAGCAGGAGCTCCTGGAAGGTAACCCAGAGTATGGGGAACTGTGTGCACTGACAGGGGGTCAGTAATGGACTGTGCATGACCCGGTTTACGATGTCATAATAAACAGCATGGACTGTTTTGTGAGAAAAATGTGCCTTTGTGACTGATTTCCGTTGCTAAGCGAGTGTCCCCCCAACACATGCAGCAAGCCCTATCTCCAGGGCCATATTTGCCACTAAGCACATGAGGGCACGTGCCTAGGGCGCCAGGAAGCGGGGGGCGGCACCTGAGCAAGATTTTTTTTTTAAGTCTGGGGTCAAGTGCCCAACAAAACCCCCCCCCTCCCCACCTCCTTGAAGACGACATACTCACTCTCCTCCAGGGGTGCCTGCAGCTCATTTGGTCTCAGAGCTGGCAGCTCATCCTGTTCTCAGCGGTCACGTGGTACCGCTCATTAAGGTCGTGAATATGCATCCATATTCATGACCTTAATGAGCGGGTACCATGTGACCGATCACACAGGAAGAAGCAGTGCAGCGCTGGGAGTCGGGACAGCGATGCAGGGAGTCCGTTCAGCGCGCTGTGAGGAGGGTGAGTATGACGGCCCGGGGGAGGATGAAGGAGGACGGGAGAGGGAGAAGGAGGACTGGGGAGGAGAAGGAGGATGGGGGAGCCACGCATATAAGGATGGGAGGGGGGAGCAGAGTCACACATACAATATGGGAGGGGGAAGCCAAGCATACAAGGATGGGAGGGGGGAGCAGAGCTGCGCATACAAGATGGGAGGAGCGGGGGCAGAGCCATGCATATAAGGATGGGAAGGGGGAGCAGAGCCACGCATACAATATGGGAGGGGGGAGCAGAGCCAAGCATACAAGGATGTGAGGGGAGAGCAGAGCCACGCATACAAGGATGGGAAGGGGGAGCAGAGCCACACAAATAAGGATGGGAGGGGGAGCAGAGCCACTCATACAAGGATGGGAGGGGAGCAGAGCCACGCATACAAGATGGGAGGGTGAGCAGAGCTACGCATACAAGATGGGAGGAGCAGGGGCAGAGCCATGCATATAAGGATGGGAGGGGGAGCAGGGCCACGCATATAAGAATGAGGGGGGAGCAGAGCCATGCATACAAGATGGGAGGGGGAGCAGAGCTATGTATACAAGGATGGGAGGGAGAGCAGGGCCATGCATACAAGATGGGAGGAGCAGGGGCAGAGCCACGCATACAAGGATGGGAGGGAGGAGCAGAGCCATGCATATAAGGATGGGAGGGAGGAGCAGAGCCATGCATATAAGGATGGGAGGGGGGAGCAGAGCCACGCATACAAGGATGTGAGGGGGGAGCAGAGCCACGCATACAAGGATGGGAAGGGGGAGCAGAGCCATGCATACACGATGGGACTGGGGAGCCATGCATATAACAGGGGGAGCCACACAGAGCAGGACAAGAGGGGGGCACACATGATGGACAGTGATGAGGGGACAATACATACCCGGCTTATACGCGAGTCAATAAGCTTACCCAGTTTTTGTGGCAAAATTAGGTGCCTCGGCATATACTTGGGTATATGGAGCGCCCCCAGACGCAGGGCCGCGGGTTACTCGGTACCGGTCCTCTCTGTCTCAGTTCTGGGGCTGTCACGGTGGCTGGACCCGGTCCGTGACCCTGCTAAGGGGCTGTTAGGGCTAGCGGAACGCACCAAATAATAAGTCAGAGTATGGTGCGTTCGCAGCCCGGGGTCCACCGTGCAGAGATGGAACCTGCTGCCAAGTAATGACGGACTATATGGCGGTACAAAGTGAATACACACATGGGCTAACCTCACCCTGTGTGAAGGAAGCGAACCCTGTTACGTCACAGGGCCGTGGTACCACACCAAGAGCGCAAGCAACGAGTCTCAGAACTCAATCCCAAGACACAGGATTTGAGTACATAGACCTCATGCGCTTGACACCGCTACTGAGGTGTCAGAGTGACAGCAATAGAAGCACGAGAGTGCATGCAGTGCCGCACTGGCTAACGCCACTAACCACCCGGGCTTGGGTCAGGAAAGCGCTGTGAAAGCACAGGGTGCCGCACTGGCGGTCACAGCAACTGGACGCTGAGATGTGTGTTACGTGCTGATGGCTAAGTCGGGCGCTAGATAGCAAACATACACCTTCCGCGAACAGTCATCCAATAGGGAGGGTTATTTAAAGAGCGACTTTCACTCACAACACACACACATTTACAAATGTACACTAGCGCATGGCCGTGCGGTCATGCGCAGCTTATATAGTTGCAGCACGTTCAGGACCTTCCAATAAAGGACCAATGGGAAGCTGCTACCAAAGTTTTGCCCTTTCAGGACCAATGGGATGTGCTGCAGTACCTGAGCATGTGACCCTCGATCTCCAATGGGAGATCTTGCCCTGGGCATGCTCAGAAAGAGAAAAGCAGGACTTAGCCCCAAAAGCATCTGCTCGCCGCTG
Source organism: Ranitomeya imitator (assembly GCF_032444005.1). NCBI lineage: Eukaryota > Metazoa > Chordata > Amphibia > Anura > Dendrobatidae > Ranitomeya > Ranitomeya imitator. Next base: position 1,214,312,627 of record NC_091282.1, on the reverse strand, counting down.
CCCAACACTGACTTCAATGGCAGAAGCAGGAAAAGCAGCAGTAACTCTTTGTACAGAGTCAGACTGAGCGAGACGCTGGGACCGACGTCTCTGCTGAGCAGACTCCACTGCGGCTGGATAAGAATGGGAGACCGCAGCGGAGATGGCTCGAGATTCCCCTTGTGCAGAAGCGGGAACTCGACACCTAACATTACCCCCCCTCCTAGGACCCCCCCTCCTTGGGCCTTGCTACGCTCGAAGGCAGCAATGAGCTGTGGGGCCCGAATGTTTTCAGCAGGCTCCCAGGACCTGTCCTCTGGGCCATAACCCTTCCAATCCACCAGATAGAACTTTTTGCCACGTACCACCTTGCACCCCAAAATAGCGTTCACCTCGTAATCGTCAGTAGATGAACCCGATGTCCCGGCAGATGACTCCGGGACATGTATACGGGTTTCAAGAGGGACACATGAAAGGTGTCGGTGATACCCAAGCGTGGAGGAAGGGCCAGACGGTAGACCAAAGGGTTAACCTGTTCAAGGACCTTGAAGGGACCCAAGTAGCGAGGTGCAAACTTAGTGGACTCAACACGCAGCCTGATGTTACGGGCGGAGAGCCACACTAAGTCGCCAGGAGCAAAGGTCGGAGCGGGACGCCGATGAGCATCGGTGGAGGACCTCATTCTCTCCTTGGAGGCCCGAATGGCATCCTGAGTGTGGTCCCAAATGTCCCGTGCCTCCACAGCCCAGTCTGCCACCCTGGAGTCAGCAGAAGACACAGGCATGGGCACAGGGACACGCGGATGCTGGCCGTAATTTAGGAGGAATGGAGTCTGACCGGTGGAGTCGGCTACGGCGTTGTTAAGCGCAAACTCTGCCCACGGTAGCAAGGATGCCCAGTCATCCTGCCTGGCAGAAACAAAATGTCGTAAATATGTGACCAAGGTCTGGTTGGCCCTCTCTACGAACCCATTCGTCTCGGGAGGATATGCCGAAGAGAGATTCAACTCAATACTGAGTAGACGACAAAGCTCTCTCCAGAACCGAGACGCAAACTGGGGACCCCGGTCACTAACAATTTTGTCTGGCATACCGTGTAGGCGAAAGATATGTTTGATGAACAAGACAGCCAACGCCCGTGCAGAAGGTAGCCGTGGAAGAGGCACCAAGTGCACCATTTTGGAAAAATGGTCGGTGATCACCCAGATAATGGTGCAGTTACGAGACTTGGGTAAGCCCACCACAAAGTCCATCCCGACCATCTCCCAGGGCCTGTCCGCCACCGGGAGAGGGTAAAGCAAACCCGCTGGCCGTTGCCGAGGGGACTTGTTCTTGGCGCAAGAGACACATGCCCGAACATATTCTGCGACATCACGAGCCATATGCGGCCACCAGTATGTCCTCGCCAGTAACTCAGATGTCCTTTTGGAACCAAAATGTCCACCCACCCTGGACGAGTGTGCCCAAGAGAGAACCTCCGGTCGCATAATGAATGGTACAAAAGTCTTGCCCGGAGGCACAGACTCTAGCGAAACCGGGGCCACAGTTCTCAAGCTCTCGGTGGGGACAATAAGCCGAGGCTCCTCTTCCTCCTCCGCAGATGACACAACGGAGCGAGAGAGTGCGTCGGCCCGAATGTTCTTCTCCCCAGAAAGAAAATGGAGGGTGAAATGAAACCGGGAGAAGAATAAGGACCATCTGGCCTGGCGAGAATTCAACCGCTGGGCTGTCTGCAGGTACACCAAATTTTTATGGTCTGTGAAGACTTGGAAGGGAAAACGTGCTCCCTCCAAGAGATGTCTCCACTCCGAGAAAGCCAACTTCATGGCTAGCAACTCCCTGTCCCCGATGGAATAATTCCTCTCTGCTGGTGAGAAGGTCTTAGAAAAGAAGAAGCAAGGATGCTTCCGACCTTGAGCATCCTTTTGGAAGAGGACTGCTCCAGCACCAACAGAAGAGGCATCCACCTCCATGATAAATGGCTTATCAACATCGGGGCGATGTAGGATGGGAGCGCTAGCGAAGTGTGACTTTATGGAGTTAAAGGCCTTGGAGACCTCCTCAGACCACAATTTGGGATTTGCCCCCTTCTTGGTGAGGGCAACCAAGGGAGCTACCAAAGTTGAGAAGTGCGGAATGAACTGGCGATAATAATTAATGAACCCCATAAAGCGCTGCACCGCTTTAAGAGAATGGGGTTCCTGCCAGTCCATCACAGCCTGTAGTTTGGCAGGATCCATAGCCAATCCCTGGGCAGAGATGATGTAGCCTGGGAAAGGTAAGGACTCCTGCTCGATCATACACTTCTCCAACTTGGCATAGAGGGAGTTTGCCCGTAGGAGGTCGAAGACTTTGCGAACATCTCTCCGGTGGGAGTCAATATCTGAAGAGTAGATGAGAATATCATCCAGATAAACTACGACCGAGGTGGAAAGCATATCCCGGAAGATGTCGTTCACAAAGTCTTGGGTCTTGGAAAACGGCTGGGGCATTACAGAGCCCGAAGGGCATCACCAGATATTCATAGTGCCCATCCCTGGTGTTAAAAGCCGTCTTCCATTCGTCCCCCTCAGGTTGTAAGCACCCCGCAGATCTAGTTTAGTAAACACTCTAGCTCCCCGAAGCCTATCGAAGAGCTCAGATATCAAGGGCAAAGGATACTTATTCTTAACGGTGATGGCGTTAAGTCCCCTGTAGTCTATGCATGGACGCAATTCCCCAATCTTCTTCTGCACGAAGAAGAACCCTGCCCCAGCAGGTGACACTGACTTCCTAATGAATCCTCTTGCCAGATTTTCCTGGATGTACTGTGACATTGCCTCCATCTCCGGGAGAGATAACGGATAGACTCGACCCCGGGGAGGCTCAGCACCAGGCAAGAGATCAATAGGACAGTCATAGGGGCGATGGGGCGGAAGGATCTCCGCCGCCTTTTTGGAGAACACGTCTGCATAAGACCAATACTGCTTGGGGAGAGAGGATAGATCTGCGGGTACCTCTGTAGTAGCAACCTGAACGCACTCCCTCTGACACCTACCCCCACAAGATTCGCCCCATCCCAGAATTCTGCCTGAGGACCACTCGATATGAGGAGAGTGGTACCGTAGCCAAGGTATTCCCAACAGGACCTCATCAATTCCCTCAGGAATGACGAGCAGAGATATAATCTCCTGATGAGATGGCGACATGGACAGAGTAAAAGGGATGGTCTGGTGTGTTATCTGTGAGGGCAGTGTCGACCCATTCACCACTCGTACCGTTACTGGTTGAGCTAGCATAACCAGGGGTATTGCGTGACGTTGGGTGAAGGCAGAAGACATAAAATTGCCCTCCGCCCCAGAATCCACGCAGAGCTCTACCGAGTGGGAGAATGAGCCTATAATAATTGTCCCCTTAAAGGACAATTTAGAGGCAAACGTCGCCATGTCTAGTGTACCTCCACCTACTACCACTAGACGCTGACGTTTCCTCGACCGCTGAGGACATCTGGTGGCTATATGTCCTGACTGCTGGCAAACATGACAAACCCTGAGTGCACAAGCGGTCCGGGACTTAGATCCCACTCGTGACACTTCCATGGCCTCATGTGACTCAGGAACCAGGACCGGAGATTCCAGAGGTTTGGCGAAGGTAGGAGCCAGCCGAAACCTCTGCCTACACTGGGCTCGCTCTAACCTCCGCTCGTTAAAACGGAGGTCAATTCGAGTGGAGACAGTTATTAACTCCTCCAGTGTGGCAGGAATCTCCCCAGTGGCCAGAGCGTCCTTAACGTGATCAGCCAGGCCCCTCCAAAATATGGGGATAAGAGCTTTATCCGACCAGTCCAGCTCAGAAGCTAAAGTGCGGAATTGGACGGCAAAATGACCGACCAATGACTCACCCTGAGTTAATGCCAGTAGTTGGAGCGCTGTGTCATGGGTGACTTGAGGTCCTAAAAAGACCTGTTTCAGAGTGCTCAGAAACAGCGGAGCACTCTGCACCACATGATCGCCACGCTCCCACAGCGGCGTAGCCCATTCCAACGCCCTGTCCGACAAGAGAGACACTATAAATCCCACCTTAGCCCGCTCTGTGGGAAAACGTGCAGCCAGGAGCTCGAGGTGAATAGAGCACTGACTCACGAATCCCCTACAAAATTTGCTATCACCAGAAAATTTTTCTGGCAGCGGGAGGCGAGAAAATGTCGGAGCAGGGGTGGCAATGGACAGGGTTGCTGCAGCCACGCTAGCAGCCTGTACAGCAACTGCGGTAACATCCACAGCTGAGGTTGCGCTCTCAAGAGCCGCCAACCTACCCTCCAGCTGCTGGATATACCGCAAGGATTGCTGTTTGTCCGTCATTACTAGCCAGACCCTGGCGCTGGTGTAATGTTAGGGCTAGCGGAACGCACCAAATAATAAGACAGAGTATGGTGCGTTCGCAGCCCGGGGTCCACCGTGCAGAGATGGAACCTGCTGCCAAGTAATGACGGACTATATGGCGGTACAAAGTGAATACACACATGGGCTAACCTCACCCTGTGTGAAGGAAGCGAACCCTGTTACGTCACAGGGCCGCGGTACCGCTCCAAGAGCGCAAGCAAGGAGTCTCAGAACTCAATCCCAAGACACAGGATTTGAGTACATAGACCTCATGCGCTTGACACCGCTACTGAGGTGTCAGAGTGACAGCAATAGAAGCACGAGAGTGCATGCAGTGCCGCACTGGCTAACACCACTAACCACCCGGGCTTGGGTCAGGAAAGCGCTGTGAAAGCACACGGCGCCGCACTGGCGGGTCACAGCAATAAGACTCTGTATTGTGTGTTTACGTGCTGATGGCTAAGTCGGGCGCTAGATAGCAAACATACACCTTCCGCGAACAGTCATCCAATAGGGAGGGTTATTTAAAGAGCGACTTTCACTCACAACACACACATTTACAAATGTACACTAGCGCATGGCCGTGCGGTCATGCGCAGCTTATATAGTTGCAGCACGTTCAGGACCTTCCAATAAAGGACCAATGGGAAGCTGCTACCAAAGTTTTGCCCTTTCAGGACCTTCCTGGAGGACCAATGGGATGTGCTGCAGTACCTGAGCATGTGACCCTCGATCTCCAATGGGAGATCTTGCCCTGGGCATGCTCAGAAAGAGAAAAGCAGGACTTAGCCCCAAAAGCATCTGCTCGCCGCTGCCCAACACTGACTTCAATGGCAGAAGCAGGAAAAGCAGCAGTAACTCTTTGTACAGAGTGAGACTGAGCAAGACACTGGGACCGACGTCTCCACTGAGCAGACTCCACTGCGGCTGGATAAGAATGGGAGACCGCAGCGGAGATGGCTCGAGATTCCCCTTGTGCAGAAGCGGGAACTCGACACCTAACAGGGGCGTCCAATAAAAGGGGTGATGAAAGTCGGCTAAAGTTTCCTGACATCACCTGTGCTATTTGGTCAGGGTGACCGACGCTGCTCGGTGTCCACTGGGGTGATGTGATGGCAGCTAGATGGTATACCTTCCCACAGGTGAAGTATGTCCCAGGGCTTCCCGATAGTGTAGGTGGCGATGGTGTGAGGTGCAGACAATAACGAGTACACAAGGTTGCAGTCTCTTTACCTCTTTACTGGTGACTTCGGGATCCTCAATCCGGGGCACTTTCACCAGGGCTGTCTGAGACCGGCCAGTCCGAAGGCACATCCAGAGTTCCCTTTGCAGGTGGAAATCGTTGCCTATCACTAGCGCCTGTGTGTTGTAGTGCTTCCCTGCTGAGCATTCGGGATAGTCCTCACAACTTCTGTTCTCGTTCTTTCTAGTTCTTTCTCGTTCTTTCTATTCTCCATCCCCCAGGTTTGTTATGGCTAGGACGCACCCGTTTGACGGGAAGGCCTGGAGTTCTTCCGGGACCCTAGAGACGCCCCTCTCCACGCTTGCCCCCTATGTCTGCTTAGGTGATGTAAGGTAGACAGCCAACCTATAATTAACTGCCCTGCGGTATTTGAAGTAAGGCATAGAGTCAGTCACTTCCTCGGTGTTCCGGGCACCGGCTACGCGCCTCAGTAGGATGTTGCCGTTCTCGGGGCACGACTCCTACTGGCTCTCCTTTATGCTTGATCTCGTTTCTCACTGTCCACAATATCCTTCGCTTCGTGTCCTTTCTTGGGATACCACCGCAAGGTAGTGCAGGCGCGGTTCCGTTTCGTTCTGTTCTTGTCGCTAAGTCTCTGCCAGGTTCCCACGCCTGACAGGGACTCCCCTGAAGTCTCCCCCCGCAACACCCCCTGCCACGGGATATTGCCTGGGCAAAACCCAGTCAGCTTCTGTCCTAACTTCCTATCCAACCCCTAGTTTTACCAGTGTGAGGAATGGCCTAATAAATTAAGCCTTTTTCTCCCCCTAGTGGCCGGAGTGTGAAGTGTAATGTGTGCTGGTGATACCTGGTCAGATGAACTCCTTTAGTGCCATCAGACGTACCATCACTCCCCTTAGTGGCAGAGCGACATTACTGCAACGACCAGGTCTCTGGGGTGCTGCAATTGCATACACCTGGCTATGAAGTTCAAAGCTCAATGAGGTTAGAAAACCAAAAAAAGTGCTTTAGTAAGTCAGTAAAAAGTAGGTAGGAGTATTTAAAACAAGAAAATGATAAGGGTGCCCATACTTATGCACCTGCCAAATTTTGTCTGAATGCAGATTGCACATTTTCTGTTCGTACAATAAACCTCATTTCAAGGCAGAAACATTACTGTGTCCAACAGTTATCAGATATATGAAACTGAAATAGCTGTTGCAAAAAAAAAACAATTTTTATAAAACATTAAGCTTACTAATCGTAAGGGGTGCCCAAACTTTTTCATATAACTGTACCAAGGAGGGGGAGTGTGATGAGAGTACAATATAAATACTGGGCCCTATAGGGGGACACAGTGTGAAGAGGGGGCCGGTATGGAAAGGAGAGGTCAGTGTGAGGAGCATGAACCATAAGAGGGACAGTGTGGGGGTCATATTTTGTGCAGACAATATAGTGAGGGGCAATTTTTTATTCCGGAGCATTATAATGACACTTGTATCTTTAAGGGCGTCATGTGGAGACTTTCTGCAAAAGAGCGGAGAAGATGGAAGTCTGCAGAGACGGCTGTGGCTGAGAAAACTCATCATGGGGTCTGGACAAGATGAAGGAAAGGAGAACGGCTCCAGAGATGACGTCACCTATAAGGTACCTGGATGTAAATGTTATTTGTGATACTAACTCTCATGTTTTTATTTGTTAGGAGCATTAAAGGGGATGTCCAGGTTTGTAATGAGTCTGCAGTCATTCTATGTGACTGCAGACTTCTGAGTTCTCACAGTGCGCACTGCACGCTGTCAGGATTCTCTCGTGCTGACGATTTACATACATGCGGTCACGTGCCGACTAGACATGTGTGGCCTCGCTCAATGAAAATGAACTGAGCGAGGCCGGGCACGTCTAGGCGGAATGTGGTCAGAAGTCTACAAATCACATGCTTGTGCTGACATGACTCCACCGGCAGGGGAGAATCCTAGTAGTGTGCAGTGCATGCGTTGTGAGAATTCAGAAGCTGCGATGTCAGGATTCAGCTCTGCAGGTTCCAGTGGTCGTAATTGGACACTTCACTCATATGCGATTTTCATACTTATGGTCCTGTGACATCGAGCTTCTCTTCTGCTTCTCTCAGTTTTTCACTGAACATTGAGAGCATTGGGGAGAGGAGCTCGTGGGCACATGACTGAGTGTGAAAATCACATATGTGCTGGGGGGGGGGGGGGGGGAATGGAAATGAATTCTTTCCCCGGGTGCCAGAAACCCTAGATACGCCTCTGCTGGTATGCTACTGCGAGCGGTGATTACCGGGTCCGGTGGAGGGAGGTCTGTGCACACAGAGAGCATAGCATAAGCAGGAATTAAAATTAAAACATAACTTTTAATGTATAACCAAATAAAGGAATATATTAAATAAACTGTCACCCCAAAAAAGGTGCATCAATTAAAAAAAAGTACTTCTGGGTATACCCTGTCAGGGGACGTACCATACAAAATGTAGTACTTATTCAAAATTTTTGTGCAGACGCTGGCAGTGGTCCAGTGTCCTATCACTCAACCCGAGGTACCTGATTAAATGGTGATAATGCCTGTAGAAGAAGCAGTCTATGACAGAATGCTGGAGATAAGCCCCTGATGCCGGTGGCATTATCTCATACGATTTTTGGGGTGACAGACTCCCTTTCTAAAGCTTTATAGTGCAGTTTTAGGTCAGGGAGGGATGGTTAGGGATGAGCTAGCACGGTGCAGGGGCAGGTAGAGATGGCGACTTGCGGTTTTGCACACAAAAAAAACTGCTAGCAGGATCGTGGCAAAACCGCAAGTGCCACACATGTCCGCAAATCCCATAGGGAATGAATGAGGCCGAACGCAGTGTTGCTGTAAGTGATCCGTTATGCGGCAGATGCAGAAAAACTGCCCCATCTGCTGCAAAAGGCGACTTTCACATCAGCGATTCTTGCCGAAGTCACTGCCGATAGTGTCATACTCACCAAAGGGGGAGGCAGCACTAAAAGTGCCTATGGCAGCAGAAACTCTAATTACGGCCCTGTCTGTCCCCCTTATTGGTAGGACACTACCTGTACGACAGGTAGCTCGAGCCTTTTTACAGGATCTCTATCACATCCCGGGCTCTATTCTGCTACTGTGTCCTCAGGTGTCAATGGTGGACAGGTGACTTGCAATCCAGCTGTCCAGCTGGTTTCTGCTGTGAGACGTAGAGCACTTCACAACCTCGGTCTTCCGGCTACAGGTATCTGCGCCCAGCGTGGAAGAAGCCCAGTCGCAGCTTCTCCCCAGCTATTCACCCTCCTGCGCTCCACTTCCTCTTTCAGTCTCTTTACAGACTGCTCTGCTTTCTCTTTGCTCTTCCTAGTAGGTGCAGCACCTCTCGTGGCTGCATGGCCCCCTCTTTCTCTCCCAGACTGTCTGTCTCCTCTCACTCCACTCTCCTCTCACAGACTGTCTACTCTGGTGTCCCTGGACCAACTGCCTAACTCCTCCTCCAGACCAGAATATATATCTGTAACAACTCTGCTGGCATCACAGCATGGCCTCACATCTCTCACACAATCTTACCCACTGCTCCAGGCCATGATGTGCTTTCTCTTTCATGCCAGTTCCATGTTCTGTGTCTCTGCTCTCTGCATGCTTCATGGCTGTGTGTATAGGGGGCCGGCGCCTGAACTCTCTGGTTCTTATAGGAATCAGGTGCATCTGTCTAATCAGTTCCTGTATATAGTGCAGCTCCACCCTGTGGTCTGGGCCTGTGCAATGTGTTAGCTCAGTTAGTGTTTAGCTGCTGAGTTTGCCAGGCCTTGCTCTGAGTTTCTCCCTCTCTGGAGGCTTTTCTCTGTGCTTTTGCCTTGTTCTTGTAGTCCGCCCTCCAGGAGGCAGAATATCCTGGTCCCTGTGTCTTTGTCCCTGTGTCTTGTTCTATTGCCTTGTCTGTACTTTGTCTTTTCTCGGTCTCCTTGTCTGTGGCTTCCTTCCCTGCTGTGTCTTTCCTTGTGTTCTCAGTCTGCTTACACTCCGCACTCTTGCGGCTCTGCACTCAGACCTTGCTTCGCACTCTCTGGCTTTGCTCTGTGGCTCCGCTCTTTGCAGTTCTATCTGGCTCCGCCTCCTGTGTTTCTGAACTTGGCTCCGTCTCTGCTCTTGGCTCCGCCTCCAGCGTCTCCGCTCTTGGTGTTACCTCCAGCATATCTGCTCTTGGCTCCGCCTCCAGCGTCTCCGCTCTTGGCTCCGCCTCCAGCGTCTCTGCTCTTGGCTCCGCCTCCAGCGTCTCTGCTCTTGGCTCCGCCTCCAGCGTCTCCGCTCTTGGTGTTACCTCCAGCATATCTGCTCTTGGCTCCGCCTCCAGCGTCTCCGCTCTTGGCTCCGCCTCCAGCGTCTCTGCTCTTGGCTCCGCCTCCAGCGTCTCTGCTCTTGGCTCCGCCTCCAGCATCTCCGCTCTTGGCTCTGCCTCCAGCGTCTCTGCTCTTGGCTCCGCCTCCAGCGTCTCTGCTCTTGGCTCCGCCTCCAGCGTCTCCGCTCTTGGCTCCGCCTCCATCGTCTCTGCTCTTGGCTCCGCCTCCAGCGTCTCTGCTCTTGGCTCCGCCTCCAGCGTCTCCGCTCTTGGCTCCGCCTCCAGCGTCTCTGCTCTTGGCTCCGCCTCCAGCGTATCTGCTCTTGGCTCCACCTCCAGCGTCTCCGCTCTTGGCTCCGCCTCCAGCATCTCCGCTCTTGGCTCCGCCTCCAGCGTCTCCGCTCTTGCCTCCGCCTCCAGCGTCTCCGCTCTTGGCTCCGCCTCCAGCATCTCCGCTCTTGGCTCCGCCTCCAGCGTCTCCGCTCTTGGCTCCCCCTCCAGCGTCTCCGCTCTTGGCTCCACCTCCAGCATCTCCGCTCTTGGCTCCACCTCCAGCGTCTCCGCTCTTGGCTCCGCCTCCAGCATCTCCGCTCTTGGCCCCACCTCCAGCGTCTCCGCCCTTGGCTCTGCCTTCTCCTTCTCTTCGTTCCACCTTCTACTCGTACTCAGCCTCCTGCGTTTCTGTTCTTGGTTCTAGCTCTTGTGCTTTCGCTCTGCATCCGCTCTTGCGGTCTTTCTCTACTTGTTACTTAGTCCTCCTGTCTGAACAGGTTCCTACCTGTTTCACATACCCGCCTACCAGAGAGCCAGCCGTGTCCGCCTGCCCACCAGTGTCTCTGATGTACCCGTCTGCCTGCCTGTGTCCCAGCCGTGCCCGCCTGTCAGCCAGAGTGCCAGCCGTGCCCGCTCCGTTCCTCAGTGGGATCAGCAGCCACAGCCAGACATCACCCTGGAGTGGCACCTGGTAGCTTCCTATTGCACAAGTCTGACCTCACCATCAGAGGCTCCAGCGAACACCTAGGAAGCTACTTAGTTACGCCCCTTCCAGGGAAGTTTGGTCTGTGGTCCAGTGGGGCCACACCCCCAGGTGCCCGCACCAACCAGTCTGGGCGCGTGCGTGACAATATCTATATCTAGGGAAGCTCCCCCTTCTGGCCTGGAGTCAGAACGGTGTATGTGCTGAATACCTGATAAAGGGATCCTTCCTTGCTTCCAAGCGGGACATCACTCTCCCCATAAAGAAAGCAATGCCATGAACCTGGGGTTTTACATATGGGGTGCTGTTCACACACAGGCAATGCAGAGCATCTGGCTTATAGCATATTGGTGACGCCCATACTATTAGAACGAGCGGGCTGCCCAGTGCTATCCAAAATGCATCCCATGTGAACAGACACCACAGTTTACAGAGCCAAATCGGCCCCACTGCACCCTGAAGAATAACGTGCAAAAAACATGTGAAAAAAAAATATGTGAGGTATTAGGTGATGTTATGGCCGAAATGTGCAAACTCGCAACCCCTTTTTTTGCATTAATATGCCAGACAACCACCTCCTCCATGAATTGGTAGGTTGAGAGTAGTTGTCTTTGATGCATTTTTGCATCTGTGTTAAATGGGTCCTCTGCATCCTGTGCATTTGTCCGGCGGCCTGGGCAGGTAAACATATTTTTTTTCTGCTGTTTTTTTCAATTTCCTCTTTTTGCTGCTTGGTGATGAATGAAGGAGGCAGGAGCTGGGGGCGGGGCCCACAGGAGGATTCTTCAGTGACCCGGTGTCTCCAGTCCGACCCTGAAGACAACACATATCCTAGGAAAGGGATCTCAACCGAGAACATACACTTTTCGGGCTTGACATACAATTTATTGTCTCTGAGTATCTGTAAGACCTGCCTGACATGTACCTGGTGTGACTCAAGGTCAGGTGAATAAATTAATATGTCATCCAGACAGATCACAATGAATCTGTCTACCAGGTGACTAAAGATGTTATTTATAAAGTGTCGAAAGATGGTGGGCATGTTCGTCAACCCAAAACGCATCACCAGATTCTCATAGTGTCCCTCAGGCATATTAAACGCAGTTTTCCAGTCATCCCTGTTGTGAATTCTGTGGCCAAGCTCCCTCCTGTGGTCGTGAGTGGTACTTCGGCTGGTTCTGTCTATGAGCTTCCTTTGGTGGATGAGAGTGGTATTGCGGCTTCTGAGTTTCCTTCTTCAGGTGTAGAGGTTAAGTCGTTAGGTGCTGCTCTATTTAACTCCACCTAGTGCTTTGATCCTGGCCTCCAGTCAATGTTCTAGTATTGGTCTTGCTTTCTCCTGGATCGTTCCTGTGGCCTGTCTTCCTGCATAAGCTAAGTTTTGCTTGTGTTATTTTTGTTTGCTATTTTTTCTGTCCAGCTTGCTATATTGTTTTTTCTTGCTTGCTGGAAGCTCTGGGACGCAGAGGGAGCACCTCCGTACCGTTAGTCGGTGCGGAGGGTCTTTTTGCCCCTCTGCGTGGTTGTTTGTAGGGTTTTGTGTTGACCGCAAAGCAATCTTTCCTAACTTCGGTCTGTTCAGTAAGTTGGGCCTCACTTTGCTAAATCTATTTCATCTCTGCGTTTGTATTTTCATCTCAACTCACAGTCATTATATGTGGGGGGCTGCCTTTTCCTTTGGGGTATTTCTCTGAGGCAAGCTAGGCTTATTTTTCTTTCTTAGGGCTAGCTAGTTTCTCAGGCTGTGCTCGAGGCGCATAGGACTGGTCAGGAGCGCTCCACGGCTGCCTCTAGTGTGGTTGGATAGGATTAGGGATTGCGGTCAGCAGAGTTCCCACGTCTCAGAGCTCGTCCTATGTTTTTGGTAATTGTCAGGTCACTTTGTGTGCTCTGAACTTCAAGGTCCATTGTGGTTCTGAATTACCTGTTCATAACAGTACTAGAGGCCCAAAGTACTAATGCTTCTCAATAGAGGGAAAAGAGAAGTTCTGAGACCATTTTTTTTTCTTTGCACTGTGTTCTGTCTTTCTTTTCCCCTTTACATCAGGGTGGTTCAGAACACAGGTGTGGACATGGACATTCAGGGTCTGTTCTCTTTGATGGATAATCTCGCTATAAATGTACAGAATATTCAAGATTTAGTGGTTCAGAATCCTATGTTAGAACCTAAAATTCCTATTCCTGAGTTATTTTCTGGAGATAGAGCTAAGTTTTTGAAAGTTAAAAATAATTGTAAACTATTTCTGGCTTTGAAACCCCGCTCCTCTGGTGACCCAGTACAACAAGTTGAGATCATTATTTCTTTATTACGTGGCGACCCTCAAGACTGGGCATTTTCCCTTGCGCCAGGAGATCCTGCATTATGTAATATTGATGCGTTTTTTCTGGCGCTCGGATTGCTGTACGATGAACCTAATTCAGTGGATCAGGCAGAGAAAAATTTGCTGGCTCTGTGTCAGGGTCAGGATGAGATAGAGATTTATTGTCAGAAGTTTAGAAAGTGGTCCGTGCTCACTCAATGGAATTAATGTGCGCTGGCAGCTATTTTCAGAAAGGGTCTCTCTGAAGCCCTTAAGGATGTCATGGTGGGATTTCCTATGCCTGCTGGTCTGAATGAGTCTATGTCTTTGGCCATTCAGATCAGTCGACGCTTGCGTGAGCGTAAATCTGTGCACCATTTGGCGGTATTATCTGAGGATAAACCTGAGCCTATGCAGTGCGATAGGACTTTGACCAGAGCAGAACGGCAAGAACACAGACGTCGGAATGGGCTATGTTTCTACTGTGGTGATTCCACTCATGCTATCTCCGATTGTCCTAAGCGCACTAAGCGGTTCGCTAGGTCTGCCACCATTGGTACGGTACAGTCGAAATTTCTTTTGTCCGTTACTTTGATCTGCTCTTTGTCTTCCTATTCTGTCATGGCATTTGTGGATTCAGGCGCTGCCCTGAATTTGATGGACTTGGAGTTTGCTAGGCGCTGTGGGTTTGTCTTGGAGCCCTTGCAGTGTCCTATTCCATTGAGAGGAATTGATGCTACGCCTTTGGCCAAGAATAAGCCTCAGTATTGGACCCAGCTGACCATGTGCATGGCTCCTGCGCACCAGGAGGATATTTGCTTTCTGGTGTTGCATAATCTGCATGATGTGGTCGTGTTGGAGTTGCCATGGCTACAAGTCCATAACCCAGTATTAGATTGGAAATCCATGTCGGTGTCCAGCTGGGGTTGTCAGGGGGGTACATGGTGATGTTCCATTTCTGTCTATCTCATCATCCACCCCTTCTGAGGTCCCAGAGTTCTTGTCTGATTACCGGGATGTATTCGATGAGCCCAAGTCCAATGCCCTACCTCCGCATAGGGATTGTGATTGTGCTATCGATTTGATTCCTGGTAGTAAGTTTCCTAAGGGTCGACTGTTTAATTTATCTGTACCTGAGCACGCCGCTATGCGGAGTTACGTGAAGGAGTCTTTGGAGAAGGGTCATATTCGCCCGTCATCGTCGCCATTGGGAGCGGGGTTCTTTTTTGTGGCCAAGAAGGATGGTTCGCTGAGACCTTGTATTGATTACCGCCTTCTAAATAAAATTACGGTCAAATTTCAGTACCCCTTGCCGCTGCTGTCTGATTTGTTTGCTCGGATTAAGGGGGCTAGTTGGTTCACCAAGATAGATCTTCGTGGTGCATATAATCTTGTGCGTATTAAACGGGGCGATGAATGGAAAACAGCATTTAATACGCCCGAAGGCCATTTTGAGTACCTGGTTATGCCATTCGGGCTTTCTAATGCTCCATCAGTGTTTCAGTCCTTTATGCATGACATCTTCCGAGAGTACCTGGATAAATTCCTGATTGTATACTTGGATGATATTTTGGTCTTCTCGGATGATTGGGAGTCTCATGTGAAGCAGGTCAGAATGGTGTTCCAGGTCCTGCGTGCTAATTCTTTGTTTGTGAAGGGGTCAAAGTGTCTCTTTGGTGTTCAGAAGGTTTCATTTTTGGGGTTCATTTTTTCTCCTTCTACTATCGAGATGGACCCTGTTAAAGTTCAGGCCATTTATGATTGGACTCAGCCAACATCTCTGAAGAGTCTGCAGAAGTTCCTGGGCTTTGCTAATTTTTATCGTCGCTTCATCAATAATTTTTCTAGTATTGCTAAACCGTTGACTGATTTATCCAAGAAGGGTGCTGATGTGGTCAATTGATCTTCTGCTGCTGTGGAAGCTTTTCAGGAGTTGAAGCGTCGTTTTTCTTCTGCCCTTGTGTTGTGCCAACCAGATGTTTCGCTTCCGTTCCAGGTCGAGGTTGATGCTTCTGAAATTGGAGCAGGGGCTGTTTTGTCGCAGAGAAGTTCTGATTGCTCGGTGATGAAAACATGCGCCTTCTTTTCCAGGAAATTTTCGCCTGCTGAGCGAAATTATGATGTTGGCAATCGAGAGTTGCTAGCCATGAAGTGGGCATTCGAGGAGTGGTGTCATTGGCTTGAAGGAGCTAAGCATTGCGTGGTGGTCTTGACTGATCACAAGAACTTGACTTATCTCGAGTCTGCCAAACGGTTGAATCCTAGACAGGCTCGTTGGTCGCTGTTTTTCTCCCGTTTTGACTTTGTGGTTTCGTACCTTCCGGGCTCTAAAAATGTGAAGGCGGATGACCTGTCTAGGAGTTTTGTGCCCGATTCTCCGGGTTTGTCTGAGCCGGCGGGTGTTCTCAAAGAGGGGGTAATTTTGTCTGCCATCTCCCCTGATTTGCGGCGGGTGCTGCAAAAATTTCAGGCTAATAGACCTGACCGTTGCCCAGCGGAGAAACTGTCCCTGATAGGTGGACGAATAAAGTTATCTCTGAGGTTCATTGTTCGGTGTTGGCTGGTCATCCTGGAATCTTTGGTACCAGAGATTTGGTGGCTAGATCCTTTTGGTGGCCGTCTCTGTCGCGGGATGTGCGTTCTTTCGTGCAGTCCTGTGGGATTTGTGCTCGGGCTAAGCCCTGCTGTTCTCGTGCCAGTGGGTTGCTTTTGCCCTTGCCGGTCCCGAAGAGGCCTTGGACACATATCTCTATGGATTTTATTTCGGATCTCCCCGTCTCTCGAAGAATGTCGGTCATTTGGGTGGTTTGTGATCGCTTCTCTAAGATGGTCCATTTGGTGCCCTTGTCTAAATTGCCTTCCTCCTCTGATTTGGTGCCATTGTTTTTCCAGCATGTGGTTCGTTTACATGGCATTCCAGAAAACATCGTTTCTGACAGAGGTTCCCAGTTTGTTTCGAGGTTTTGGCGAGCCTTTTGTGCTAGGATGGGCATTGATTTGTCTTTTTCCTCGGCTTTCCATCCTCAGACAAATGGCCAGACTGAACGAACCAATCAGACCTTGGAAACATATCTGAGATGTTTTGTTTCTGCCGATCAGGATGATTGGGTGACCTTCTTGCCTTTGGCTGAGTTCGCCCTTAATAATCGGGCCAGCTCG
This sequence comes from Ranitomeya imitator, assembly GCF_032444005.1. Classification (NCBI taxonomy): domain Eukaryota; kingdom Metazoa; phylum Chordata; class Amphibia; order Anura; family Dendrobatidae; genus Ranitomeya; species Ranitomeya imitator. Next base: position 1,214,296,331 of record NC_091282.1, on the reverse strand, counting down.
GCTACTTTGGTTTCGCCGTTTTTCTGCAATTCTGGGTTCCACCCTCGTTTCTCTTCAGGGGAGGTTGAGTCTTCGGACTGTCCTGGTGTGGATACTGTGGTGGATAGGTTGCAGCAGATTTGGACTCATGTAGTGGACAATTTGACTTTGTCCCAGGAGAAGGCTAAACGTTTTGCTAACCGCAGGCGCTGTGTGGGTCCCCGACTTCGTGTTGGGGATTTGGTTTGGTTGTCGTCTCGTTATATTCCTATGAAGGTTTCCTCTCCTAAGTTTAAGCCTCGTTTCATTGGTCCATATAGGATTTCTGAGGTTCTTAATCCTGTGTCTTTTCGTTTGACTCTTCCAGCTTCTTTTTCCATCCATAACGTGTTCCATAGGTCATTGTTGCGGAGATACGTGGCACCTGTGGTTCCATCTATTGATCCTCCTGCTCCGGTTTTGGTTGAAGGGGAGTTGGAGTATATAGTGGTGAAGATTTTGGATTCTCGTGTTTCGAGACGGAAACTCCAGTATCTGGTTAAGTGGAAAGGTTATGGTCAGGAAGATAATTCCTGGGTCTTTGCCTCTGATGTCCATGCTGCCGATCTGGTTCGTGCCTTTCATGTGGCTCATCCTGGTCGGCCAGGGGGCTCTGGTGAGGGTTCGGTGACCCCTCCTCAAGGGGGGGTACTGTTGTGAATTCTGTGGCCAAGCTCCCTCCTGTGGTCGTGAGTGGTACTTCGGCTGGTTCTGTCTATGAGCTTCCTTTGGTGGATGAGAGTGGTACTGCGGCTTCTGAGTTTCCTTCTTCAGGTGTAGAGGTTAAGTCGTTAGGTGCTGCTCTATTTAACTCCACCTAGTGCTTTGATCCTGGCCTCCAGTCAATGTTCTAGTATTGGTCTTGCTTTCTCCTGGATCGTTCCTGTGGCCTGTCTTCCTGCATAAGCTAAGTTTTGCTTGTGTTATTTTTGTTTGCTATTTTTTCTGTCCAGCTTGCTATATTGTTTTTTCTTGCTTGCTGGAAGCTCTGGGACGCAGAGGGAGCACCTCCGTACCGTTAGTCGGTGCGGAGGGTCTTTTTGCCCCTCTGCGTGGCTGTTTGTAGGGTTTTGTGTTGACCGCAAAGCAATCTTTCCTATCTTCGGTCTGTTCAGTAAGTTGGGCCTCACTTTGCTAAATCTATTTCATCTCTGTGTTTGTATTTTCATCTTTACTCACAGTCATTATATGTGGGGGGCTGCCTTTTCCTTTGGGGTATTTCTCTGAGGCAAGCTAGGCTTATTTTTCTTTCTTAGGGCTAGCTAGTTTCTCAGGCTGTGCTCGAGGCGCATAGGACTGGTCAGGAGCGCTCCACGGCTACCTCTAGTGTGGTTGGATAGGATTAGGGATTGCGGTCAGCAGAGTTCCCACGTCTCAGAGCTCGTCCTATGTTTTTGGTAATTGTCAGGTCACTTTGTGTGCTCTGAACTTCAAGGTCCATTGTGGTTCTGAATTACCTGTTCATAACACATCCCCCTCTTTAATGCAGATGAGGTTATATCTCCCCTGAGTTCCATCTTAGAGAACCATTTTGCTCCTACAATCTGATCAAAGAGGTCCGGAATGAGAGGGAGCGGATAGGATCACAGACAGTGATCATATGGAGTTACCGGAAATCCAGGCAAGGGCGTAACCTCCCATTTATTTTCTTTACAAAAAAGAACCCCGCTGCAATGGGGGATGAGGATGTCTGATATGACCTTTAGCCAGGCTTTCCGCGATGTAGTCCTTCATGTCCTGTCTCTCTGGACCTGAGATGTTATAAAGTCTTCTCTTGGGCAGCTTGGCACCAGGAATGAGATTAATGGTGTAATCATAAGGATGATGGGGAGGGAGTTCTTGGCACCCCTGCTCAGAGAACACTTCCCCAAAATCAGACAGGTAACTATGCACAGACTGGGTATCCACCCTAGCCAATCGGGTACCCAAGCAGTGTCCTTGACAATACACACTCCATTTTACTAATTCCTGAGTCTGCCGAGCCACTACAGGATTGTACAGAGCGAGCCAAGTCCCAGTATCACAGGTGAGGGCACAGCCTCTAGCATATAACAGTCCAACACCTCAGTGTGCATGGCCCCACCTCAAGCTGTCTCAGATGACTTGAGTAAAGTGCCCATGTCTCAAGGGGGCGGAGTCAATGGTGATTATGTATATGGGTCTGGACAGAATATGTGGGATGAGGCCTTGGACCAGGACAAACCTAGTGTCAGTCAAATTGAACCCCGCCCCACTGTCCAGAAATGCAGACACTTCCACCTTAAACTGTTATGGCTGGCAATCAGGCAACACAGCGTGCAGTAATCAGCGCACATACAGAGATCTGGCAATAACCAAAAACAATAGGACGAGCTCTGAGACGTGGAATCTCTGTAGACTGCAGTACCTGATCTATCCTCACACAACTATAAGCAGCAGTGGATTGCGCCTATAACTACCTATGCAACTCGGCACTGCCTGAGGAGCTGACTAGCCTGAAGATAGAAATACAAGCCTGACTTGCCTCAGAGAAATACCCCAAAGGAATAGGCAGCCCCCCACATATAATGACTGTTAGCAAGATGAAAAGACAAACGTAGGAATGAAATAGATTCAGCAAAGTGAGGCCCGATATTCTAGACAGAGCGAGGATAGCAAAGAGAACTATGCAGTCTACAAAAAACCCTAAAACGAAAACCACGCAAAGGGGCAAAAAGACCCACCGTGCCGAACTAACAGCACGGCGGTGCACCCCTTTGCTTCTCAGAGCTTCCAGCAAAAGTTAATAGCAAGCTGGACAGAAAAAACAGAAAACAAACTAGAAGCACTTATCTAGCAGAGCAGCAGGCCCAAGGAAAGATGCAGTAGCTCAGGTCCAACACTGGAACATTGACAAGGAGCAAGGAAGACAGACTCAGGTGGAGCTAAATAGCAAGGCAGCCAACGAGCTCACCAAAACACCTGAGGGAGGAAGCCCAGAGACTGCAATACCACTTGTGACCACAGAAGTGAACTCAGCCACAGAATTCACAACAGTACCCCCCCCTTGAGGAGGGGTCACCGAACCCTCACCAGAACCCCCAGGCCGACCAGGATGAGCCACATGAAAGGCACGAACAAGATCTGGGGCATGGACATCAGAGGCAAAAACCCAGGAATTATCTTCCTGAGCATAACCCTTCCATTTGACCAGATACTGGAGTTTCCGTCTAGAGACACGAGAATCCAAAATCTTCTCCACAATATACTCCAATTCCCCCTCCACCAAAACAGGGGCAGGAGGCTCCACAGATGGAACCATAGGTGCCACGTATCTCCTCAACAACGACCTATGGAATACATTATGTATGGAAAAGGAGTCTCGGAGGGTCAGACGAAAAGACACCGGATTGAGAATCTCAGAAATCCTATACGGACCAATAAAACGAGGTTTAAATTTAGGAGAGGAAACCTTCATAGGAATATGACGAGAAGATAACCAAACCAGATCCCCAACACGAAGTCGGGGTCCCACACGGCGTCTGCGATTAGCGAAAAGCTGAGCCTTCTCCTGGGACAAGGTCAAATTGTCCACTACCTGAGTCCAGATCTGCTGCAACCTGTCCACCACAGAATCCACACCAGGACAGTCCGAAGACTCAACCTGTCCTGAAGAGAAACGAGGATGGAACCCAGAATTGCAGAAAAATGGAGAGACCAAGGTAGCCGAGCTGGCCCGATTATTAAGGGCGAACTCAGCCAACGGCAAAAATGACACCCAATCATCCTGGTCAGCGGAAACAAAACATCTCAGATATGTTTCCAAGGTCTGATTGGTTCGTTCGGTCTGGCCATTAGTCTGAGGATGGAAGGCCGAGGAGAAAGATAGGTCAATGCCCATCCTACCACAAAAGGCTCGCCAGAACCTCGAGACAAACTGGGAACCTCTGTCAGAAACAATATTCTCAGGAATGCCATGTAAACGAACCACATGCTGGAAGAACAAAGGCACCAAATCAGAGGAGGAAAGCAATTTAACCAAGGGCACCAGATGGACCATTTTAGAAAAGCGATCACAGACCACCCAAATGACCGACATGTTTTGAGAAACGGGAAGGTCAGAAATGAAATCCATCGAAATATGTGTCCAAGGCCTCTTCGGGACCGGCAAGGGCAAAAGCAACCCACTGGCACGTGAACAGCAGGGCTTAGCCCTAGCACAAATTCCACAGGACTGCACAAAAGCACGCACATCCCGTGACAGAGACGGCCACCAGAAGGATCTAGCAACCAACTCCCTGGTACCAAAGATTCCTGGATGACCGGCCAGCACCGAACAATGAAGTTCAGAGATAACTTTACTAGTCCACCTATCAGGGACGAACAGTTTCTCGGCCGGACAACGATCAGGTTTATTAGCCTGAAATTTCTGCAACACTCTCCGCAAATCAGGAGAGATGGCAGACACAATGACTCCTTCCTTGAGGATACTCGCCGGCTCAGATAACCCCGGAGAGTCGGGCACAAAACTCCTAGACAGAGCATCCGCCTTCACATTTTTAGAGCCCGGAAGGTATGAAATCACAAAATCAAAACGAGCAAAAAATAACGACCAACGGGCCTGTCTAGGATTCAAGCGCTTGGCAGACTCAAGATAAGTAAGGTTCTTATGATCAGTCAAAACCACCACGCGATGCTTAGCACCCTCAAGCCAATGACGCCACTCCTCGAATGCCCACTTCATGGCCAGCAACTCTCGGTTGCCCACATCATAATTACGCTCAGCAGCAGAAAATTTCCTGGAAAAGAAAGCACATGGTTTGAACACTGAGCAACCAGAACCTCTCTGTGACAAAACCGCCCCTGCACCAATCTCAGAAGCATCAACCTCGACCTGGAACGGAAGAGAAACATCAGGTTGACACAACACAGGGGCACAGCAAAAACGACGCTTCAACTCCTGAAAAGCTTCCACGGCAGCAGAAGACCAATTAACCAAATCAGCACCCTTCTTGGTCAAATCGGTCAATGGTCTGGCAATGCTAGAAAAATTACAGATGAAGCGACGATAAAAATTAGCAAAGCCCAGGAATTTCTGCAGACTTTTTAGAGATGTCGGCTGAGTCCAATCCTGGATGGCCTGAACCTTAACCGGATCCATCTCGATAGTAGAAGGGGAAAAGATGAACCCCAAAAATGAAACTTTCTGCACACCGAAGAGACACTTTGATCCCTTCACGAACAAGGAATTAGCACGCAGTACCTGGAAAACCATTCTGACTTGCTTCACATGAGACTCCCAATCATCTGAGAAGATCAAAATGTCATCCAAGTAAACAATCAAGAATTTATCCAGATACTCACGGAAAATGTCATGCATAAAAGACTGAAAAACAGATGGAGCATTGGCAAGTCCGAACGGCATCACCAGATACTCAAAATGACCCTCGGGCGTATTAAATGCCGTTTTCCATTCATCTCCCTGCCTGATTCTCACCAAATTATACGCACCACGAAGATCAATCTTAGTAAACCAACTAGCCCCCTTAATACGAGCAAACAAGTCAGAAATCAATGGCAAGGGATACTGAAACTTAACAGTGATCTTATTAAGAAGGCGGTAATCAATACACGGTCTTAGCGAACCATCCTTCTTGGCTACAAAAAAGAACCCTGCTCCCAATGGTGACGACGATGGGCGAATATGTCCCTTCTCCAGGGACTCCTTCACATAACTGCGCATAGCGGTGTGTTCAGGTACGGACAAATTAAATAAACGACCCTTAGGGAATTTACTACCAGGAATCAAATCGATAGCACAATCACAATTCCTATGCGGAGGTAGGGCATCAGACTTGGACTCTTCAAATACATCCTGAAAGTCCGACAAGAACTCTGGGATGTCAGAAGGAATGGATGACGAAATAGACAAAAATGGAACATCACCATGTACTCCCTGACAACCCCAGCTGGTTACCGACATAGAGTTCCAATCCAATACTGGATTATGGGTTTGTAGCCATGGCAACCCCAACACGACCACATCATGCAAATTATGCAGTACCAGAAAGCGAATAACTTCCTGATGTGCAGGAGCCATGCACATGGTCAGCTGGGCCCAGTACTGAGGCTTATTCTTGGCCAAAGGTGTAGCATCAATTCCTCTCAACGGAATAGGACACCGCAAAGGCTCCAAGAAAAATCCACAACGTTTAGCATAATCCAAATCCATCAGATTCAGGGCAGCGCCTGAATCCACAAACGCCATGACAGAATACGAAGACAAAGAGCACATTAAGGTAATGGACAAAAGGAATTTGGACTGTACAGTACCAATAACGGCAGAGCTATCGAACCGCCTAGTGCGTTTAGGACAATTAGAAATAGCATGAGTAGAATCACCACAATAGAAACACAGTCTGTTCAGACGTCTGTGTTCTTGCCGTTCTACTTTAGTCATAGTCCTGTCGCACTGCATAGGCTCAGGTTTACTCTCAGACAATACCGCCAGATGGTGCACAGATTTACGCTCGCGCAAGCGACGACCGATCTGAATGGCCAAGGACATAGACTCATTCAAACCAGCAGGCATAGGAAATCCCACCATTACATCCTTAAGAGCTTCAGAGAGACCCTTTCTGAACAAAGCTGCCAGCGCAGATTCATTCCACAGAGTGAGTACTGACCACTTCCTAAATTTCTGACAATATACTTCTATATCATCCTGACACTGGCATAAAGCCAGCAGATTTTTCTCAGCCTGATCCACTGAATTAGGCTCATCGTAAAGCAATCCCAGCGCCTGGAAAAATGCATCAACATTACTCAATGCAGAATCTCCTGGTGCAAGAGAAAACACCCAGTCCTGTGGGTCGCCGCGCAAAAAAGAAATAATAATCAAAACCTGTTGAATAGGATTACCAGAAGAATGAGGTTTCAAGGCCAAAAATAGCTTACAATTATTTCTGAAGCTCAGGAATTTAGTTCTGTCACCAAAAAACAAATCAGGAATCGGAATTCTTGGTTCTAGCATCGATTTCTGATCAATAGTATCTTGAATCTTTTGTACATTTACAACGAGATTATCCATTGAGGAGCACAGAGCCTGAATATCCATGTCCACAGCTGTGTCCTGAAGCACTCTAATGTCTAGGGGAAAAAAAAGACTGAAGACAGAGCTAAGAAAAAAAAATGATGTCAGGATTTCTTTTTTCCCTCTATTGGGAATCATTGGTGGGCTCCTTGTACTGTTATGGCTGGCAATCAGGCAACACAGCGTGCAGTAATCAGCGCACATACAGAGATCTGGCAATAACCAAAAACAATAGGACGAGCTCTGAGACGTGGAATCTCTGTAGACTGCAGTACCTGATCTATCCTCACACAACTATAAGCAGCAGTGGATTGCGCCTATCACTACCTATGCAACTCGGCACTGCCTGAGGAGCTGACTAGCCTGAAGATAGAAATACAAGCCTGACTTACCTCAGAGAAATACCCCAAAGGAATAGGCAGCCCCCCACATATAATGACTGTTAGCAAGATGAAAAGACAAACGTAGGAATGAAATAGATTCAGCAAAGTGAGGCCCGATATTCTAGACAGAGCGAGGATAGCAAAGAGAACTATGCAGTCTACAAAAAACCCTAAAACGAAAACCACGCAAAGGGGCAAAAAGACCCACCGTGCCGAACTAACAGCACGGCGGTGCACCCCTTTGCTTCTCAGAGCTTCCAGCAAAAGTTAATAGCAAGCTGGACAGAAAAAACAGAAAACAAACTAGAAGCACTTATCTAGCAGAGCAGCAGGCCCAAGGAAAGATGCAGTAGCTCAGATCCAACACTGGAACATTGACAAGGAGCAAGGAAGACAGACTCAGGTGGAGCTAAATAGCAAGGCAGCCAACGAGCTCACCAAAACACCTGAGGGAGGAAGCCCAGAGACTGCAATACCACTTGTGACCACAGAAGTGAACTCAGCCACAGAATTCACAACATTAAACCCAGCCAGGTGGATTACAGCTGGTAGGAAGAATGGTGTTGTTACGTGTTACGGAACCACTCAGCACCCAGAATATGTTGTGGAGTTATATGTATGTATAATAGGTTCCATGTGAGATGCATGTCCCTAATGCATCAGCCCACAGGCTGCGCCCCTGGGCAGAGGGGACATGATATTCCCCATTTGTCCTCCCCCACCTTTGTAATTCCCACAGTAAATATCGCCAGGCTCCGGCCCCCTGCGGCTATTGTAATGTATGTCTGGCCTGCTGCTTTTCTATTGGCCTGCCCTCTGTATCTGTGTGATATATTCTGTGTCCTGTGAGTAAAGTGTTGTCAGACTGGAAATACGTGGGGAAGCAGTGATCTTTTATATGCGCCCATGTAACCAAGCAATTCCAACCAGCATCCTTCATTCAGACTCCAGCCAAGGCAGAGTGGACCTCCTGAAACACGGGGTGGTACAGAAAGAGGTACCCCAGATTGGTAGACCCCGTTACAGGTGTCCTACTCACGGAGGTGATAAGGACACCCGGGTTGCTAACCTCCCCACAACCAGGGCTACCTAGTTTTCCTGGCAGTTATTTATCTTGTGATCGTAAGGGACATGTGCCCACAAAATGGCCATTTTGACCACAATTGAAACATGCTAGCCCCTTTTGCCAGACAAAAGGTAGCTTACCAGAGTGAGGTGCCGCCCCCACCTGCACGGGTTCCTCAGTGGGCCCAGTGCTGACCTCCCTTGACCGCGGACCTCCCGCACACAGAGGTGACTCCCTATATCTTTGGCGAAGATGGCGATCAACCCGGATCACCAGAGACATAGCCGCCTCAAGGGAGTCAGGAGTCTCATACAGGGCTAAGGCATCCATCACCATTACTGATTACGGGGGTGGAGTGCTCAGCTATAAGGTGCAATGCTCCGGAGATGATTGAATGCTCTGTAGGATGATTTGGGGGTGAATTATGTGCACGGTGCTCTGCTCTGGAGGTAAGTGCTCTGCAGGGTGCTCTGCGGGGTGGGATGCTCTGCAGGGTGCTCTGCGGGGCGGTGGTATTTGCCCCCCACATTGAGCTCTGCAGCCATATTTGGTATAAATACAGAACCAGATGGAGACCGCAGACTGCGCTCCTCACACAAACATTCCCTGCACTACTCCTCCCATCATCTCCTTCACTTCTCTTTTTGTGGGGGCTTCTCCAGGGGTCTGAGTCCCCATGAATAATTTACAGGAGACACATGGGGGGTGGGGGGCAGTCACATGACTGGGGGATCAGATGTCTCACAGCAGATGAACAGTGGAATATTAATGAGAAAGCGCAGTCCCCCTCCCCTATATATATATCACCTGTCCCCCCTCCCCTATATATATCACCTGTCCCCCCTCCCCGTATATATCACCTGTCCCCCCTCCCCTATATATATCACCTGTCCCCCCTCCCCGTATATATCACCTGTCCCCCCTCCCCTATATATATCACCTGTCCCCCCTCCCCGTATATATCACCTGTCCCCCTTCCCCTATATATATCACCTGTCCCCCCTCCCCTATATATATATCACCTGTCCCCCCTCCCCTATATATATCACCTGTCCCCCTCCCCGTATATATCACCTGTCCCCCTCCCCTATATATATATCACCTGTCCCCCCTCCCCTATATATATCACCTGTCCCCCTCCCCTATATATATATCACCTGTCCCCCTCCCCTATATATATCACCTGTCCCCCCTCCCCGTATATATCACCTGTCCCCCCTCCCCTATATATATATCACCTGTCCCCCCTCCCCTATATATATCACCTGTCCCCCTCCCCTATATATATATCACCTGTCCCCCTCCCCTATATATATCACCTGTCCCCCCTCCCCGTATATATCACCTGTCCCCCCTCCCCTATATATATATCACCTGTCCCCCTCCCCTATATATATCACCTGTCCCCCTCCCCTATATATATATCACCTGTCCCCCTCCCCTATATATATCACCTGTCCCCCCTCCCCGTATATATCACCTGTCCCCCCTCCCCTATATATATATCACCTGTCCCCCCTCCCCTATATATATCACCTGTCCCCCCTCCCCGTATATATCACCTGTCCCCCTCCCCTATATATATATATCACCTGTCCCCCCTCCCCTATATATATATCACCTGTCCCCCCTCCCCTATATATATATCACCTGTCCCCCCCTCCCCTATATATCACCTGTCCCCCTCCCCTATATATATATCACCTGTCCCCCCTCCCCTATATATATCACCTGTCCCCCCTCCCCGTATATATCACCTGTCCCCCCTCCCCTATATATATATCACCTGTCCCCCCTCCCCTATATATATCACCTGTCCCCCCTCCCCTATATATATCACCTGTCCCCCCTCCCCATATATATCACCTGTCCCCCCTCCCCATATATATAAACTGTCCCCCCTCCCCTATATATATCACCTGTCCCCCCTCCCCTCTATATATCACCTGTCCCCCCTCCCCGTATATATCACCTGTCCCCCCTCCCCTATATATCACCTGTCCCCCCTCCCCATATATATCACCTGTCCCCCCTCCCCGTATATATCACCTGTCCCCCCTCCCCGTATATATCACCTGTCCCCCCTCCCCTATATATATCACCTGTCCCCCCTCCCCTATATATATCACCTGTCCCCCCTCCCCTATATATTACCTGTCCCCCCTCCCCTCTATATATCACCTGTCCCCCTCCCCATATATATCACCTGTCCCCCCTCCCCTATATATATCACCTGTCCCCCCTCCCTTCTATATATCACCTGTCCCCCCTCCCCTCTATATATCACCTGTCCCCCCTCCCCGTATATATCACCTGTCCCCCCTCCCCTATATATATCACCTATCCCCCCTCCCCTATATATATCACCTGTCCCCCCTACCCGTATATATCACCTGTCCCCCCTCCCCATATATATCACCTGTCCCCCCTCCCCTATATATATCACCTGTCCCCCCTCCCCTATATATATCACCTGTCCCCCTCCCCATATATATCACCTGTCCCCCTCCCCTATATATATCACCTGTCCCCCCTCCCCATATACATCACCTGTCCCCCCTCCCCATATACATCACCTGTCCCCCCTCCCCATATATATCACCTGTCCCCCCTCCCCATATATATCACCTGTCCCCCCTCCCCTATATATATCACCTGTCCCCCCTCTCCTCTATATATCACCTGTCCCCCCTCCCCGTATATATATCACCTGTCCCCCTCCCCTATATATATCACCTGTCCCCCCTCCCCTATATATATCACCTGTCCCCCCTCCCCATATATATCACCTGTCCCCCCTCCCCATATATATCACCTGTCCCCCCTCCCCTATATATATCACCTGTCCCCCCTCCCCATATATATCAGTCAGTGAGTAGAGTGCAGGAAATGAGACATTGAGTAGAGTGCAGGGGGAGAGACAGTCGGTGAGTAGAGTGCAGGGGGAGAGACAGTCGGTGAGTAGAGTGCAGGGGGAGAGACAGTCGGTGAGTAGAGTGCAGGGTGAGAGACAGTCGGTGAGTAGAGTGCAGGGTGAGAGACAGTCGGTGAGTAGAGTGCACGGTGAGAGACAGTCGGTGAGTAGAGTGCAGGGTGACAGACAGTCGGTGAGTAGAGTGCAGGGTGAGAGACAGTCGGTGAGTAGAGTGCGGGGTGAGAGACAGTCGGTGAGTAGAGTGCAGGGGGAGAGACAGTCGGTGAGTAGAGTGCAGGGGGAGAGACAGTCGGTGAGTAGAGTGCAGGGGGAGAGACAGTCGGTGAGTAGAGTGCAGGGGGAGAGACAGTCGGTGAGTAGAGTGCAGGGGGAGAGACAGTCGGTGAGTAGAGTGCAGGGTGAGAGACAGTCGGTGAGTAGAGTGCAGGGTGAGAGACAGTCGGTGAGTAGAGTGCAGGGTGACAGACAGTCGGTGAGTAGAGTGCAGGGTGAGAGACAGTCGGTGAGTAGAGTGCAGGGTGAGAGACAGTCGGTAAGTAGAGTGCGGGGTGAGAGACAGTCGGTGAGTAGAGTGCAGGGGGAGAGACAGTCGGTGAGTAGAGTGCAGGGGGAGAGACAGTCCGTGAGAGACAGTCGGTGAGTAGAGTGCAGGGTGAGAGACAGTCGGTGAGTAGAGTGCGGGGTGAGAGACAGTCGGTGAGTAGAGTGCGGGGTGAGAGACAGTCGGTGAGTAGAGTGCAGGGGGAGAGACAGTCGGTGAGTAGAGTGCAGGGGGAGAGACAGTCGGTGAGTAGAGTGCGGGGTGAGAGACAGTCAGTGAGTAGAGTGCGGGGTGAGAGACAGTCGGTGAGTAGAGTGCAGGGGGAGAGACAGTCGGTGAGTAGAGTGCACGGTGAGAGACAGTCGGTGAGTAGAGTGCAGGGTGAGAGACAGTCGGTGAGTAGAGTGCAGGGTTAGAAACAGTCGGTGAGTAGAGTGCGGGGTGAGAGACAGTCGGTGAGTAGAGTGCAGGGGGAGAGACAGTCGGTGAGTAGAGTGCAGGGTGAGACAGTCGGTGAGTACAGTGCAGGGGGAGAGACAGTCGGTGAGTAGAGTGCACGGTGAGAGACAGTCGGTGAGTAGAGTGCAGGGGGAGAGACAGTCGGTGAGTAGAGTGCGGGGTGAGAGACAGTCGGTGAGTAGAGTGCACGGTGAGAGACAGTCGGTGAGTAGAGTGCAGGGGGAGAGACAGTCGGTGAGTAGAGTGCAGGGGAGAGACAGTCGGTGAGTAGAGTGCACGGTGAGAGACAGTCGGTGAGTAGAGTGCAGGGGGAGAGACAGTCGGTGAGTAGAGTGCGGGGTGAGAGACAGTCGGTGAGTAGAGTGCAGGGTGAGAGACAGTCGGTGAGTAGAGTGCGGGGTGAGAGACAGTCGGTGAGTAGAGTGCGGGGTGAGAGACAGTCGGTGAGTAGAGTGCGGGGTGAGAGACAGTCGGTGAGTAGAGTGCGGGGTGAGAGACAGTCGGTGAGTAGAGTGCGGGGTGAGAGACAGTCGGTGAGTAGAGTGCAGGGTGAGAGACAGTCGGTGAGTAGAGTGCAGGGGGAGAGACAGTCGGTGAGTAGAGTGCAGGGTGAGAGACAGTCGGTGAGTAGAGTGCAGGGTGAGAGACAGTCGGTGAGTAGAGTGCAGGGTGAGAGACAGTCAGTGAGTAGAGTGCAGGGTGAGAGACAGTCAGTGAGTAGAGTGCAGGGTGAGAGACAGTCGGTGAGTAGAGTGCAGGGTGAGAGACAGTCCGTGAGAGACAGTCGGTGAGTAGAGTGCAGGGTGAGAGACAGTCGGTAAGTAGAGTGCGGGGTGAGAGACAGTCGGTGAGTAGAGTGCAGGGTGAGAGACAGTCGGTGAGTAGAGTGCAGGGTGAGAGACAGTCGGTGAGTAGAGTGCGGGGTGAGAGACAGTCGGTGAGTAGAGTGCGGGGTGAGAGACAGTCGGTGAGTAGAGTGCAGGGTGAGAGACAGTCGGTGAGTAGAGTGCAGGGGGAGAGACAGTCGGTGAGTAGAGTGCAGGGTGAGAGACAGTCGGTGAGTAGAGTGCAGGGTGAGAGACAGTCCGTGAGAGACAGTCGGTGAGTAGAGTGCAGGGTGAGAGACAGTCGGTGAGTAGAGTGCAGGGGGAGAGACAGTCGGTGAGTAGAGTGCAGGGTGAGAGACAGTCGGTGAGTAGAGTGAAGGGTGAGAGACAGTCCGTGAGAGACAGTCGGTGAGTAGAGTGCGGGGTGAGAGACAGTCGGTGAGTAGAGTGCAGGGTGAGAGACAGTCGGTGAGTAGAGTGCAGGGGGAGAGACAGTCGGTGAGTACAGTGCAGGGTGAGAGACAGTCGGTGAGTAGAGTGCGGGGTGAGAGACAGTCGGTGAGTAGAGTGCGGGGTGAGAGACAGTCGGTGAGTAGAGTGCAGGGTGAGAGACAGTCGGTGAGTAGAGTGCAGGGTGAGAGACAGTCCGTGAGAGACAGTCGGTGAGTAGAGTGCGGGGTGAGAGACAGTCGGTGAGTAGAGTGCAGGGTGAGAGACAGTCGGTGAGTAGAGTGCAGGGGGAGAGACAGTCGGTGAGTAGAGTGCAGGGTGAGAGACAGTCGGTGAGTAGAGTGCAGGGTGAGAGACAGTCCGTGAGAGACAGTCGGTGAGTAGAGTGCAGGGGGAGAGACAGTCGGTGAGTAGAGTGCAGGGTGAGAGACAGTCGGTGAGTAGAGTGCAGGGTGAGAGACAGTCCGTGAGAGACAGTCGGTGAGTAGAGTGCGGGGTGAGAGACAGTCGGTGAGTAGAGTGCAGGGTGAGAGACAGTCGGTGAGTAGAGTGCAGGGGGAGAGACAGTCGGTGAGTAGAGTGCAGGGTGAGAGACAGTCGGTGAGTAGAGTGCAGGGTGAGAGACAGTCCGTGAGAGACAGTCGGTGAGTAGAGTGCGGGGTGAGAGACAGTCGGTGAGTAGAGTGCGGGGTGAGAGACAGTCGGTGAGTAGAGTGCAGGGGGAGAGACAGTCGGTGAGTAGAGTGCGGGGTGAGAGACAATCGGTGAGTAGAGTGCAGGGTGAGAGACAGTCGGTGAGTAGAGTGCAGGGTTTGAGACAGTCGGTGAGTAGAGTGCAGGGTGAGAGACAGTCCGTGAGAGACAGTCGGTGAGTAGAGTGCGGGGTGAGAGACAGTCGGTGAGTAGAGTGCAGGGTGAGAGACAGTCGGTGAGTAGAGTGCAGGGGGAGAGACAGTCGGTGAGTAGAGTGCAGGGTGAGAGACAGTCGGTGAGTAGAGTGCAGGGTGAGAGACAGTCGGTGAGTAGAGTGCAGGGTTTGAGACAGTCGGTGAGTAGAGTGCAGGGTGAGAGACAGTCCGTGAGAGACAGTCGGTGAGTAGAGTGCGGGGTGAGAGACAGTCGGTGAGTAGAGTGCAGGGTGAGAGACAGTCGGTGAGTAGAGTGCAGGGGGAGAGACAGTCGGTGAGTAGAGTGCAGGGTGAGAGACAGTCCGTGAGAGACAGTCGGTGAGTAGAGTGCGGGGTGAGAGACAGTCGGTGAGTAGAGTGCAGGGTGAGAGACAGTCGGTGAGTAGAGTGCAGGGGGAGAGACAGTCGGTGAGTAGAGTGCAGGGTGAGAGACAGTCGGTGAGTAGAGTGCAGGGTGAGAGACAGTCGGTGAGTAGAGTGCAGGGTTTGAGACAGTCGGTGAGTAGAGTGCAGGGTGAGAGACAGTCCGTGAGAGACAGTCGGTGAGTAGAGTGCGGGGTGAGAGACAGTCGGTGAGTAGAGTGCAGGGTGAGAGACAGTCCGTGAGAGACAGTCGGTGAGTAGAGTGCGGGGTGAGAGACAGTCGGTGAGTAGAGTGCGGGGTGAGAGACAGTCGGTGAGTAGAGTGCGGGGTGAGAGACAGTCGGTGAGTAGAGTGCAGGGGGAGAGACAGTCGGTGAGTAGAGTGCGGGGTGAGAGACAGTCGGTGAGTAGAGTGCGGGGTGAGAGACAGTCGGTGAGTAGAGTGCAGGGTGAGAGACAGTCGGTGAGTAGAGTGCAGGGTTTGAGACAGTCGGTGAGTAGAGTGCAGGGTGAGAGACAGTCCGTGAGAGACAGTCGGTGAGTAGAGTGCGGGGTGAGAGACAGTCGGTGAGTAGAGTGCAGGGTGAGAGACAGTCGGTGAGTAGAGTGCAGGGGGAGAGACAGTCGGTGAGTAGAGTGCAGGGTGAGAGACAGTCGGTGAGTAGAGTGCAGGGTGAGAGACAGTCGGTGAGTAGAGTGCAGGGTTTGAGACAGTCGGTGAGTAGAGTGCAGGGTGAGAGACAGTCCGTGAGAGACAGTCGGTGAGTAGAGTGCGGGGTGAGAGACAGTCGGTGAGTAGAGTGCAGGGTGAGAGACAGTCGGTGAGTAGAGTGCAGGGGGAGAGACAGTCGGTGAGTAGAGTGCAGGGGGAGAGACAGTCGGTGAGTAGAGTGCAGGGTGAGAGACAGTCGGTGAGTAGAGTGCAGGGTTTGAGACAGTCGGTGAGTAGAGTGCAGGGTGAGAGACAGTCCGTGAGAGACAGTCGGTGAGTAGAGTGCGGGGTGAGAGACAGTCGGTGAGTAGAGTGCAGGGTGAGAGACAGTCGGTGAGTAGAGTGCAGGGGGAGAGACAGTCGGTGAGTAGAGTGCAGGGGGAGAGACAGTCGGTGAGTAGAGTGCAGGGTGAGAGACAGTCGGTGAGTAGAGTGCAGGGTGAGAGACAGTCGGTGAGTAGAGTGCAGGGTGAGAGACAGTCGGTGAGTAGAGTGCAGGGGGAGAGACAGTCGGTGAGTAGAGTGCAGGGGGAGAGACAGTCGGTGAGTAGAGTGCAGGGTGAGAGACAGTCGGTGAGTAGAGTGCAGGGGGAGAGACAGTCGGTGAGTAGAGTGCAGGGGGAGAGACAGTCGGTGAGTAGAGTGCAGGGGGAGAGACAGTCGGTGAGTAGAGTGCGGGGTGAGAGACAGTCGGTGAGTAGAGTGCAGGGTGAGAGACAGTCGGTGAGTAGAGTGCAGGGGGAGAGACAGTCGGTGAGTAGAGTGCGGGGTGAGAGACAGTCGGTGAGTAGAGTGCAGGGGGAGAGACAGTCGGTGAGTAGAGTGCAGGGGGAGAGACAGTCGGTGAGTAGAGTGCAGGGTGAGAGACAGTCGGTGAGTAGAGTGCAGGGGGAGAGACAGTCGGTGAGTAGAGTGCAGGGGGAGAGACAGTCGGTGAGTAGAGTGCAGGGGGAGAGACAGTCGGTGAGTAGAGTGCGGGGTGAGAGACAGTCGGTGAGTAGAGTGCAGGGTGAGAGACAGTCGGTGAGTAGAGTGCAGGGGGAGAGACAGTCGGTGAGTAGAGTGCGGGGTGAGAGACAGTCGGTGAGTAGAGTGCAGGGTGAGAGACAGTCGGTGAGTAGAGTGCAGGGTGAGAGACAGTCAGTGAGTAGAGTGCAGGGTGAGAGACAGTCGGTGAGTAGAGTGCAGGGTGAGAGACAGTCCGTGAGAGACAGTCGGTGAGTAGAGTGCAGGGTGAGAGACAGTCGGTGAGTAGAGTGCAGGGTGAGAGACAGTCGGTGAGTAGAGTGCAGGGTGAGAGACAGTCGGTGAGTAGAGTGCAGGGGGAGAGACAGTCGGTGAGTAGAGTGCAGGGGGAGAGACAGTCGGTGAGTAGAGTGCGGGGGAGAGGTCTTGGGGGCACCTTGAACCTTCACCTTGAGAAAAGAAAGTTATGGACGTGAGTGGAGTTGAGAAAGTTTTGGAGGCCGGAGAGGAGGAGGGGAAGGGGCGCGGGAGGAGGAGGAGGAGGAGGAGGAGGAGGAGGGTGAGGCTCTGTGTCTGCAGACATTGTGAGGAGGAAGCGGCTCTCACAGTCCCCCGGACCCTGATGACATGACGGCCCTGAACCTGGACACCTACAGCCTGTCCCTCATCACCGCCAAGGAGGACATCCTCAGCGACAGGAGCTCCACCGACTGGTGAGGACGGAGGATGGTACCGGTACTGATACTGGTGCTGGTACTAAAACTGGTGCTGGTACTAATACTGATACTGGTACTGGTGCTGGTGCTCGTACTGGTGCTGGTACTGATACTGGTGCTGGTACTGATGCTGGTACTGATACTGGTGCTGGTACTAATACTGGTGCTGGTACTGATACTGGTGCTGATACTGGTGCTGGTGCTGTTACTAATACTGCTGCTGGTACTGATACTGGTACTGATACTAGTGCTGATACTGGTGCTGGTGCTGGTACTGATGCTGGTACTGATACTGGTGCTGGTACTGATACTGGTGCTGGTACTAATACTGGTGCTGGTACTGATACTGGTGCTGATACTGGTGCTGTTACTAATACTGCTGCTGGTACTGATACTGGTGCTGGTACTGATACTAGTGCTGATACTGGTGCTGGTACTGATACTGGTACTGGCTCTAGTACTGGTTCTAATACTAGTGCTGGTACTGATACTGGTACTAGTTCTGGTACTGATACTGGTATTGATACTGGTTCTGGTTATAATACTGGTTCTGATACTGGTCCTGGTTCTAATACTGGTATTGATACTGGTTCTGGTTCTAATACTAATTCTGGTACTGATACTGTTGCTGGTACGGATACTGGTGCTGATACTGATACCAGTACTGGTATTTATTCTGGTTCTAATACTAGTGCTGGTACTGATACAGGTTCTAGTACTGTTACTAGTGCTGCTACTGATACTAGTATTGATACTGGTTCTGGCTCTAATACTGGTTCTGGTACTGATACTGGTCCTGGTTCTAATACTGGTATTGATACTGGTCCTGGTTCTAATAGTGCTGATACTGATACTAGTGCTGGTACTGATACTGGTATTGATACTAGTACTGGTTCTGGTTCTAATAGTGCTGATACTGGTGCTGGTACTGATACTGGTACAGGTATTGATACTGGTATTGTCTATTGATACTGGTTCTGGTTCTAATACCAGTGCTTGTACTGATACTGGTTCTAATACTAGTGCTGGTACTGATGCTGATACAGATACTGGCACTAGTTCTGGTACTGTTGAGTATACTGGTATTTATAGATGTGTTGTGTATGTATTGAGGAGTGCTCACCTATAGGTATGTGTACTGTGCTGTGTACATATAGAGGAGTGCTCACCTATAGATATGTGTACTATGCTGTGTACATATAGAGGAGAGCTCACCTATAGATATGTGTACTGTGCTGTGTACATATAGAGGAGAGCTCACCTATAGGTATGTGTACTGTGCTGTGTACATATAGAGGAGAGCTCACCTATAGATATCTGTACTGTGCTGTGTACATATAGAGGAGAGCTCACCTATAGATATCTGTACTGTGCTGTTTACATATAGAGGAGAGCTCACCTATAGATATGTGTACCATGCTGTGTACATATAGAGGAGAGCTCACCTATAGGTATGTGTACTGTGCTGTGTACATATAGAGGAGAGCTCACCCATAGATATCTGTACTGTGCTGTGTACATATAGAGGAGAGCTCACCTATAGGTATGTGTACTGTGCTGTTTACATATAGAGGAGAGCTCACCTATAGATATGTGTACCATGCTGTGTACATATAGAGGAGTGCTCACCTATAGGTATGTGTACTGTGCTGTGTACATATAGAGGAGAGCTCACCTATAGATATCTGTACTGTGCTGTGTACATATAGAGGAGAGCTCACCTATAGGTATGTGTACTGTGCTGTGTACATATAGAGGAGAGCTCACCTATAGATATCTGTACTATGCTGTGTACATATAGAGGAGAGCTCACCTATAGATATCTGTACTGTGCTGTTTACATATAGAGGAGAGCTCACCTATAGATATGTGTACCATGCTGTGTACATATAGAGGAGAGCTCACCTATAGGTATGTGTACTGTGCTGTGTACATATAGAGGAGAGCTCACCTATAGATATCTGTACCATGCTGTGTACATATAGAGGAGAGCTCACCTATAGGTATGTGTACTGTGCTGTGTACATATAGAGGAGAGCTCACCTATAGATGTTTGTACTATGCTGTATACATATAGAGGAGTGGTGATCTATGTGTACTGTGCTGTGTACATATAGAGGAGAGCTCACCTATAGATATGTGTACTGTGCTGTGTACATATAGAGGAGTGCTCACCTATAGATATGTGTACCATGCTGTGTACATATAGAGGAGTGCTCACCTATAGATATGTGTACCATGCTGTGTACATATAGAGGAGAGCTCACCTATAGATATGTGTACTGTGCTGTGTACATATAGAGGAGAGCTCACCTATAGATATCTGTACCATGCTGTGTACATATAGAGGAGAGCTCACCTATAGATATCTGTACCATGCTGTGTACATATAGAGGAGAGCTCACCTATAGATATCTGTACCATGCTGTGTACATATAGAGGAGAGCTCACCTATAGATATCTGTAATATGCTGTGTACATATAGAGGAGAGCTCACCTATAGATATCTGTACCATGCTGTGCACATATAGAGGAGTGCTCACCTATAGATATCTGTACTATGCTGTGAACATATAGAGGAGAGCTCACCTATAGATATCTGTACTATGCTGTGTACATATAGAGGAGAGCTCACCTATAGATATCTGTACTGTGCTGTGTACATATAGAGAAGTGGTCACCTATAGATATCTGTACTGTGCTGTGTGCATATAGAGAAGTGGTCACCTATAGATGTATGTACTGTGTACATATAGAAAAGTGGTCACCTATAGATTGCTGTGCTGTGTACATATAGAGGAGAGCTCACCTATAGATATCTACTGTGCTGTGTACATATAGAGGAGAGCTCACCTATAGATGTTTGTACTATGCTGTATACATATAGAGGAGTGGTGATCTATAGATGTCTGTACTGTGCAGTGTACATATAGAGGAGATCTCACCTAAAGATATCTGTACTATGTACATATAGAAGAGTGGTCACCTATAGCTCTGTACTATGCTGTGTACATATGGAGAAGTGGTCACCTGTAGATATCTGTACTGTGCTGTGTACATATAGAGGGGTGGTCACCTATAGATGTCTGTACTGTGGACATATAGAGGAGTGGTCACCTATAGATGCCTGTACTAGGCTGTGTACATAGAGAGGAGAGCTCACCTGTAGATTTCTGTACTCTGCTGTGTACATATAGAGGAGAGCTCACCTATATATGTCTGCTGTGCTGTGTACACATAGAGAAGTGGTCACCTATAGATGTTTGTACTATGCTGTATACATATAGAGGAGTGGTCACCTATAGATGTCTGTACTATGCTGTGCACATATAGAGGAGAGCTCACCTATAGATGTCTGCTGTGCTGTGCACATATAGAGGAGAGCTCACCTATAGATGTCTGTACTGTGCTGTGTACATATAGAGGGCATGGATGCATAAATCTGCACGCCCTTAAACAAATTCTTTGCTGCTGTCCCTGTGAATGTCTGGCGTGTACGGCGCCCTCTTCAGGTCACCACAGATTGCGGGTGCATCTCCTGTGTACGGCGTCCTCTTCAGGTCACCACAGATTGCAGGGACATCTCCTGTGTACAGCGTCCTCTTCAGGTCACCATAGATTGCGGAGACATCTCCTGTGTACAGCGTCCTCTTCAGATCACCACAGATTCCGGGGACATCTCCTGTGTACAGCGTCCTCTTCAGGTCACCACAGATTGCGGGGACATCTCCTGTGTACAGCACCCTCTTCAGGTCACCACAGATTGCGGGGTCATCTCCCGTGTACAGCGCCCTCTTCAGGTCACCACAGATTGCGGGGACATCTCCTGTGTACAGCGTCCTCTTCAGATCACCACAGATTGCGGGGACATCTCCTGTGTACAGCGCCCTCTTCAGGTCACCACAGATTGCGGAGACATCTCCTGTGTACAGCGTCCTCTTCAGGTCACCACATATAGAGGGGACATCTCCTGTGTACAGCGCCCTCTTCAGGTCACCACAGATTGCGGGACATCTCCTGTGTACAGCGCCCTCTTCAGGTCACCACAGATTGCGGGACATCTCCTGTGTACAGCGTCCTCTTCAGGACACCACAGATTACGGGGACATCTCCTGTGTACAGCGTCCTCTTCAGGTCACCACAGATTGCGGGACATCTGTGTACAGCGCCCTCTTCAGGTCACCACAGATTGCGGAGACATCTCCTGTGTACAGCGTCCTCTTCAGGTCACCACATATAGAGGGGACATCTCCTGTGTACAGCCCCCTCTTCAGGTCACCACAGATTGCGGGGACATCTCCTGTGTACAGCGTCCTCTTCAGGTCACCACAGATTGCGGAGGCATCTCCTGTGTACAGCGCCCTCTTCAGGTCACCACAGATTGCGGGACATCTCCTGTGTACAGCGTCCTCTTCAGGTCACCACATATAGAGGGGACATCTCCTGTGTACAGCCCCCTCTTCAGGTCACCACAGATTGCGGGGACATCTCCTGTGTACAGCGTCCTCTTCAGGTCACCACAGATTGCGGAGGCATCTCCTGTGTACAGCGCCCTCTTCAGGTCACCACAGATTGCGGGACATCTCCTGTGTACAGCGTCCTCTTCAGGTCACCACATATAGAGGGGACATCTCCTGTGTACAGCCCCCTCTTCAGGTCACCACAGATTGCGGGGACATCTCCTGTGTACAGCGTCCTCTTCAGGTCACCACAGATTGCAGGGACATCTCCTGTGTACAGCGCCCTCTTCAGGTCACCACAGATTGCGGGACATCTCCTGTGTACAGCGCCCTCTTCAGGTCACCACAGATTGCGGGGACATCTCCTGTGTACAGCGTCCTCTTCAGGTCACCACAGATTGCGGGGACATCTCCTGTGTACAGCGCCCTCTTCAGGTCACCACAGATTGCAGGGACATCTCCTGTGTACAGCGTCCTCTTCAGGTCACCACAGATTGCGGGGACATCTCCTGTGTACAGCGCCCTCTTCAGGTCACCACAGATTGCGGGGACATCTCCTGTGTACAGCGTCCTCTTCAGGTCACCACAGATTGCAGGGACATCTCCTGTGTACAGCGCCCTCTTCAGGACACCACAGATTGCAGGGACATCTCCTGTGTACAGCGTCTTCTTCTTGTCACCACAGATTGCGGGGGCATCTCCTGTGTACAGCGCCCTCTTCAGGTCACCACAGATTGCGGGGACATCTCCTGTGTACAACGTCCTCTTCAGGTCACCACAGATTGCGGGACATCTCCTGTGTACAGCGCCCTCTTCAGGTCACCACAGATTGCAGGGACATCTCCTGTGTACAGCGTCCTCTTCAGGTCACCACAGATTGCGGGGACATCTCCTGTGTACAGCGTCCTCTTCAGGTCACCACAGATTGCGGGGACATCTCCTGTGTACAGCGTCCTCTTCAGGTCACCACAGATTGCAGGGACATCTCCTGTGTACAGCGCCCTCTTCAGGACACCACAGATTGCAGGGACATCTCCTGTGTACAGCGCCCTCTTCAGGTCACCACAGATTGCGGGGACATCTCCTGTGTACAGCGTCTTCTTCTTGTCACCACAGATTGCAGGGACATCTCCTGTGTACAGCGTCCTCTTCAGGACACCACAGATTGCGGGGACATCTCCTGTGTACAGCGTCCTCTTCAGGTCACCACAGATTGCGCGGACATCTCCTGTGTACAGCGCCCTCTTCAGGTCACCACAGATTGCGGGGACATCTCCTGTGTACAGCGTCCTCTTCAGGTCACCACAGATTGCGGGGACATCTCCTGTGTACAGCGTCCTCTTCAGGTCACCACAGATTGCGGGGACATCTCCTGTGTACAGCGTCCTCTTCAGGACACCACAGATTGCTGGGCCTCTCCTGTGTACAGCGCCCTCTTCAGGTCACCACAGATTGCGGGAACATCTCCTGTGTACAGCGTCCTCTTCAGGTCACCACAGATTGCGGGGACATCTCCTGTGTACAGCGTCCTCTTCAGGACACCACAGATTGCAGGGACATCTCCTGTGTACAGCGTCCTCTTCAGGACACCACAGATTGCGGGGACATCTCCTGTGTACAGCGTCCTCTTCAGGACACCACAGATTGCGGGGACATCTCCTGTGTACAGCGTCCTCTTCAGGACACCACAGATTGCGGGGACATCTCCTGTGTACAGCGCCCTCTTCAGGACACCACAGTTTGCGGGGACATCTCCTGTGTACAGCGTCCTCTTCAGGTCACCACAGATTGCGGGGACATCTCCTGTGTACAGCGTCCTCTTCAGGACACCACAGATTGCTGGGCCTCTCCTGTGTACAGCTCCCTCTTCAGGTCACCACAGATTGCGGGAACATCTCCTGTGTACAGCGCCCTCTTCAGGTCACCACAGATTGCGGGGGCATCTCCTGTGTACAGCGTCCTCTTCAGGTCACCACAGATTGCGGGACATCTCCTGTGTACAGCGTCCTCTTCAGACACCACAGATTGCGGGGGCATCTCCTGTGTACAGCGTCCTCTTCAGGTCACCACAGATTGCGGGGGCATCTCCTGTGTACAGCGTCCTCTTCAGGTCACCACAGATTGCAGGGACATCTCCTGTGTACAGCGTCCTCTTCAGGACACCACAGATTGCAGGACATCTCCTGTGTACAGCGTCCTCTTCAGGACACCACAGATTGCGGGGACATCTCCTGTGTACAGCGTCTTCTTCTTGTCACCACAGATTGCAGGGACATCTCCTGTGTACAGCGTCCTCTTCAGGACACCACAGATTGCAGGACATCTCCTGTGTACAGCGTCCTCTTCAGGACACCACAGATTGCGGGGACATCTCCTGTGTACAGCGTCTTCTTCTTGTCACCACAGATTGCAGGACATCTCCTGTGTACAGCGTCCTCTTCAGGACACCACAGATTGCGGGGACATCTCCTGTGTACAGCGTCTTCTTCTTGTCACCACAGATTGCAGGGACATCTCCTGTGTACAGCGTCCTCTTCAGGTCACCACAGATTGCGGGGACATCTCCTGTGTACAGCGCCCTCTTCAGGACACCACAGATTGCGGGGACATCTCCTGTGTACAGCGCCCTCTTCAGGTCACCACAGATTGCGGGAACATCTCCTGTGTACAGCGCCCTCTTCAGGTCACCACAGATTGCGGGGACATCTCCTGTGTACAGCGCCCTCTTCAGGTCACCACAGGTTGCCCCTTGATTCACGTCTGGCCATAAGGTGCTGAGGTAAAATTGTCTATCTGCACTGTGAATAATCCCCTCCCCCTTGGATAAAGCTCCAGTTTCAGAGCCCGCAGCTGCTCCCACCATGCCTCACTGTGGAGATGGGGGTCTTCTGGTGAATCGCAGTGTCGGCTGTACACCTTCTAGAATTACGTCCACAAAGTTCACCCTCGGTCTCATCAGACAGGACACGTTTCTGCTTCTGGCCAACATGATGGAGGCTCTGGCAGCCGAGGTTGTGAATGTTCTTATGTGTTAGAAAATGCTTCTGTGTCCCGCCGACCCACAGGCCGGACATATGAAGAATACAGGAGATTGTTGTCACATGCAGGTCACAATCAGGACTGGCCAGAAATTCCTGCAGCTCCTCTAATGTTGCTGTCTGCCTCCAGCACTAATGTTCTTCTTGTCTTTTCTTCATTTGTGTCCAGTTCTTGGTAATGTCCTTGTGGTGCCGGATTTCAGCCCCTTCCTGATGATGTCTTCACAGTGTCCATGATGGATATCGTACCTGGAAATGTATTTGTCCCTTCTACTGATTGACAACTTTCCACAGTGAGATCCTTTGCTGTGTTGTCAGGTGTTTGCGAACCAGAAAATGTCAGGGAAATTCTCCTAGAGCAGCGACACTTTGTCTGGGGTTAATCAGAATGACTGACTGTGCAAGACAACGGCCGAGCACTGACTACTATGTAACATGGGGGAAAATTCACAGCCAAGATTATAAGAGGGTGCTCACACTTATGCAACCATGTTATTGTGATTTTATTATTTTTATGTTCCCCTCAGAATGATTTCAGCGGCTTTGTTCAGATTGTGGGCGACATTGAAATGACCCATCTTGACAGGATTATTGTACAGGGTGTGTAGACTTTTGATAGCTCTTTCTGGTGGTGATGTATGTAGTGTGGCCGGCCCACATGTACATGGTCTTTATCTGGGGTATACATGGTAGAGTGCTAGCTCTGCGGACGAGCGTCCTTCTGACCGGTGACCCCCGGACCTTGTTTCCTGCTCACAGTGGGTTTTCAGTAAAAGTTTAGTTATGGTTAATATTTACCCGAGATGGCGGTGACAGGTGAGGAGTCACATGACCTCAGGTGTGGCCCCTCTCGCACTATCAGGGGCCCGATCACTGCTCCCATCCATCATTGTCACTTTTATCTGCGCCCGGGACCGAGGACTGTGACTGCTGCTACGTAGGAAGCTGCGCCCGGGGCAAAGGGCTCTGTGCCAGGATTCATGGCCCCCTGGAGGTGGTGGTGGCACAACGAGCCGCGTAGAGGGGGACGGTGCGGAGCAGAGTGCAAGATATGGCAGAACAGAGAACCGTGCAGAGGGGGACGGTGCGGAGCAGAGTGCAAGATATAGCAGAACAGACAACCGCGCAGAGGGGGACGGTGCGGAGCAGAGTGCAAGATATGGCAGAACAGAGAACCGTGCAGAGGGGGACGGTGCGGAGCAGAGTGCAAGATATAGCAGAACAGACAACCGCGCAGAGGGGGACGGTGCGGAGCAGAGTGCAAGATATGGCAGAACAGAGAACCGCGCAGAGGGGGACGGTGCGGAGCAGAGTGCAAGATATAGCAGAACAGAGAACCGCGCAGAGGGGGACGGTGCGGAGCAGAGTGCAAGATATGGCAGAACAGAGAACCGTGCAGAGGGGGACGGTGCGGAGCAGAGTGCAAGATATAGCAGAACAGAGAACCGCGCAGAGGGGGACGGTGCGGAGCAGAGTGCAAGATATAGCAGAACAGCGAGTCGCGCAGAGGGGGACGGTGCGGAGCAGAGTGCAAGATATAGCAGAACAGCGAACCGCGCAGAGGGGGGACGGTGCGGAGCATAGTGCAAGATATGGCAGAACAGAGAACCGCGCACAGAGGGGGACGGTGCGGAGCATAGTGCAAGATATAGCAGAACAGCGAACCGCGCAGAGGGGGGACGGTGCGGAGCATAGTGCAAGATATAGCAGAACAGAGAACCGCGCGGGGGGGGGACGGTGCGGAGCAGAGTGCAAGATATAGCAGAACAGCGAGCCGCGCAGAGGGGGACGGTGCGGAGCAGAGTGCAAGATATGGCAGCACAGCGAGCCGCGCAGAGGGGGACGGTGCGGAGCAGAGTGCAAGATATGGCAGCACAGCGAGCCGCGCAGAGGGGGACGGTGCGGAGCAGAGTGCAGGACATGGCAGAACAGCGAGCCGCACAGAGGGGGGACGGTGCGGAGCAGAGTGCAAGATATGGCAGAACAGAGAACCGCGCAGAGGGGGACGGTGCGGAGCAGAGTGCAAGATATGGCAGCACAGCGAGCCGTGCAGAGGGGGGACGGGACAGTGCGGAGCAGAGTGCAAGATATAGCAGAACAGAGAACCACCCAGAGGGGGGACGGTGCGGAGCAGAGTGCAAGATATAGCAGAACAGAGAACCACGCAGAGGGGGGACGGAGCGGAGCAGAGTGCAAGATATAGCAGAACAGCGAGCCGCGCAGAGGGGGACGGTGCGGAGCAGAGTGCAAGATATGGCAGCACAGCGAGCCGCGCAGAGGGGGGACGGTGCGGAGCAGAGTGCAAGATATGGCAGCACAGCGAGCCGCGCAGAGGGGGACGGTGCGGAGCAGAGTGCAAGATATGGCAGCACAGCGAGCCACGCAGAGGGGGACGGTGCGGAGCAGAGTGCAAGATATAGCAGAACAGCGAGCAGCGCAGAGGGGACGGTGCGAAGCAGAGTGCAAGACATGGCAGCACAGGGAACCGCGCAGAGGGGGACGGTGCGGAGCAGAGTGCAGGACATGGCAGAACAGAGAACCGTGCAGAGGGGGGACGGTGCGGAGCAGAGTGCAAGATATAGCAGAACAGCGAGCCGTGCAGAGGGGGGACGGTGCGGAGCAGAGTGCAAGATATAGCAGAACAGAGAACCGCGCACAGAGGGTCAGTGCGGAGCAGAGTGCAAGACATGGCAGAACAGAGAACCGCGCGCGGGGGGGGGGGGGAACGGTGCGGAGCAGATTGCAAGATATAGCAGAACAGCGAACAGCGCAGGGGGGACGGTGCGGAGCAGAGTGCAAGATATAGCAGAACACCGAGCTGCGCAAAGGGGGGACGGTGCGGAGCAGAGTGCAAGATATAGCAGAACAGAGAACCGTGCAGAGAGGGACGGTGCGAAGCAGAGTGCAAGATATGGCAGCACAGGGAACCGCGCAGAGGGGGGACGGTGCGGAGCAGAGTGCAGGACATGGCAGAACAGAGAACCACGCAGAGGGGGGACGGTGCGGAGCAGAGTGCAGGACATGGCAGAACAGAGAACCACGCAGAGGGGGGACGGTGCGGAGCAGAGTGCAAGATATAGCAGAACAGACAACCGCGCACAGAGGGTCGGTGCGGAGCAGAGTGCAAGATATAGCAGCACAGCGAACAGCGCAGGGGGGGGGACGGTGTGGAGCAGAGTGCAAGATATAGCAGAACAGAGAACCGCGCAGAGGGGGACGGTGCGGAGCAGAGTGCAAGATATGGCAGCACAGCGAGCCGTGCAGAGGGTGTCTGTGCGGAGCAGAGTGCACGATATAGCAGAACAGAGAACCGCACAGAGGGGGAACGGTGCGGAGCAGAGTGCAAGATATAGCAGAACAGAGAACCGTGCAGAGGGGGACGGTGCGGAGCAGAGTGCAAGATATAGCAGAACAGAGAACCGCGCAGAGGGGGACGGTGCGGAGCAGAGTGCAAGATATGGCAGCACAGCGAGCCGTGCAGAGGGTGTCTGTGCGGAGCAGAGTGCACGATATAGCAGAACAGAGAACCGCACAGAGGGGGAACGGTGCGGAGCAGAGTGCAAGATATAGCAGAACAGAGAACCGTGCAGAGGGGGACGGTGCGGAGCAGAGTGCAAGATATAGCAGAACAGAGAACAACGCAGAGGGGGGACGGTGCGGAGCAGAGTGCAAGATATGGCAGAACAGAGAACCGCGCAGAGGGGGGACGGAGCGAAGCAGAGTGCAAGATATAGCAGAACAGCGAACCGCGCAGAGGGGGGACGGTGCGGAGCAGAGTGCAAGATATGGCAGCACAGGGAACCGCGCAGAGGGGGGACGGTGCGGAGCAGAGTGCAAGATATAGCAGAACAGCGAACCGCGCAGAGGGGGGACGGTGCGGAGCAGAGTGCAAGATATAGCAGAACAGAGAACCGTGCAGAGGGGGGACGGTGCGGAGCAGAGTGCAAGATATAGCAGAACAGAGAACCGCGCAGAGGGGGACGGTGCGGAGCAGAGTGCAAGATATGGCAGCACAGCGAGCCGCGCAGAG